>NC_054375.1:75327375-75637567 GCF_017654675.1 Xenopus laevis | reverse complement strand
CACGGAGTAAGCCCAAGTGAGACATTTGCTGAATGGGACCTATGGGACCCAGGCCTTAACCACACTACGCACAGAGTAAGATCTCCAAATTAAGAAGCCACGGCTAATTGCATTATGCTCCTTGCAAGACCCTGATATATAAATGGAAGAACCCAATGCAAGATTCATAGTAAATAAAATCCTCAAGAGTTCCACGATGTATGGAGTAAACTATGTAGGGAATGAGCCCTACCAGAAAACTCTCCCTTCAACAAGCCACCTAGACTTGCTATACCTGAAACAAGAAGACAATATTTAATTGCATGTAAAATTTTTCAAAAAAAATACAATATGACAGTGTTAGATTATAGCAGACAGAAGATGAACTGCAAAAAACTCCCCTGTATATTCTTAGGTGAGGGAATACAACATGGCTTAGTCACCAAGTAGTGAACCACTGATGCAATGCAGTATAGTCATTTATGTTAAGCATTCTGACTAGGCCAACCTTCAAATGCCCACTTAAGAGTTCTAGAACTGCTGTAGCATACCTTCTTTGCTAACACTGACACTGCATTGCTGGGACATGGGAGACACTTGTGACTTGTGACAAAAAAGGACTGCTTAACTTGTTATATCTTTTGGTATAATCCTATATAATCTACATCACAATAATTCCTAGTACTGGTAGTAGTCACAAAATGTCCATACTGAATAGAAATATTTCCTATAAAGGTGGTGCTTAGACTACTGAAAACACCAGTATGATACAACTGATAAACACAGCATGACCCTAACAGCTGCCTGCTCTTATGTAAGAGGCACATTCTTCAGGTATAGTACTAAGGATTGTACTCCACCAATAGAATGATGGAATAAGCTAATGTTGGGCAACTACATAGAATGTGTAACAGGTCTATTTAACTTATGGAACTTATGGAAAGCCTATGCATATATCATAGCATTGGCTTTGTTTGCTACTTATAATTTTGCCATAAGTATTTGCACAATACTTTTACATTACCTGTCTGATGCCCCATGTTCCTGTATGAGGGGCTGCCATATTTGTGCAACAGGAGTCCGTTTGGTGTCAAGTGAACCTGCACAATGTAGTTTGTTTGACTAGAAACAGGATTATACACATTTTTATACACACAACAGCTTTTCAAAAGTAAAGCTAATTAAATACAGTAAAAAGTTCAGGGTATTTCAATTTGCTGCAGCACTGATAATAATAGCTTCTTAGAAATAGTGATTGGACACTCCATTGCATGGTTTTCCTCTTCATGGCCCAAGTAGTGTTACTAGTAACCCACAAACACAAAGTATTGTTGTTGTGAGTAATCAAGCTGATTATTATACAATTTTGATATTTAATGAACTTTCAGCTATACATACATGAGTATGGGCAACATGTTTCAAAATTTTCCATCCAGACATTGAGCATTATTTCTAGCGCTGAAAAAGGCAGAATGGAGGCTATTCCATGTGTGATCCTTGCAAAGTAAATAATACAATTACTAGTGCACAGATAAGCAGAAATCCATTATAAAAGGGGATGATCTGTGCACCGGTAATTAATTGAACTGCTTTACAAGGACCAAAGATGGAACATTTTCAATTTCCCTGATTTCCCTGTTTAGTTTACAAAATAAAAGAAAACATAGATTGTTTTTCATCTTTAAAACAATAAACAAAAAGTACAACAGTATAAAAGCACAAGATCTATTCATTAAACTCATGTTGAACAAGAGGTGTATCGCCCATGTAAAGGACAGTTTGGAAAAATGCATTCGTTAGACTGAATTACTGAAACTGCAGCCTTGAGTGACTTGATGGATTGCAGTGTTCATTAGGCCGACCATATAGAACAGGGAGAAAACAGGACAGACTAGAGCTGAACAGTGTAAAATGTAGTGTGTATAAAAATGTAACTGGGTCTCCTTAACATAATACACTGGTCATGGAAAAGGGTACTAGTAATGCAAAAAGCAAGCTTGGAAATGAGTACATCTGCTTAAATACAGACATTGGAAAATATTGAATATAGACAAAGGGCATTAAATGAAGTTAGACCCCAATTGCTGCAATAACCCTTTAGAATAATTTAGGGTGGCATTTCACCAGATGATGAAAAATAAGTATCAAAATAATTGCTCTTAGGAAGTACCGGAATCATGATGTGTGCCTGAATAAAGCCATTTTGCTAATAAGATCTCAGTTGATTCCTCTGTTTAACAACAAATTAAAATAATCATCTGATTATTAGCTATGAGTTACTGGGTTAGGTAAAGTTTGCCCTCTGAGTACATTTTTATGTAGCTTATAATGTATACAGTGAAACCTCAATTTAAAGGAACAGTTCAGTGTGAAAATAAAAACTGGGTAAATAGATAGGCTGTGCAAAATAAATAATGTTTCTAATATAGTTAGTTAGCCAAAAATGTAATGTATAAAGGCTGGAGTGACTGGATGTCTAACATAATAGCCTAAACACTACTTCCTGCTTTTCAGCTCTATGAGTTAGTCAGCGACTTGAAGGGGGGCCACATGGTACATTTCTGTTCAGTAAGTTTGCAATTGATCCTTAGCATTCAGCTCAGATTCAAAAGCAACCAATATGACTAACCCTAAAAAGTTTTTTAAATATATTAATAGTAAAAAGATGCAGGTTGAGAGTGCTGCTCCATTAAATAATGGTACCAGTATGGTTGTAACAGATACAGATAAGGCAAATTTGTTAAATCAGTTCTTTTCTTCAGTGTATACAATAGAGGAGTCTGGGTTCACAGGCTCACTTAATAACTGCACGAATTGTTCAGCTCAATCTAGTCAGTGGCTGACTCAGGATATGATTCAAAAAGCTTTAATACAAATTAATGTAAACAAGGCTCCAGGGCCTGATGGCATACACCCCCGGGTTCTAAGAGAGCTTAGTTCAGTTTTAGACCAGCCCTTATTTCTGATTTTCTCAGATTCACTGTCATCTGGTATGGTGCCTATGGATTGGACAAAAGATGATGTTATTCCAATATTTAAAAAGGGATTACGATCTCAGCCTGGCAATTATAGGCCAGTAAGCTTGACATCTGTGGTGGGCAAATTATTTGAAGGCTTGTTAAGGGATCACATTCAAAATTTTGTCCTAATGAATGGCATTATGAGCAACAATCAGCATGGCTTTATGAAGGATAGATCATGTCAGACGAATTTGATTGCATTTTATGATGTGGTAAGTAAGATGCTGGATAGTGGGGGGGCAGTAGAAGTGATCTATTTGGATTTTGCCAAAGCGTTTGATACTGTGCCCCACAAACGACTGCTTTCTAAACTAAGGTCTGTTGGGTTTAATGAAATCGTTTGCACGTGGATAGGAAACTGGCTACAGGATCGGGTACAGAGGGTGGTTGTTAATGGGACATTCTCTACTTGGAGTAAGGTTCTTAGTGGGGTCCCCCAGGGCTCAGTATTGGGTCCACTTTTATTTAACTTGTTCATTAATGACTTTGGGGAGTGTGTTGTAAGTAATGGATCAGTGTTTGCAGATGACACAAAATTATCCAGCCCAATTAATTCCATCCAGGATGTGGCATCCTTGCAACATGATCTTGACAAACTGGCAATCTGGGCAGCTAAGTGGCAAATGAGATTCAATGTGGATAAATGTAAAGTCATGCACCTGGGATGTAAAAATATCCAAGCCACTTATACCCTTAATGGGACTGCACTAGGCAAATCCATTATGGAAAAGGACCTTGGAGTCCTTGTAGATGATAAACTTGGCTGTAGCAAGCAATGCCAGTCAGCAGCATCAAGGGCAAATAAGGTCTTGAGCTGTATTAAAAGGGGCATAGAGTCATGGGAGGAGGGGGTCATTCTTCCACTGTATAGAGCACTTGTAAGTCCCCATTTAGAATATACCGTACAGTTTTGGTCTCCATCACTCAAACAGGACATTATTGTATTAGAGAGGATACAGAGAAGGGCAACTAAGCTGGTAAAAGGTATTGAAAATCTTAGCTATGAGGAAAGACTGGCCAAATTGGAGATGTTCACGCTGGAGAAGAGGCACTTAAGGGGTGATATGATGATTATGTATAAATATATAAGGGGATCATATAATAATCTCTCTAATGCTTTATTTACCAGTAGGTCCTTCCAGCTGACACAAGGTCACCCATTCCGATTAGAAGAAAAGAGGTTCCGCCTAAATATTCGGAAGGGGTTTTTTACAGTGAGAGCTGTGAAGATGTGGAATTCTCTCCCTGAATCAGTTGTACAGGCTGATACATTAGAGAGCTTTAAGAAGGGGTTGGATGGCTTTTTAGCAAGTAAGGGAATACAGGTTTATGGGAAATAGCTCATAGTCCAAGTTGATCCAGGGACTAGTCCGATTGCCATTTTGGAGTCAGGAAGGAATTTTTCCCCCTCTAAGGCAAATTGGAGAGGCTTCAGATGGGTTTTTTTGCCTTCCTCTGGATCAACTGGCAGATAGGTAGTTAATAAAAAAAAAAAAAAGGTTGAACTCGATGGACATGTGTCTTTTTTCAACCTTACTTACTATGTTACTATGTTACTATGTTACTATGACCCATGTGGCCCTCCCTCTGATTGGTTACTGCCTGGTAACCAAGGTAACCAGTCAGTGTAAACCAAGAGAGCTGAAAAGCAGGAAGTAGTGTTCTGGCTATTATGTTACACATCCAGTCACTCCAGCCTTTATACATTACATTTTTGTCTAACTAACTATATTAGAAACATTTTTTATTTTGCACAGCCTATTTGCCCAGTTTTTATCTTTACACTGAATAATTCCTTTATCTCCCCTAATTTTAAGTTTTCCCTCATTTTAAATTATTATTATGCATAATACATTTCCCTGATTTTACATTTTCCTGGATTTTACACCATTTTTTTCTGATCCCCTGGAAAATGTAAACTGGGGGCTCTACTGTATTTTGTTACAAGGAGGTCACAAGGAAATACAAGTGGATCACATGTAAGTTTTTTTTTTTTTGCCTTGGGTTTGGTATTGCAGCACAGCATCAAACAATACCGTGAGAAGCAGGAAGCATTATGCTACATTTTATTTGAGAACATATTTGCACTTAAAGCTGTGTACCGGATAGTCAGTTGATTAAAATTCAATAGAGTTAGCTAGTCAGATGAATCCCTTTTCATCTCTCTTTAAAAAAACGTGCCTCATAATATCTATGAATTCAGGGCTTCAGTGTATGTGTCATACCGATTATGTATTTATTTGAATTCTTCATTCACAGATGTACTGGCCATATATTTATAGGGTCAATACATTAACCTCTCTTTGAAACTTTTCATCAGAAGGCTGATCTTAAAAAACGAGGATGTCATTTTCATTGAGTTCAAAGGTGTTTTCAACGTCCTAATGGGTATTTAAAAGAAAAATTAGCTAAGGGTTGATCTTCACTCATAGTTCTACATATGAATGCAGTATCTGCATGCTAAGGGGGAAAAATCATTACCTAATGCTAGTTAATAATGTTTTTGAAAGTTTGCTATATTACTATAAGGATTATAAACAAGTCAAAGGAAATTGAAATATGATAGTGATTTTTTATTCCAAAAAAGGCAGTTATTTCAGTGAGATGATTCTCAGTTATCACAACTGATAAATTACACTTGGGGGCAGATGTATCAAGGGTCGAATATCGAGGGTTAATTAACCTTCGATATTCGACTGCCGAAATAAAATCCTTCGACTTCGAATATCGAAGTCGAAGGATTTTGTACAATTCGTTCGATTCGAAGGATTCCCCATAGGCTAATATTGGCCTTGGTAGGTTTTAGGTGGCGAACTAGGGGGTCGAGACAGTACTTTGATTATCGAATGGTCGAATATTCGAACGATTTTTAGTTCGAATCGTTTGATTCGAAGTCGAAGGTCGTAGTCGAAGGTCGAAGTAGCCAATTCGATGGTCGAAGTAGCCAAAAAAAAACATTCGAAATTCGAACTATTTTTCCTCTATTCCTTCACTCGAACTTAGTGAATGGGCTCCTTGATGTATGAATATATGAGCTATTTTATGCCTATACTGGAAATTTTGAATAGTTTCACAGGGAAGTAGCCATTTTTATGATCATACATATTTTCCTATTTTCCATAGCAATAGATGCTGCTGATTAAATGACTAGCCAGTAACTGTTTTTATATGCATTTAAATATAATGGACAAGTTGTCCTGCACTGGTTAAAACTGCATGTTAATATAGTTTATAAAATAAGATGCTTTGTAGTTAAAAAGGGCAAAAAATGTGCATGTTTACTGTTTACAAAGCAGATAAGCTGTTCAGAATACAATGAATTCAGTTCTTATTCAGTCAGATAAAAACAGAGCCAAATGCCATTCATCACTCTCTACATGACTATGGAATAAACCCCTTTTCATATAAAGGATATTTGTTGCCGAGAAATGGTTTATTTGTAAGTGCTGGATCAACTGATACAAACTTTAAATGTGAATATATAAGCCTTGGGCAGATCCCACAAAAGCCATCTTCATAGGTAAGTGACAGCAAAAGCTCAGAGTATTTATAGAGCAGCACTGGGAATGCTTGATTTTCAAGGTCTTTCAACTCAGTTCCTGTCTGTCTTGCAACTTGCAACTGATTTGATGGCATTTCCATGTTAGCACCTTCGATTTTATGTTGCCCAGCATTTGAAGGATAGTATAAATCAACCAATTAATAAAGGCTTTTTTTTTATGTACACCCATTTTGATTTCATTAAGTATAGGTGACTGTTGACTGAACAGAAAGAAAAAGCTGGGTAAGCAAAAAGTGCAGCATGATGGTGTTTAGCTCATAGTAGTAGTCAGTGGCATAGCTAGTGTTTTGGAGACCCCCCCAGAAGATATTTTTGCTGGAGTGGGCAGAAAAACCTAATTATGAAGCATTGTCCACTTTCATCAAGCCACTCCCACATTTGTGTGTGCTCTTTACATTTTATAACTGCACATAATGATGGGACGTAATTGACCTGTTTCACCTCGCCAAAAATTAGTGAAACGGCGATAATTCACTGAAATGCATTAAATGGGTGCCAAATTTTTGCTAAGCGACACATTTCCTCATCTCATTCATATCATATCTCATATTTCCTCTCCTCTTCTACTCTCCTTCATCCTCTTTCCTAATTCTGCTTCCCTTTTCCCTCTTATACTATCCCTTCTATTTTACTTTCATTAAAACTTTGGTTTTCCCCTCTCCCCAATCCTCATTGTATTAACCCCATTCCTCCTTTTTCTGTTCATAGTCCTCTTATTTTATTACTTTTTTCTTTCCCCTTCCACTCCTTCTGTCTATTGTTCCTTAATAGTAATCATTTGGAGTCATTGGGGCTACTGGATACAATACTGAAAGATGATAGTTCTGAATGATGGGACCGCAATTACTTAGATCGAACGATCGAAGGAAAAATCATTTGATCAAACGATTAAATCCTTCGATCAGAAAATTGTTAGGGAGCCTATGGGGACCTTCTCCATAGGCTAACATTGATATTCGGTAGGTTTTAGCTGGCAAAGTACTTGGTCGATGTTTTTTTTAAAGAGACAGTACTTTGACTATCGAATGGTCAAATAGTTGAACGATTATTAGTTTGAATAGTTCGATTCGAAGTCGTAGTCGAAGGTCGAAGTAGCCAATTTGATGGTTGAAGTAGCCAAAAAAAAGTTTGAAATTCGAAGTATTTTTTCTTCTATTCCTTCACTCAAGCTAAGTAAATGTGCCCCTAAGTGTCAAGATCCCAGACTCTCTCTTAGGGCCCTTAATCACGGGGGTCTGAAGCAATACAGTACAGCTGAAATGAAAAGAATTCAGCGCATCTACTCCTGCGCTCCACTGCAGCTGGACCTATAAAACCGGGAACACAGGGGAGCACAGATTCAAACGCCGTGAGTAAGTGTAGGACTACATGGGCGTTTTCGTAACGATCCGACGCGCTGACAAAATGCCTGCGACAAGTCACATGTGACAGAAATAAGGTAAGAGATAGAAATTGCAGCATTGATCCGACGTGACACGACTGTCGGATGCAGACTCTTTTTTGCCACGGCGTGTCGGATTGCGACTAAAATGTCCGTACTGAAGAGTACTGATTAGCCACCTGTGGCCAATCAAACCCAGATGGTCAGCATGTAGCGCCTCACTCTGCTACAATGTTATTTTACATATTTCTATAAGGGCTACACATGGACATTTTGAGCTGCGCTCCACTGCGTTCCGGTTTCATGCGTGCATTACTGTCAAGGGAGCTCACACAGATGCATGTAAGCGCCAAACGCAAGTTGAGATGCAGCAAGTTGCATTTTACTTGCATTCGGAGCTTACATGCGTCTGTGTGAGTACAACACCATTGACAGTAATGGCGTGCGTTTACTCCTGGGTTCCCCTGTGGCTGAAAGAATGAAACTGGAAAGCAGGGGAGCGCAGCTCAAAATGCCGTGTGTAAGAGCCCTTAGACACATGTAAAGAAGATTTTA
The DNA here is from genome assembly GCF_017654675.1 of Xenopus laevis. Taxonomy (NCBI): domain Eukaryota; kingdom Metazoa; phylum Chordata; class Amphibia; order Anura; family Pipidae; genus Xenopus; species Xenopus laevis. The sequence continues at coordinate 75,629,070 of NC_054375.1, read as the reverse complement.
TAAAAATCTGCAGCCAGTGTGTTCTATCCTTCAGTAGTGATGCAGTTGATGTTACATGTTACATTTTGTTTCATTAGCTGTACTTCATAGTATTAAAAATCCATTATCTACCTAACAGTTATATGATTAATGAGAATCAGAACAATTCTTGCAAAACAAGGTTAGGCAACAAATTAACTGTGACATGCATTTCTTAGTAGAGTGAGAGGTGATTTATAGTATTTATTCTTATTATGCACGACAAATCCTTTAATTATGTTTTGTGGCTATAATGCCGTGTATGTGTCATGTACATGAGCTCACAAAACGTATTATACAAAACACAGTAATACATATGCCTATTCTGTGAAAATCATCTTTTCTGGTGTTTCAATTACCATTTTAGCTGATTAAATCAAAACAGTGGTGTCTTAAAGGTGAAATGGTAAATTGCTATCTTGCAGGGACTTTTTCTATCCTTAGGTTGAAAAGACTATTTTAATGTGCAAGTCAGATAGGCGCTGATCCAAAGCTAATACATTATTAACATTAGCATTGTCGTAACATAGTACTTTTGCCCTGTCTAGACTCTGGAAACGTGAGACTTAACAAAGGTAATCCCTCTATCATCCAGTACTTTGTGAAGGAAACAGCTAATTTTTCAGTCCATGCATGAATGACATTAGGCAATGAATCTATTTTGGATTAAAAATAAACCATGGGCTGGTGACATGGGTGGAAAATGTATCTCTGAATGACAGTGCTAATAATTTAAAGGCAAAGGTTGCAACAAAACCTCAGGTTACCAAATTGTACTGCCAAAAGCTACAGGAATGCTTATTAGCATAACAGTGTTTATCTTTGAGCGGCATACTAAGCATGCTGTTTTAATTTATGCTTAAAGTATATTTTCCAGCGAGCAGACATTTTATCAAAGTAGTATAAATTAAACATTGGACATGTACAATCGTGCTGCTTAAATTAATTGAAAATTCAGCAAACAAGTTGAATTATTGAACAAAAAGATTAATAGATGTTAGGCTAGCTATAAATTTTAGTTTTCGACTAAACTTTAAAAACAAAGTGTGTGATTGAGAATTATTGGACTTTAATCATTTGCATTCCATTGTGATAATATTTCAAGGCACTGTAAATCTACTTTGCTATACGATGCAGAACAATATGCATTACCGGGATCATGCAGAGATACAGAAATGCTGTTCTGGCAATACATCTTGGGCCATGTGACCATGACAAGCCAGCACCATATGCAAAGTGTTTGCTCCATGTTATTTACTGTATTTGACACCTTTAGAAATGTTTTTCTTGGACTTTAAATGGACACAACTATATGCAAATTGGTCATTCATCATTGGAGAAAATATGTTATTAATGTCTGACTAATGATAAGGATGGGGACCATGTTTTCAGGAGAAAAGTGTTTTCATAAGAACAGACTGCTCCTTAAATTATGATCTAGTGCTTCATGCTTTCCAGTCATCAGGCTGCTTTGTTTCTCTTCATTGCCTTTTCATTGTATTATCAGCCTTTGTTACCTGATTTGTTATTCAGTTCAAATGCAGTAATCCGTGACTGTAAGTTTTGACACTTTGCACAGATGTTCTGCTTCCTTAGAAATGACTAGAGTTTACACATATAAAGTGTCCTCTTGGGTTTCAGCTGTGCAAAGTAGAAGGAATTCTTGTAAAAAGACCCTGGATGGCTCCTAAAATTTTCATTTCCTTAAATGCAGAAGTTGACCCTGGTACAGCACATTGATTTCCATGCCCTATTTTTAATGTCTACCCGGTCTTTGCCCCCATCTGACTTGATAATCCCTTCAAAATATATATATATATATATATATATATATATATATATATATATATATATATATATATATATATATATATATATATATATATATATATATATATATATATATAAAAAGTCCAAAGAGGTGCACACCTTCCCTGTCAGTAACTGCCCAGGTGCTGGTAAACAAATAGTAATATATTGTAACAAAAAAACCGCACTCACAGGACTTCAAAAAAAAAGCCGCAAAGGCTGTGATTTATTGATCCGACGTTTCGGCTACAACTCTAGCCGTCCTCAGGAAGAAACAAACCATACATATGTGTGGTCAAATTTAAAGTGAAGAGTTGGCGCCAAAATTAGCCTGTGACATCATCACCAAGCGCCCACCATTACCAAAAAGTCATGTGATAGACAAAATCATGTGATTGACAAAGTGTCAAATGCAATTAGTGAACCCCATCAAGCCTGTATCAAAAGGGCCAATATATACAAGTGATAATAGTGGATGATCCCTCTGATCGTGATAAGAAAAAAATGCATTAAAGTTAAAAACCGCGATTGCCTAGTGACAGGCCTCGCACTAGAAAAGACTTACCCCCCCGCTCGCATTCACAGCTCCACTGCGCCCATCAATACCGTTCTATCCCTCCGTGCAGTTACCTCCGCTGCCATGGAAAGAAAGGGACAACCGCACCTGTTCGCTCAGTGAGCGCACCCCAGCACCAGACACACTGCAATGCCCCAATCTGCCGCACGCTGCCAGAGCTCCTCTGTGGCTCCTCCCCTCCGTCTGCCGATTGGAGGAAGCCACCACACCCCCACCTAGGCTCCAATCGCGTCAAGAGGCACGGCCTCATTACGTCCATCACTGCCATCCGTTGAGGTGTCAGCCCCTAACAAAATGCCAGGGGTTGCACCTGTCAGAAGTGGCCGGGTTCAACTACCACGGGCCCATTAGCCCAAATATCGCTTAGGAACCAGGTTAGGTGTTCAGTGGGTGCGGGCTCGGTCGTTTCAAACGCGTCTCTCTTAACCTTATTAGTCCAGAGTGTCTGTGCCAGGGTTGCCAATCTATCCTTCATGGGGTAATCTCTTAGACACGCGGGTATTCTGCTCAGGGTGATCGGGGGCGGAGCTGTTCCTGCCGCTCAGGGGGTATCCTCCACCGATCTGGAAGAAAAAAACATGCTTGTCTGGGTCACAAAATCGTCATATCGCTGCTATTATATCATCAAAAGTGACCGAGACTCCATAAGCAAAACCAGCAGGCCACAATACCCTCCCTTAACTACAGTAAATCTAGGGTAGTCACCAGTGTCCTCCAGCCCTCCCCCTCTGAGGAGCTCTGGCAGCGTGCGGCAGATTGGGGCATCGCAGTGTGTCTGGTGCTGGGGTGCGCTCACTGAGCGAACAGGTGCGGTTTTCCCTTTCTTTCCATGGCAGCGGAGGTAACTGCACGGAGGGATAGAACGGTATTGATGGGCGCGGTGGAGCTGTGAATGCGAGCGGGGGGTAAGTCTTTTCTAGTGCGAGGCCTGTCACTAGGCAATCGCGGTTTTTAACTTTAATGCATTTTTTTCTTATCACGATCAGAGGGATCACCCACTATTATCACTTGTATATATTGGCCCTTTTGATACAGGCTTGATGGGGTTCACTAATTGCATTTGACACTTTGTCAATCACATGATTTTGTCTATCACATGACTTTTTGGTAATGGTGGGCGCTTGGTGATGATGTCACAGGCTAATTTTGGCGCCAACTCTTCACTTTAAATTTGACCACACATCTGTATGGTTTGTTTCTTCCTGAGGACGGCTAGAGTTGTAGCCGAAACGTCGGATCAATAAATCACAGCCTTTGCGGCTTTTTTTTTGAAGTCCTGTGAGTGCGTTTTTTTTGTTACAATATATTATTACTATTTGTTTACCAGCACCTGGGCAGTTACTGACAGGGAAGGTGTGCACCTCTTTGGACTTTTTATATTGAACGGTTCCACTCATTGTGGTTCCGTGTTATTGGTAGCACCCTGCGACTTATGATGTTTTTTGGATTTTTTGCTTTTTGATTGAAAGGAACATTCCACACAGAGGTTTTCCATAGCAAAACAACGGGAGGAACCCCATGATGGATGACACGCTTGCCCACACGGAAGTGGATACCGCAGGCGTATACACCTTTACTACAGAGGATGCAGAGAGAATCCTGTTTGCTGAACCTTCATCTACTTCCTCTACTACTGATATGACCCCTCGGGACTTGTACCATAACCTGTTAAATCTTAAGAAAAAGGAGATTGATTTTTTGTTACACGGCACCTATCTGTCCAGTTACCATAGGCAGAAATACATTCCCAGGGGGTTCCGCATCAGAAACATACCTACCTTAGGTCGTTCAAACTCCGAATTCTGTAGCAAATGGTGTAAGATCCTCAATAAGTGTTCATCTGACTTACTTTTATTAGTAATTGAGTTTGTGGGCAAGGAATTAAAAAGTACCCAGTCAGAGATCACTGAGTTTGAAACACACCATTTGCTACAGCTGTCCCAGGATAAATCTGTAGATTGGATTAAGAATATTGACACACATCTGACCAAATATAGGGAGGAACTCACCTCGTTTAAAGAGAAGAAGCTGTCAGCAGTTAAGGAAGACTACAAGCAGAAAAGGGTTTATAGGTGGTTGTTGGGTCTCACAGAGGGAAACCGACGACGCACTACCCGTAAATATAAACCAGTCTCACTCACTATGATTGACAGCTCTGGTGATTCAACTGACTCTGACCCAGGGAACACATCTACCACTTCACGACAAATTACCCCTTCCCCACGTACTTTTTTAGGGGCTGCCCCTGCCCACCACCTCACAACCACGCCAGGAGGAGGAGGGGAGGTCGGACTAGGAGGGGCGGCCAGAAAAACCACAGAAAAACCACCAAGGAGGGGGAGAAGCAGGACATAGTGATTAACCTGTCACAACACGTACTGACGATGGGGGAGTCGAGACTATTGAATAGGGGCTTAAAATTCATACCTACCAATCCATCTGACGCGTTTGAGGTCCATAAAGACATCCATAGGTTAAAGAGACATCTCAAACTTAAAGACTATTATAAGGACAAAACACCTGACCCTATTAAACCATTTAGGGGGAAGAGTACGTTTGAGCCCCCTAACACAGCCCCGTCGATTGCCATTTTCACTAATTTATTGGCTCAAGACTCACAGAGGATACATGCACAGAAAGAAAAGTTTTTTTCTAATCTTACTAAAGATTTTGGGTTTATTTGGGTTATTTAAGATGACCTTTGCCTTACTCTGTAAGGAGTTCCATGACCTGTATAAAAACACTCGGCCTTCGGCCTCGTGTTTTTATATAGTCATGAAACTCCTTGGTAACTTCTAATTGAAGGGGACAACGAACCGACTGCTACTGGAACCTTTGGATTTTGTCTGACCAACAATGCCTAGTATTCCGGATCCCGGGAACTTGCACAAAGAAACACCAACGAGTGGATCAGAATAACAAGTTCCGTTTATTGTAGTCCAAACATAGGCTTATATAGGGTATAAGCAAAGACATCCTAATATAGTGACGTATTAGCAAAGTATATGTCTTGTAATAGGTTCAGCATTCAGGATTGGAAAGAGAGAAATAACAGACAAATATGTGCGTGCGTATTAGCTGAGCTATTTTGGCTAAGGCAAGCTGATAACATTGTTTATGGTACATGATGATACTTATGCAAGGTTGTCCAAGAAGAGACAGCACAGGGTCGTACAGGAAAACAAGTACAGAGGCCTACAAGGGTCGGCACGTAGGCATGTTAACCCTTCAACCCCCTCTTTGATCATAACATGATCATCTAATGTGAAAAAGACATATGAGAATGTATTTTCTTCAACTGAGAATTTTCTGAAGTACGTATCATAGAGCGGATACGCTTCCTAAAAAAGCAGGAAAGATATAAATTGAAAATAACAAGAAGAACAAGAATGACTGTAACAATAACAAGGGGATAAATAATAGAATGCATGATAGCAGAACCAGTAGGTGACCAACCAGTAAACACATCATACCAATGGTGTTGTAAATCATCTTGTAACTGAGAACCTAAAGAAATTAATCTGTGTTTGGTAGCAACAGTTTTAACAACAGTATCATAGAATTTATCAGTGTGTTTGTGATATGCAGCAACAGTGTCAGTATGATGATGAATAAGTGAACGAAACAGAGAAACAGGGAGCTGATAATTAGCAATAAGTACAATTAAACTAAACTATAAACTCACCTAAATGCAAATAACCGTATTGAGACTACTATGCTCTGAAGAGGGGCTAGGCCTGTCTTCAAAACCAAGAACTCATTCTTGACCAGCAGAATTAACACAACTACATGCTGGAGAATTCCTAATCCATCCCAATCTTGTTATTTGCCTAACTATACAGACTACTTCAGTTTAAAAGAATTAACATGAAGTATTACATATCTAATTCAATCAACACCCAAAAGATTCCATGCCATGTATTTTGAAATATTGCGTTTAGTAAACATAAGTCTCTTTATCCATGTTCCAGTGCCGTTTAGAAAAGATGGTTTGAATAAAGGCATCTGCAAAGGTATTATCCCAATTATAGTTCTTAGAAGTGATGAACTTAGTATACTTGCATCTCCATGATATAGGCGTGTTCTTTTAGAGACAGGTGTCATCAAACTTTTTCTTTAAAGTGCTTTGGAAAGAGACATGGAAAAGATGTCCGGAATTAAAGGGAACTGTGAAATAAGAATGGTTCCCATCTATCACCGATTTTGAATTATCAATAAAGAGTGTTCATTTGAAATCATCATCATCATCATAAACATGTAGCAAGAAAAACGATTGCCAAAATCTTCCACATGCTCAGTTGTTCTATAGAAGTAAACAAATTATAATGTTAGAAACTACTTTTATAAAGAATTTCAGAGTCAGGATCTCGAATCCTGATACGGTAGATATGTTTAGCCTTAGGTTTGTACTTTGAGAAATTATAAACACAGTAAGTTTATAAAGGGCATAAAATTATAGCAATATAATGAAAACCATGAACAAGAAAACACTATCTTGCTTAAACTAAATATATCACTAAATTGGAAACCTTTAAAAGGGTTCCACGCCGTATGCCTAATTGCCCTTGCTTCATATTGTAACTCTTTAATCTTATTTACAATTCCCCAAAAAACATTAAACTTTACTATGGTAAACAATTCTCTTAAAAAGATTGTGGCGTGATATAAAAAAAAAATAGTTGCTGTTACATTATCCTAATCTACAATTGCTATGGCAGGAGCTGAAGTAGCAATAATACAGGTACCATAGCTATTCTCTGGTAACTAAACATAAGCCCATGTACCACATATAAAGTAGTAGGTAGATTTCTATGTAATTAATCCATAAATAGCTAATTTTATTTTAGAATAGGTTCCAAAACTCTATACTTTTCTTAAAGTTAGTATCTGTCAAATTAACAGTTGTTTTATAAATACCATCTTCTGCTCGTTGCTAAATTCATTAGCTTCATCTTTGGTTGCCTGTAAAAACACACTTAGACCAATCATTATTTTCCATGTGTCATTTAAACATGTTTAATGCTTTAATAATGCTATTTTCCAAGCCGTATATAAATAATAATTGTTATTGTTAAACTAGTTTATGAGCAGAAATTGGGAAAACTACCATGGGTAGTCCCATTGAATCAGTTGGCCTAATGCCAAACACCCAACAATTAGTTCTATTTGCTTCCTTAGTTATTCTTTTTTTTTTTTTTTGTAAAGTTATGTAATGATTTGATTGTTCATAAAAATTACTTTTGCTAGAGGACATATGAACGAAACCAAAAATCAGTAGTACTTAAAATACAAATACATGCTTGTCGGGTACACTTGCTCTACTACAATTTGAAACATGTATCTATATATAATCTACAGTCTGGTCATTTCCCTATGGGACCAGACTGTAAATTATATCCTTATAAACGGCGCGTTCATGCGTCAGAACGCGCCGTTTATATAACAGAGACATTTCCTGCTGCTGCTCTTGCTCTGCAGCCTTCCCTTACACTTTTGTCTCCCTCCCGTTTCTGACTGCCAGGCTCACCGCTAGCATACTCCAGCTGGTGCGCTCCCTGCTTTCACTTAACTATACAGATCTTTCTCCGTGCTGCTGACAGTTCACTCCGTGCAGCTTCTCCCCTCACATGCTGCCACTGCAGTCTTCCGGTTCCCTTTCCACGGCCTCTTGCCAGTCTTGCTCCTCCTCCCTTCCGGGCATCCACCTTCTCAAGTTTCCCTCCCGCTCCCCATGTCAGCTCTATCAGGCTTCTTCACTCCATGGTGTTTCTTCAGTCTCCCTCCCTTCCACCAATGTCTCAATTTTCGCTCCCCCCTCCCACTTTCAATCCCAAGTCTCAATCTCAGTCCAACTCCCCCTCCACCGATCTCAGCCTCATGCAAGAACACAAGGGGCAGAGAAATTCAAATAAAGGTACTTAAATGAGCAGTAACATAATTTTTTTTTTTTTTTTTTTTAAAAATCGTTTGTCTCTATGAAAAAAAACACCAATACACATTTCAGTTTAAATTCACATAGTCTTTATTAAGTAATAACTCACGATACTCTGCTTCCGCTCCTATTCAGAAAAGGCGATCTGGTGAGTTCCATCGTGCGGCAATCGATTTCTCCTCCCTGTCTTCTACAGGAGATAGGCAGGGAGGAGAAATCTAGTGCCGCACGATGGAACTCACCGGATCGCCTTTTCTGAAGAGGAGCGGAAGCAGAGTATCGGTGAGTTATTTCTTAATAAAGACTATGGGGCCCATTTACTTAGCTCGAGTGAAGGAATAGAGGAAAAAAACTTTGAATTTCAAATTTTTTTTGGCTACTTCGACCATCGAATGGGCTACTTCGACCTTGAATTGAACGATTCGAACTAAAAATCGCTCGACTATTCGACCATTTGAATAAAAAATCGTTCGATTGCTCTAAATCCTTCGATGGTCGAATATCGAGGGTTAATTAACCCTCGATATTCGACCCTATGTAAATCTGCCCCCATGTGAACTTAAACTGAAATGTTGAAATGTTTAAACTAATTTAAAAAAAAAATTGTTACTGGTCCTTTAACTCCAAAAAGAACTACAGGGAAACAATAAGGAGAAAACTAAAATCAGCAAGGGAAGGGGCAAAAGTGTCATTTAGAAGTATGTAAGTGAAGCCATTCTTTACACTGTAAGGCACATAAAAACTGTAGATTATAATGCATAATGTACCCCCTACTTATATTTATAAAGATATTAGTAGTCACCTCGGAGTTATGTGACCTGTATATATGGTCACATAACTCCTCGGTAACATAATATCTTTATAAATTACAGTAGGAGGTACATTATACACTATATCTTTGTTATGTAATTTTACTGAAGTAGGTATTACTGATTGCACTTTGAAAGGACCTTCAAACCTTGGGTCCAAGCTGTTCCTCACGTAATTTCTAATCACTACCCAGTCACCCGGTTTAAGATAGTGTGAACCAGTATTGACATTTGGATCTGGAATAGAATCAAAAACATATTTGTGTATTTCATTTAGACATTTCTGTACAATAGCTACATATACAATCCCATTCTTAGGGCTGACCCAGACAGAATGTCATAGGGTGACAGTTTGTAAGGGCCTCTTGGATTGGTGCATATTGAAAACAAATCAATGGAAGGAAGTTAACCCAAGATTTGAATGTTTCTTTCAGAATCTAATTCAATTTTATTCTATATAACACCATTTAGGCTTTCAACCTTCCCAAAACTCTGAGGGTTATTTTTATTTAAGACATTATCTGCCCTGTAAAATGTGTACCCCTATTACTTTCAATGTAGGTTGTTAAAGAATACCTACAGATTACCTTAGGTATTTAAAAATTCTTAGCAGTTGCTTTTGTTGTAGCCTTAGCAACTTGGCCATGCCTCAGGCCACCCTGAGAACATGTCAATACATACTGGTACATATTCCTATGGACCTAATTTAGGCAGTTGGCTGTAGTCTATTTGTAATCACTGGAAGGGTTATTCTGGTTTAGCAAAGTGCTGTCTCGGAGATTTGACTATCTGACCAGGATTATGACGTAAACAGGTAACACAAGAAAATACATATTTTGCAACAAATGCTGGAAACCCAGGTGCTATTCAACTTTTCTAAACTGAAGCAGCCATTGCATTCTTACCTGAGTGCGCAAGTCCATGAGTAAGATGTGCCATCATAGCATTCACTGTTTTTGATAGACAGTATAATACACCATTTCTCCATAGATCCATGTCATCCTTGGATGCTCCCAGCTTCGACCACTTTCCTTTTTCCATCTCAGGGGCCTAGTCCTGTATTGTAGCCAGGATATCCATGTGCAACGGCCCTTTGTGGTCTTTCTGGATGCAAATTACTGTCATTATAGGCAAGAGTGCAGCTGACTTGGCTCTCTCGTCAGCTTTTGCATTTCCTTGTAGCTTCTGGAATCTGAAACTTTGTGTGCGCTTCTACTTTAAGAATGGCTACCTCAGTTGGAAGCTGTAATGCTAATAATAGCTGTTTTACTAAATTTGTATTTGTATTCTTATTTGGTTTACCTGATGATGTCATAAAATTTCTGGCCCTCCAAATCAGAAGATAGTCAAGACAAATACCAATACAGTACCTGCTATCAGAAAAGATGTTTGCCCTTTGACCTTCTGCTAGTATGCATGCTGTGATGAGTGCTTATAGCTCAGCTTCTTGAGCTGACAGATGTGGAGGTAGATTCTGCAGAACTAAAACATCAGACAAATGTTATAACAGCATATGATATTTAGCATCCTCAGTACAGTAGCGAGAACCATCAAAAAACAATTCACAATAAGGATTTAACAAAAGTTCATCTTTTACATTATCAAACCCATGTACCTCACTTTGTCAGGGTGTGTGAAGCATTTGATATATCCCAATGTCTTTACAGATTTGTTGAATCTATCTGCAATATCTGAAATGGGTACATTGGAGGGCCATGGGTCTACTTGTTTGGACAAAGGTGGGATGGATGACATCAACTAGATATCCATCGATGATAAAGCCCATACATCAATTAGGACACATTATAATTCAGGAGGTACGGAAGTTTCCTCCTTAGACATTTCTTTTAGTGACAAAAGATTTACTGTATCTTGGGCATTAGTCATCTCAGACACTTACTGGGGTTGGACAGACACACACACACTCAATCCGGAATGCAGTATATGGTGCACCCTAGTTTACAAAGGATGTCCCTACCTATGAAACTGTCAGGGATGGGGGCACTGATAAGAAAGGCAGCTTGTGTAGATACGGGACCCCTACTTGGGCTGGGTTAGCAGGGTTACTGTCCCAATTCATTTTAGCGAGCAGATGTTGGTAATCCAATGGACCAGACACATGTATGATTACAACTAACATATCATTCCAATTAGCGTTTTGGGCACTATGGATAAACAAGAGTTCCTGTCCAAATTTGTGTGGATTAGTACGAGGCTGTGGAACGTCTAGAAAAATCCTTCTAAATTTTGGTGCTGTCCATGGAATGAGCTTTCTATCTGTGTTAATGAGACGTGCTGCAGGGACGCCCGCTACCCCCCTTTTTCTCTACGGGCGGGGTAGAGCTTGGCTGCGGGGCTGAGAACTGCCTGTATCAGCGCTGCTGTTTTCAGCACTGAAAGATAAATTGTCTCTTCTCACTATTCTCTATTTTCTAACTTAACCCTTCTACTAGTAGTTTTTCTCTTTGCTTTCTAGCTTCCTCTGATTCTACGGCACTTTCCTGACCTTCTTCTATGTCACTTACTTTACCTTCTTCTACTGCACTTTCTGATTCTTGCTCTCCCCTGCTCTGATTATGGGAAACATTCCTAGCATAGGGAGTTGATGGCTCTATGTATGCCATATGAGTTACAACCACTCAACTCTTGTGGGGCTAGAGCTTCAAATACATCACTTTAAATTTCCCATTTGATTCGATTATTCTTTGTTCGGACCAAAATTCTTTGTGTAAGCATTTAGCAACTTTGAACCACGCTTCAGCGGTCTCTACAAAACCTGTATCATTATGATGTACAGAGACAGAGTTGTTTCAGCGTCCTATCGACGTCCGGATACCACACACATTAATCATCTAATTCTACTTTCTCGGAAAGAGAATATCACAAAACATAAAACACAAACCCGGGTAATAGATAGCTCTATACAGGTTCAATAAAGAGCTGCAGGCAAGAAAATACCTGTTGTTGCTGGCTGCCAGGAGTCGATTTAGACAACAGGTATGAACAATAATAGCAGGTTTGACACGAGTAAGAAACTATAAAAAAAAATAGGTCTTCCCGTGTCCCGGAGGTGATCAGTCTCCGTCCCGTCCTCTATTGGTCGACCTGTGTCTTTTGTATCGGCTGATGAGCAGTCAGAACCTGCAGCCTCACTATGGGCATGAAAATTGATAAGGACACAAACAGTCCTGAGGATATCTATTCCCGTCTTAATTAGATTATGGGTGTACACCAGAAGAACCACACTGACACAAGATGTTCAGAATAGAAAAAGCTTCTCCCCATCCTGCTATTTTATCAACCCAGGGATCAACATAAAACCCTACTGTGGGACTGCATCTATACATATATTCTTTACAAGTTTCACCATTAATGGGTGGTGGCAATTTCTTTGAATTTTTCGCACCCATATTGAAATAAAACACGCTGTTTGCTTGCACCAAATAAGTAGTGAGTTTCTTAGTGAGAAAAGAAGAGAGGGCGGATAGAAATACTAAAATTAAATGTATGTAGTGTTATATGCAACTCGCAGAGTTCCTAAGGAAGACTACTTATTTGAAAAAAATAACTATATAAGTGGTTATTACAACTTATATCCTAGATTTCAGAAATACTAAAAAAATACAGCCTGTCTCTGAATGGCAGAGCTCATGTGCACTAATAGTGATTTATAGGGAACGTGTGGTTTCTAAACTCAAATACTACTACTGAGCACAAGCAAGACGTGAAAAAGAAATAGAGTAAAGCGATCGCAATAAATCAAAACAATTTACGAGCTGTCTTGGGATCGAGGGTCCCGACAAAACCTTGTCAACTCACAGAGGTATTCCTTAATAAAGCGATCGTTTTACATGTATTATACACAACAAAAAATATGCCTTAACCTTTAAACATTGTCATAACATACAAACAGTAAAACACAGACACAGACAACATGCAGTTGAATACAAGGCAGTGACGTTACAGCAGAAATCCGTTCCAGGAGTAATAATATATGAACCGGGATCCTAAAACTTGTGAAACCGGGAGTTTACCTAAAACTCCAGAAACCGGGAGTTTACCTAAAACTCCTTTGGAATCCCCCGTCAGGGATTTCCTTGTTTTTTTTCTTGAATCCTTCGTCAGGGATTTCTTTTGTCTCCCCTTTAAGCTTAAGAATATAGCATTAAGCATATACGGATGGTAAGAAAAATATCGTCTATAAGACAGATGTTCTCTTACCTGTCCGTGCCGCTTGCTATTTCCAGCTTCTGACACCAGACTGAAGGGGACAACGAACCGACTGCTACTGGAACCTTTGGATTTCGTCTGACCAACAATGCCTAGTATTCCGGATCCGGGGAACTTGCACAAAGAAACACCAACGAGTGGATCAGAATAACAAGTTCCGTTTATTGTAGTCCAAACATAGGCTTATATAGGGTATAAGCAAAGACATCCTAATATAGTGACGTATTAGCAAAGTATATGTCTTGTAATAGGTTCAGCATTCAGGATTGGAAAGAGAGAAATAACAGACAAATATGTGCGTGCGTATTAGCTGAGCTATTTTGGCTAAGGCAAGCTGATAACATTGTTTATGGTACATGATGATACTTATGCAAGGTTGTCCAAGAAGAGACAGCACAGGGTCGTACAGGAAAACAAGTACAGAGGCCTACAAGGGTCGGCACGTAGGCATGTTAAGCCTTCACTAATATCCTTATATTTTACAAAAGGGGGTACTTTATTCACTATATAATATCACTTGAGCATGTGTAATAAGGGTCATAGCCAGAGAACAACCACCACTGGTACTATAACCCGGATTAAAAGAACTGCAAATGGCACAGAGTAAGGCAAAGGTCATCTTAAATAACCCAAATAAACCCAAAATTGCTCAGAGGCTTTGCAGAATGAGAACATAGAATCATGTATAGAATATTTACTTTTCTGTTATAGATAATTATGTACTGCCCTAGATTCAGAAACCACTTTTACCATTTCATGGCCTTCATCAAACCACTTAACCTGCACCCTTGTTCATTTATATAGATGTGGAAGTTTTTGGTGACTTTAACTTCCACATATTGTGCAATAGGGGCCTCACTTCTGTCTCACTTGAGATAATGTCAAGGACAAATGTGCAAGTTAACATTATTATTAAAATGTCCTCTATCCAAGAACAGTTTTTCACTTAATGAAAAATGTAATTCTAAGTAACTTTCTCATTTACATGAATTAAAAATGTTCAATTGTTATAACATTTTTTTTTAAATATATTGCAATGCAATATTTGTTCATAGTTGCTGATCTCTGTTGTTGAGTCTTGAAACAATGAAACAGATCTACATTTTAATTTGACTCCTAGACCCCAAGCGCTGCACCATTGGAGCGATAAAACACAGAACAGTGACTACAAAGGATACATTTCTTTACTTTCTAAAGGACCTAAATTCTGTTGTTTTGATTTAAATATATTACACAGAAGTCACGCATAGCAAAAATCAATATAACAGTCACAAGTGGCATCAAACCCAGCAAATCAGTCATATTACAAATATACAATTTACAGATCCAGCAAATATTTGGCTCAGAAGGCACACACGCCACTCTAAATAGATCATGTCACACGTTTTTCATTTAAAAAGAATAAATATGCATATCACAAATTATATCATTGTTATATGTCTGCCTGGCTTATAACTTCATAACTCTTTCTATTTCAATTGATGCATTTATGATATGAAGGGACTGTAAGGTGTACAAAGTGCATTGCAAGTCACCATGGTAATAAGCCACAATGCAGTGTTTTTCCCATAATTACAGTGTAACTGTGGCTATGAGGGGGAGATGCGCCTTATGCAATTGTGACCAGTGCATACAAATTCGAGCAATTATGCTAGTAGTTCAATGTTAATTAAACCCAACTGAGCTGCAAATATTTGGATTGGGAATTGTGTAATTTTACATCAAGAAGCATCTATGTGATTCTTTAGGTACAAGCATGGAGGCAGGATGGACACCGTACTGAGCTCAACAGTGGGGAAGTACAATGATCAGCTTTGGACGCAAGTACATTTAAAGAATGCCATTGATTCAAGAAACGACTATCAATGTTTGCGTCATGACAAGTCTGGTTGTGTTGGTAAATGGGCCCTATTGACTCACACAAATGTTCTGTTTATTTGCTTAGAATAATGTAACAGTAAAATTGACTGTGGGTGTGAAGGAACTAACAAAAAGATAAATTCAACTAATTTTTTACTTTGTTATTCCTATAGTTGTTTGAACAAAGCCAGGGTTCATTTCTGCCCAGCTTTAAGCACCAAAAGAGATTTCTTTTTCTTTTTCATCTTCCAATAAGACCAGCAAGATTCTTTTAAGGCTGCCACTGACCTATTTGTAACTACTCCAGTTGATCACTTTCTTACAAGTTCCTTGAACTTTGAGATACATCTACGGCAAGACCTTATCTTGGTTGAAGGTAAGCAAATAATTCATAAAAAAGAAACTTTGATGATGGAGAAAGTGCAGTTTGGACCCAAATGGGTGATTTACTGATATGTTGTTATGGAATACTGCAATCATGTTAGTAAATGTGTTGTACTGATTTTCTTTCCTATTACCATTTTAATATACTCCAAACAAAAAAAATGATTTGTCGTTTGAAGCTTGATGTCAGAGGATCCCTTTTCTGCAAAATGCAATCATCCATGTTCTTAAATATGCAACAGATCGGGTATGCAGTCTTGCAAGCAATGGAAAATATTTGATGTCATTATTTCATGGTTTACTTTATGATATATCAATAGAAGCAATCCAGAAATCTGAAATAGAATGGCTTTGCCCAGTGCCCAGAGTATCTGTAACAAAACAGACATAAAAGTATATTAACAAATTTAAAAAAATCTGTAAAAAAACAGATAAAGTACTGTTCTTCAAAGAGACAATACTACACACATTTCTCAATCAATTATGGTAAAAGTAATCTTTTAACTGAACGTTTTTAGGGCTTGCTGATTTGCCATACAGTAGAAAGTTAATGAGTTCTGTTGAGTGCACAATAATCAATATATTAAACCAATGTTCTGTTCAATCTGCAAATACCATTAGTTCTTCAAGAAGGTGTTAGTAAAGATCAGAAAAAGTATAATTTCTACTTAACCTGAAACCCATGATTTGGTTGTAAGCACATCATTTATTGGAATCCACATACATTCAGGTTCTCTATTTCTGAACTTGTGATTAATGTAATGCACTGTAATTAACTGGAATGAACACATGTAATGACTTTTTTGTGCATTTTGTTTACTGTAATATACATCACTGTGTGTTGCAGAGGGCTGATTAAGTTTTTATCGACCTATTTGGTCAATGACATTTGAATATTCCAACAAATGAAGTATTTTACTGTATACTGTCTATTTAAGTACATGTATTGGTTCTTTTGCACTCCAGCTCTGTTCAGATTGTATCATGATGGAATTTCATCAGTTGAAAGAGGGCCAGATCAATATACAAGCTGCTTGCTTGCCTATGTTTCTGCATACACAGGAATAATGTATGAACACTGAATGCAAAAATAAATTAAACTTTCTGCCCTGGGCACATGTACAGGTATGACATGTATTATCTGGAACACTTGAGACTTTGGGTTTTCTGTAATGTGGAGCACTCTACCCTAAAGCTACTAAAACATGTACATTTAAAAAAACAAATAGAATTGTTAAACTATCAGTATGGATCTATATAAGTTAATTCTCATCAAGGACTATCACAATTAATTATTATTGGGAAAAAGCAAATCTGTAAACTGTAACGAATAGCTTGTTTAAATAGGAAAATGGAAAGTGGCAATACCATATTTCAAAGCTTTCTAGATAAGGGGTTTCAAGATAATATAGCTAATGCCTAGAATATTAATTTCATTTTCAGTCCATCAAGGCATACAGAGGAACAGAGCACCTCTTAATGAGACATATTTCCATCTGATTGATGTCAAACAGGACTAAATGTTAAACAGAGTGTGAGAGGCAGCAAGCTGCACTTATACACAAGCTTGTATATTGTAGTATGTATATTTAGTTGGGTTCCTTTGTATCACTTGCCAAAAGCCTCTGTGCTCCATTTCAGAGACCTGCAGCTCCCTTTACAAATACAGAGCTGATGAGGGCCTCCTTCCTCTCACCCCCCTACCTTGTACCTCATTCAGAAGCACAAGGTAGGGAGTTTCAGGAGTAGCCCACATTGGGTAAATTAAGTCACATGTTGCATGAATCATCAAAAACTCTGCCAACTTTAAATTCTTTATTCCCTTGCACTGATTTACCACAGGCCCTTCTGTGCATGCATCAAGTCCAGGAGCTTAGGCTTAGATGGAAGTCATGGAAGTGTTTAAATGCAGATGCTTTGATTTACTGAAAACGCTTGGTAAGAGGCTATGCACTGCTTTTTATGTGTCCTATCTAGTGGCCAGCATTCATGATCAGGGTTTCCTTGTCCTTTAAAACTCATTTAGGAATTGGGCAAGATTCCATATATTTTGGGAATTACAAAGCTTAGTAACATATCCATACAGCAGTGGAACTTTTTCAAGTACCCCTAAAAGACAGCAAATACACGCATTCCTTTGCTTCTATAAGTTTTTGGCTGGGTAAGAAATGATACTTTGTATCCTTGTATGATACTCTAAAATATAGTCCAACATAATTCTAAACAAGTATTCCAGTGTATTCATTTTTATACTTACATAATTGTTACATGAAAGATCTGGCTAAAAAATGTACATTTCTATTTTACAGCATAGCTGAACATATTTTATAATGATTGGTAAGATTTATATTTCTCCAGGTACCTGCAGTTATCTTAGGCTTAGCTCTGCAATGGTTTGAAGAAATGGAAACTAGCATAAAGGAACAGTTGTTAGATATCCGTGAGAACTCAACCATTTATTGCTTCTGCCAAAAATTAAATTGTTTCTTTTCCCATTCATTTATTTCCGGCCAAAGCAGAACTGGCACTTCATAAAAACTGTGGTACACAACGTTGAACAGATGGACTACCACATTGTATGCCAACTGGAAGTTATATATTTTATTGTGTTGAGAAGTACAGCCAGTGGAATTGAAAGTTGAAATGCTGAAAACATTTTAATTCAAATTGTTGTAACGCAACAATTTGATTTATGTTGTGGGGACATCTCTATTTGAGCAAAGGACTGATACGTGGATTAACTGTAAAAGCTTTGCTTAGGTGGATACAGTGTAATCAATAGTAATATGGTCTGTTATAGCAAATATTATTGTAATGTTTTAAAGGTAAAGTATATGTTCAGAACAAATGGTATAATAAGTGACTTATTAAAGTCTCTTTTTAAAGTGGCATCTACATACCAGTAAATATTATCCATAACATCTTTTAACTTAAGACACTGTTGTAGGGGATCAGACAAATCCTTCCCCAGTTTTTCTGTCTGTGACATCATCCAGCCCAGTGCATCCTTGGGAGAGAGGGTGCCTGACTTTGGAGCCAAATGTAAAGGATCTCCAACAGAGCTTAACATGGTTTCTATGCTGCAGCAATTAGAAAATTATCATTTTAACAATGTTATTAATAATAAAATTTTATTTTAATTTATTGTTAATAACATTGTTAAAATGCACCCAGCACTGTAATTATATGACTTTATTACTGCACCAATCATTGCTATTGTATGGCTATTTATGCTTGTACTCACTAATTACCGTAGGCTTGACAAAGGGGCATAACCCCGAAACGTTGCTCACTTCCGCAATAAACGTGCAAAGGGTTCCTTGTGTGCCGTGGATAATTTTCGAATTGAATGATTTGTGAGGTGGCCGAACCTTTACCATTGAGCACGAGACATCGCATTATACATAGGGTGTGCGAGAGCCAGCTATATTTCTATTCTATGCTGCAGCAGCCAGAGCGATCCAGATCTGTGGTGTGTGGCAGTGCTGCTTAAAAAGGAGTTCCAGGAAGAAGTAAAAGAAAAGGCTGTATTTTACTCTTCTGGATAAAGTGTGTGAGCATCAGGGAGAGCCTGTTTCTATCTCTTGCCTGAGGATACTTTGGCCACTGTGTGTTCCCCAAGGTGAGAACAGATCTTTCTTGTGTACCTGGCACGTGGGACCGGCTACTACTTTCAAAGGGAAAGGCACCATGGGGCGGGTAGTGCTACCTGGGGACATAAGAGCTCTTAGTAAAAGGAAATTGAACTGACTGGAGTGATTCTGCATTGTGTTTTATTTTTCCTAGTGGAAATCACCTGAGGTGTGCTCCTCAGTGTAAATTCAACATGGCACATAATCTCCTGTTCAGTCATGCCAGAGCAGCCAAATGCAGTCTTGACATGTAAGTAATCCTCCTGAATATTTACTGATGAAATGCCTAACAGACCAAAACCATCTGAAAAAAATCAGGGACAGCTAGCTAACATGGCTGCACTGATTGACTTTAATATGAACAAAATCACTTTGCAACCAGTACAACCAATGATCTGGTAACTAACCGTAGGCTTTACATAGATATGTAGTATATGGGCAATAGCCAGCACACAGTAATTTCAGACGTGAAAGAAGTTTCTGACCATTTTGAGATATTATCAAGGTGCGATGGCGATGAAGGTATCAAGCTGGTAAATGCACAAAATGGTCTCCTTTTATCTGGCCACTATTTTCCTGGTGCGCAAGCTAGCTTAAGACTCAAAAGGATTCCTGAAAGCACAAATGATGAGCTGCTGTGTTTCAACAATATTATTTTGTTGGGGTCCTGTGGTCTGAAAATCCCCATATGGTGTTGGACCTAAATTTTATATGGGAGGGGGAATGAGTCATTTTCCCCAGTGCAGTGTGCCCTGGCAGATTCCAGATTTGGCCAGAAGTTATCAATAAAAAGTCAAGGCATCATTGTTTTAAAAAAGCTGAGCTGCTGTGTGCTCAGTCTCTTTTTCATTTTCAGTCCAGTCGGGAGTGCATGGTCTAGAGCAGGGAACCCCAACTATTTGAACCCGTGGGCAACATCCAGAAGTAAAAGGAGACGGGGAGCAACACATGCATGAAAAATGTTCTTGGGGTGCCTAACGTTGGTGAAAATTTGCCAGCGTGACGTCATTTCGGTACTTCGTCGATTTATTAATGGTCACTGGCATAACTTTGCTAGCGAAGGCGATAGACTCTAGCGGTACTTCGCACCCTAATGCCTGGCGAATTTGCGATCTGGCGAATGGACATAGCTATGCAAATTAACTAAGATGCAGATTTTACTCTTACTTTTACATTACCTCTTGCGCCAGACTTGCCTTGCCACCTCAGACCAGGCGAAGTGCAATAGATTAGATAGGACTTCCTAAAAAAAATAGTTGAAAATTTTCTTAGTCCCAAAAAATGCTAGCATCTTTTCCTTTTTCAGGGTGATGGGCTGAAAAAGAGCGTAATTTTTTTGCGGGGTAACCGGCTTCCCCCCTACATTTCCTAACTTATGGCACATAAACTATACACTATACTATAAACTATACACTGGGCTCATGTGTTGGGCAACATAACTTTATTTTATTAAGTTTACCAGGCTTGTGAAGTGTAATGTATTGGCTGCAACATATACGTCCATTCAACTTTAACTTCCCTCCATATGCAAATTAGGCAACGTTAGGGCAACTTCACTTCACTTCACTTGGCGCAGTAACGCTAGCACAACTTTGCCAGCGTTCGGCACCCTGGACGCAACTTCGGGTTTTAGTGAATTAGTGTTGTCCTGGCGAATCAATGGGTGGCGAAGTGTTGCGCTGTGAGAGAGGCCGTCACTGGCAAATTTTCAGCGGTTAGTAAATTAGCCCCTCTGAGCCTTCAAAAAGCTGTTGAGCTGATGGTTGTCTTTGTTAGTGTGATAATTTCTGATAAATAGATTCCGTCAACCCATTGCTTGACAATTAAAGTGATACTTTTAAAATATGAAAGTATATTAAAAGTTACCTATAGGTCATGTTAATTTTTTGCTGGTTGGTTTTTGAGTAATTGTTAGTTGAAGTTCCTAAACCTGACTAAACCTGGAAGTCTTTAAAATGCTGCTTAATAAATATACTTGTCAGTATATTCCACTTGTAAGCAAGGAACGTCGTTGCAAAGCAAAACATTTTTGGTTCAATAGAAGCGTTGGTGTTGAGGTGGGTAAGAAAAGACGTGCTTTTAAGGCTTTCAAGTTAGCTGGTACAGGCGAAACATTTATAAGGTACAAGGAAGCCAATAAATCAAGCAAAGAAGCTAAAAGGCAAGCCAAAATTGCTATAGAAAAGGATATTGCAGCAAGCAGTAAAAAAAATCCAAAATTATTTTTTAAATATGTTAATAGTAAAAAAATGAAGCAGGAAGGGGTGGGACCCTTACTATCAGAGGGGGGTCAGCTGGTTGATGAAAACAAAATAAAAGCGCAGATTCTGAACTCATATTTTTCATCTGTCTACACAAATGAGGAACCAGTAAGTGAAGGTTTCCTTCTTAACAGTCCCAATTCTAGTAATACAACTAATGATGCATGGTTCACACATGAAGAAATTCAAAAGAGACTTGAACATGTTAAGATTAACAAAGGTCCAGGGCTAGATGGTATTCATCCCAGGATAATTAGCGAGCTTAGCTCTGTGATTCCCAAACCTCTTTACTTAATTTTTCAGGATTCATTGAGATCTGGCATAGTGCCGAGAGACTGGCGAATTGCTAATGTGGTGCCTCTATTCAAAAAAGGATCCTGTTCTCAGCCTCAAAACTATAGGCCAGTTAGTCTGACGTCAGTGGTAGGAAAGCTTTTCAAAGGGTTAATAAAGGATAAGATACTGGACTTCATAGCAAATCATAATACTATGGGGCAAATTCACTAAGGCGCAAAGCGCCGAACGCTAGCGTTTTTTCGCTAGCATTCGGCATTTTCGCTACTGCGCAAATTCACTAACGAACGCTGGCGTAGTTTCGCTAGTGTTACTTCGCAACCTTACGCCAGGCGAATTTTCGCTAGCGACGAAACTACGCAAATTCACTAACTTGCGCAGTGTAGCAAACGCTACCTTTTACGCTAGACTTCCTTCGCCACCTCAGACCTGGCGAAGCGCAATAGAGTAGATAGGGATTGTTTCAAAAAAAGTCAAAATTTTTTCTAAGTCCCAAAAAACGCTGGCGTGTTTTCTACATGACGGGTGATAGGCTGAAAAAGATCGAAAAAATTTTGGGGCTCCCCTTCCTCCCCCCTACATTTCCTGACTCATGGCAACTTACCTAGACAGGGGGCATATGTGTAGGGCAAAATAAAATTTTTATTGGCTGATTTGAAGGTTTTCTAGGCATTTGTAGTGCAGATACGTGTTCCTCCATTGAAATTTGAATTTCGCGCCATATGCAAATTAGCCTTCGCTAGCGCAACTTCGCTTTATATAGCGAAACAACGCTAGCGCAACTTTGCAAACTTACGCTACCCCTGTGCGCAACTTCGCATTTTAGTGAATTTGCGGAGCGCTGGCGAAAATTCGCCTGGCGAAGTGCAGCGAAGTGCGGCGAAGAGCGGCGAAGTTGCGCCTGGCGCAACTTCGATTCTTAGTGAATTTGCCCCTATGAGTTTGTGCCAGCATGGTTTTATGCGTAATAGATCTTGCCAGACTAACTTAATTTCTTTTTATGAGAATGTAAGTAGAGACCTCGATTCTGGGATGGCAGTGGATGTGATTTACTTAGACTTTGCTAAAGCATTTGATACAGTGCCACACAAAAGGTTACTGGTTAAATTAAGGAAAATTCACGTCAAAAATTCGCCGGCGTCAAATTTTTTTCCCGAAAAAACGGACGTTTTGCGAATTTCGCGCGAAATTCGCGAATTTTTCGGCGAAGCGAAACGGCGCAAATTCGCCCATCACTAAAAATAAGCAATAGTAAAGGTGTTCTTTTTGTAACCAATACATGTGTTATTAACTGCCATACAGTATGGCATCATTTATTTTTCTAGAAGGTTATAGGGCTAATTTACAAACATGGGTACTAAAATTCACATGTTCAGTTACCCATAGTAACCGATCAGAGCTTTCCATTAATTTTCTACATCGTAGTTAACAGAAGTCACTGGGGCTCATTCATCAATACTAGGCACATTTGCACATCTGCATAACCCATAACAACCAATAAGTGATTAGTTTTTTTGTCAGCTGCAGGTAGATCAAGGTACTTCCTAAAAAGGTACTTCCTTCCAGGTTATATCAAAAAAGACTTGAAACAACAGATTTTCTTGTATCATTCATCAATGTCTAATTGCTGAAGTTGTGAATTACTGAAATGGTACAATTAAGCCCCACCAAATTTAAATCCTTACGAAAATAAAGCACAATAAGTAGTTAGTATAAGTTCAATATTGTAACACCAAGCAAAGTTAAAGCATTCCTAAGAATGGCTAATATCCTGCTCCTTTATTTATACAAAATTAGGCCCAGTCATGTTGTCTTTGCAATATGCAGTTCTGCATTGCTAATATCCTTTCAGTAAACACTGAGATGAAGGGGCAGATTTACAAAGCTCGAGTGAAGGATTCGAATAAAAAAAAATTCGAATTTCGAAGTGTTTTTTGGGCTACTTCGACCATCGAATGGGCTACTTCGACCTTCGACTACTACTTCGACTTCGAATCGAACGATTCGAACTAAAAATCGTTCGACTATTCGACAGTCAAAGTACTGTCTCTTTAAGAAAAACTTCGACCCCCTACTTCGGCAGCTAAAAGCTACCGAAGTCAATGTTAGCCTATGGGGAAGGTCCCCATAGGCTTGCCTGTGATTTTTTGATCGAAGGATATTTCTTCGATCGTTGTATTAAAATCCTTCGAATCGTTCGATCGCAGGATTTGCGCTAAATCGTTCGACTTCGATATTCGAAGTCGAACGATTTTAGTTCCTGGTCGAATATCGAGGGTTAATTAACCCTCGATATTCGACCCTTCTTACATCTGCCCCGAAGTGTATATATTAGTCTTGCAAATAGAATGTAACATGTAAACATAAGGTTCATTCAAGGACAAACATATCAGGAATACAGACAGATAGAATAGTGAAATAAATAGTGATGAGCGAATCTGTCCCATTTCACGGAAAAAATTGTGAAACAGAAGAATTTGTGAAAGTGAGAATAATTGAATGGATTGAAGTCAATGGGTGTCAACATTTTTTATGCGCGACCATTTGTTTTTAAGCATGTTACATTTTTTATCGCTTCAAAAGCAAAGTCAAGGAGTGTTTTTTCTTGTGGCAACTTTTGTGTCTCTGCAACTTTTGTCCAAATGCATTAAAGTCAATGGGTGTTTTTTCTTATGGTGACTTTTTAGTCCAAATGCATTAAAGTCAATGGGTGTTTTTTCTTATGGTGACTTTTTAGTCCAAATGCATTAAAGTCAATGGGTGTTTTTCTTATGGCGACTTTTTTGTCTCTGCAACATTTTTGTCCCAGCAACTTTTTTGATGCAGCAAATTTTTCGGCATAAAATTTTTGCCTAGTTTTTCAAAAAAATTCACAGATGGCAAAATGTGGAATTTCACTCACCATTGGATATGAATTATTGCTTATACTCTGTATGTTGGATTGAGGAGGACCCCTATGTTTTTTTTGTTGTTGTTGTTATGCCATTTTGGGTGGTAAAACAGCTTTTTGTTAATGTTTAAATCACAAGTTAAATTTATACTGCTTTTGATATAGGTAACTATAATGCCATTTGCACATTATTTGCACATGTGGACCTTGGGAAATAATAAAGAACACTGATAATATATTATTATTATATTATTATTTTATTATTTTAAAATAATTTTTATTCCCTTATTTTGTTTTTTGTGGAAGAGTTGAATTGATATTAACCATAATACGACTTATGAAGCCTTAAATGTATGTTATATTGGAGTATTTATAATATATATCTTAGCATTGGGGGAAGAATATTATTACTGCTCAGTCAGCAATTGGGGGTTCAAAATGTTGAATCTGCCACCTCTTTATCCATCACTTTGCAGTAGTATATGATTGGCAGTCTCTTGTTTAGCAGTAGTAGTAGCTACAAGCGCTTCTAAATTGGCAGCTCTCAAATGCAAAGTTTCATGCTCTTGGCAAAGTTCTCAATTTCTTAAATGTGTTTTACTGACACTGACCTATTTCTAACTGACTGTTTGGAAGCATCCAGTTTTGCACAGTGTATTATTGCATTACATTTTTTTACTTTTCAGCCAAGGACCAAGGCATATATAACACGATGACACACTGCAAGCAAAGAAAATTTCCAAACTGGCAAAAAAGGATTAAACTTAGGACCATGGCACAGCAAAGTTATAGCACTAACCATTGGCCCATCACAATATAAAGGGAAATTAGGTAAACAGGTGGAAAGTGAACTAATGTTCAAAATGTATTCTGCATATTTTTTAAAAAAAATATTTTTTAAATTAATTAATTACATTTTTCTATTATAAATATTAACTTCATTTGTTTTTGTTCTTACTAATAACAAAATAATGAATATTTGTAAATAAAAATGGCCAATATTAGCTGTATTGCATGGGGTATACTGGTTCATTAAGGGCTTTAATGTAAATATTGAAGTGATAAAAAGACAGACTTGTCTTTGTATATTCTTCTTACTTTAAGTAGCTTTACTAAGGTTTGATTCTGGATCTGTACTTCTCTTTAGCACCCCTACACTTTTATATGGTATACATGTTCATCTACTTTTAGAGGTTCTTAAACATGTACAGGGTTTTTTTTTTGCACTCCCATGTGAACTTTTATGTGTAATACACCACATGGCATCATGGGAGATAACTCCCATTCTTCTATATAGACACTGTTCCCATGGGAAATTTGCAGAAATTATATAAAATACCACAGTTAGTGATAACTACATACTCCCAATGATTATATTTATTTTGGAAAGTATAATAATCACAAGGACTTACAAAAAATGAAGCTCTTAATGTTATAATTATACTAGCCATCTAGCTCCATTAACTTTACTTAGTTTGAAACATGATATGAAATATATTTGACAATGATGCATTCCTCAAGAAATTTGCATAATTTAACTATTAATCACATACACAGTATTCACTGAGGCATCTACTCTTTGTAAAATGAAACAATGAGAAAATTACCGACACATTTAAGTAAATAAATAAGCCTTCCCTGACTGGGTGGAGGATTTATGTAATTTTGTGTCTCATTTAATTTAACCATAACAAAATTATCAGAATTCAGTATCACACTATTCATCAGAAAATGACTTTCAAATTAGCATGCAATAATATTAACATTCCCATAGGACACTTTTCCACTAAGTAAACTATAAAAAGTAACAACTATTCACATATTACCTTTTATGCCTTTTGAATTTGGATATTATTTAGAACATTAAAGGATATGCAAAATCTATGAAAATATGAACTAAGTGCAATGGAGTTTATATCTGGATACACATATGAGCTTTTTACCGTGTAATGTCTCTGGTTCCTGGCCTCAAAATTGCCTAAGCAGGTTTTCCTTTCACCTGATGAAGTTCTGCAGGATTATCATTTCATATTTACCCACACCAATATGGGACTTAGCCTCCAAATGCGAATGAACAATGCTAGATAACCAAGGCCATACAAAATAGTATTAAAAAGCAATATTTATTATCACCATGCCAAATTTACTAAAACCATTTAAAATAAGCAGCGCTGCTTGGGGGGTGGAGAAATGGGTACAGGATTATCATTTCAGGTACTGTACTGTGTAACTTGCTGTCTCTTTATAAATAAATGATAGTGGTGAACTACAGACATACTGTATGTATATTTCTGCACAAGAGCCACCCATGGAATGACTAGCATGCTCTACAATAAACTCAGTAGCATGGGATATAATCCTTAGTGCTATTGCCAAGAAGATATGACAGTCTCCTTTTGATATTTATCTGGTTTGTGGCAATCTTGTAATTCCACTTGTGTCTAAACACTATATTATATAAAAATGGTTTTGTCTAGTACTGAATAGTCTCTAGGACATCTGGAAAGGGATTTCAGGAAATCTGAAGCACAATAAGAAACCATGGTTCCAAATACTGCCAGATAAATAAAGACAAATGTATGGGTAAGATTTTTGTAAAAATAATGTATCTAAGTATCTTTTGTTGATATTGACACCTCGTATAATGGTAACTGATGCACATGTTGCACCCCTGGAACCAAATGTCCTAAGGATGACACTTGTAGAGCTAGAGCAGCCCAAAAATACAGAAGTCATGTTGACTTCTGCTACTTAGTAAATACCAGGGCTGTATTATTGGCTGATTTAGCTCTGTAAATAAAGTGATTATTGCAAAACAAATAAATGTCCTTTCTGCAGTAAAATTTTAGTGGGAAGTGTACTTATTGATTTAAGCTTGCTTTGGAGACTTTAGGGGAAAAACTCTGTCATTGAGATGAGAAGACTACCATCAATAATTCTACTACAGAAACCAGCAAGTCAAATAGCTTTTAATACTTTGTAAAGGTCAGTATAAAATTATAATGCTGCTTAACTCAGCTTCTAAAAGGTAGTGCCATCTGAATAATTTACAGTCACCAAATGTTTTGCATAAGTGTATTTACTTCACAGCAAGGAAACAGTTCAAAAAATAGAGAAAGCCCAGATATCCTGTAGAGATGTAAAAATGAGTAATTGAGGTTTTCCAACAGTGGTCTGTGAAATAGTTCAATTTTGTTAAGTGAACTGCTCATTCGGTTCATGTCAGTGATAAAATAAGGGATGGAGCATATATATGTATGAAATTTGCATAAAGAGTCTATAAAACAATGTATATTTTAAATAAAAGTCATTGCAATAATGTGAAAAATGAAAATGATGTCACTCGTTTATTTAAGGAATGTTTTTATTTCCTTTTGTATTCTTATAGCCAACCATTTTAATTTACATTTTTTTCTACAGTTTACTTTTGTATTTAATATTTTCTACACCTTTAAAGCTATTAATTGAAAGGTTAAATCACTGGAGGTGCCAAATGTTAGGCACCCCCTAGTGATTTTATAATCACTAAAATGATCCCCCAAGCCGGGTGCTTTTGTTAGCAGAAAACTGCACCAACTCAGTTATCACTGTATTTAGGTCTTTAAGGCCAGACAATTGCAGTTTTCGGCCTGTGTTTCCCTGCAGGCCAAGAATCCACTGCTCCACTGCTCTTCTGCTCTGCCTGCACCCGGAAGCATTATCTACAGGCAGCCGTGGCAGATTTCGGTGCCAAAATGTAACATTTTGTGACAAAATCTACCCTGCCCTCAGAAGACCAGGAGCAACAGGGCAGCAGATTCTCAACATACAAAGAATCCGCAATTGTTTAATTGTTAGAATTGCAAAGCAAACACAATTCGCAAGGTTAAAGGGAAAGGAAACCCTTGCAATTTTTTCCTTTGCTGATTTTTTCTCAGTTCCTCCACTGGATTACCAGATCAAGACAACAATATAGATCAGCTCTACAGGCTCTGGAAAAAAGAACAAATAGCAGGACCTAGTGCAATATTGTTAACATTCGGTACAGACACCAGGGTGTTGCAACACAATTCTGTGTGTTTCTTGAATCATACAAAGTCTTTGCTCAATTTTTTTCTGTGTTCTAAAGTGCTATAGTGATTTTTAAAAATTTTATTCACCAAAAATAAAATTAAGTAAAAACAAAGTGCTTATAGCGTGATGTGATTCATATCATTGCTCTGCTGGCTGCAGACTGCAAGGCCACCCTGTGAGAGGGGCCTGCTGGATCTTTATTTATGCTGCTGCTAATGCCCTCTCTTATGTTTTTCTTTTTTGAGTTCTTTCTGCTTTATTATTTAATTTTTGTTGTCTTTTTCCATTTATGTTTTTCTTTTGGATTTGTTGCATGTCAGTTGCTTCTAGTTTGCTTCATAAGGTACAAGGGAGGATTGGAATTAGAGATGTCGCGAACTGTTCGCCGGCGAACTTGTTCGCGCGAACATCGGGTGTTCGCGCTCGCCGGAAGTTCGCGAACGTCGCGCGACGTTCGCCATTTTGGGTTCGCCATTGTTGGCGCTTTTTTTTGCCCTCTCACCCCAGACCAGCAGGTACATGGCAGCCAATCAGGAAGCTCTCCCCTGGACCACTCCCCTTCCCTATAAAAACCGAAGCCCTGCAGCGTTTTTTCACTCTGCCTGTGTGTGCTGAAGAGATAGTGTAGGGAGAGAGCTGCTGCCTGTTAGTGATTTCAGGGACAGTTGAAAGTTTGCTGGCTAGTAATCGTTTTGATACTGCTCTGTTATTGGAGGGACAGAAGTCTGCAGGGGTTTGAGGGACATTTAAGCTTAGGTAGCTTTGCTGGCTAGTAATCTACCTTCTACTGCAGTGCTCTGTATGTAGCTGCAGTGGGCAGCTGTCCTGCTTCTGATCTCATCTGCTGACTGCTGCAATAACAGTAGTCCTTGTAAGGACTGCTTTTATTTATTTTTTTGTTGTTTTACTACTACTACTACTACTACTACTATAAGAGCCCAGTGCTATTAGTCTAGCAGTGTTGGGGAGTGGGACTGGTGTGCTAATCTGCTGCTCCTAGTAGTTCAGCAGCACCAACTTTAATTTTTTTTTTTTAATATTCATTTTTTTTTTATTTTACTTTTTTTATTTTACTACCGCTGTAGTAGTGTATAAGTTGACCTTTTAGGCATTATTTGCCCTGTAGGCATTTTTTGCCCAGTGTGTTATTCAACCAACTGCCATCTAGCTGTGTGACCTTTTTCACATTCTGTCTAAATATCCATAATATTACCGTCTCCAGAAAAAACACCGGAGTGACTTTTTTCAAGCAGCCATAATATATTTTACGTAATCCGTATCCATCGCTGTAGTAGTGTATAAGTTGACCTTTTAGGCATTATTTGCCCTGTAGGCATTTTTTGCCCAGTGTGTTATTCAACCAACTGCCATCTAGCTGTGTGACCTTGTTCACATTCTGTCTAAATATCCATAATATTACCGTCTCCAGAAAAAACACCGGAGTGACTTTTTTCAAGCAGCCATAATAAATTTTACGAGATCCGTATCCACCGCTGTAGTAGTGTATACGTTGATCTTGTGGGCAGTATTTGCACAGTGTTTTCTTCAACCCGCCATCTAGCTGTGTGAGCTTGTTCACATTTTGTCTAAATATTGATAATATTATCGTCTCTAGAAAAACCACTTGAGTTACTTTTTTTCAAGCAGCATTCATATATTTTACGTAATCCGTATCCACCGCTGTAGTAGTGTATACGTTGACCTTGTAGGCATTATTTGCACAGTGTTTTCTTCAACCCGCCATCTAGCTGTGTGAGCTTGTTCACATTTTGTCTAAATATTGATAATATTATCGTCTCTAGAAAAACCACTTGAGTTACTTTTTTTCAAGCAGCATTCATATATTTTACGTAATCCGTATCCACCGCTGTAGTAGTGTATACGTTGACCTTGTAGGCATTATTTGCACAGTGTTTTCTTCAACCCGCCATCTAGCTGTGTGAGCTTGTTCACATTTTGTCTAAATATTGATAATATTATCGTCTCTAGAAAAACCACTTGAGTTACTTTTTTTCAAGCAGCATTCATATATTTTACGTAATCCGTATCCACCGCTGTAGTAGTGTATACGTTGACCTTGTAGGCATTATTTGCACAGTGTTTTCTTCAACCCGCCATCTAGCTGTGTGAGCTTGTTCACATTTTGTCTAAATATTGATAATATTATCGTCTCTAGAAAAACCACTTGAGTTACTTTTTTTCAAGCAGCATTCATATATTTTACGTAATCCGTATCCACCGCTGTAGTAGTGTATACGTTGACCTTGTAGGCATTATTTGCACAGTGTTTTCTTCAACCCGCCATCTAGCTGTGTGAGCTTGTTCACATTTTGTCTAAATATTGATAATATTATCGTCTCTAGAAAAACCACTTGAGTTACTTTTTTCAAGCAGCATTCATATATTTTACGTAATCCGTATCCACCGCTGTAGTAGTGTATACGTTGACCTTGTAGGCATTATTTGCACAGTGTTTTCTTCAACCCGCCATCTAGCTGTGTGAGCTTGTTCACATTTTGTCTAAATATTGATAATATTATCGTCTCTAGAAAAACCACTTGAGTTACTTTTTTTCAAGCAGCATTCATATATTTTACGTAATCCGTATCCACCGCTGTAGTAGTGTATACGTTGATCTTGTAGGCATTATTTGCACACTGTTTTCTTCAAACTGCCATCTAGCTGTGTGTATTATCGTTTCCAGAAAAACCAACTGAGTTTTTGTTGTTGTTGTTTTTTTAAAAATAATGCCAGGCAAAGGCAGGCCGCCACGCAGAGGCCGTGCTAGGGGCCGTGCTGCTATGCAATCCTGTGGCCCTAGCAAATTGCCCAGTTTTAAAAAGCCAATGACCCTGAACTCCCAAAATGCTGAAGAGGTAGTTGACTGGCTTACACAGCACACCCCATCCTCTACCGTTTCTAACTTTACCACAACATCCTCCTCATCCTCCACTGCTATGGCCACCCCACGTAACACTTCCTCCACCACCGGTGCCCCTTCTTCACTGGAGTCAGAGGAGTTATTTTCCCATGAGTTTCTTGAACTGAGTAATGCGCAACCATTATTGCCAGAAGAAGATGAAGGAGATGAGGACCTTACACCAGATTTAATTCTGGCAGAGAACACGATAGAGATGGACATAATGAGTGATGAGGAGGAGGTCCCCGCTGCTGCTTCCTTCTGTGATGTGTCAGAAGAAATTGATGCATCTGAGGAGAATGATGATGAGGAGATTGATGTTTTGTGGGTGCCTAGTAGAAGAGAGCAAGAGGAGGGTAGTTCAGATGGAGAGACGGAGAGTCAGAGAGGCAGTAGGAGAATAAGACTTAGAAGAAGCAGGGAGGACAGCCCGCAGGGATCAGTAGGGCAACAACATGTATCGGCACCTGTGTTCAGCCGGCCAACGCACCCGCCATTGCCGCCAATGCCGCCAACTTCTACTGTTACCGCCAGATCGCACACTTCCAAAAAGTCAGCAGTGTGGGATTTTTTTAATGTGTGTGCCTCTGACAAAAGCATTGTAATTTGCAATGAGTGCAGTCAGAAACTGAGCCTTGGTAAGCCCAACAGCCACATAGGTACAACTTCTATGCGAAGGCGCATGAGCGGCAAGCACAAAGCACTTTGGGAGCAACACCTCAAAGGCAACAGGCAAACTAAAAGCCACACTCCTTCTGGTCCAGCATCTTACTGCTCTACCTCTGCTCTCCTTGACCCGTCTGAACCACCCTCCACTCCGCCTTCCACCTTGACCACCTGTTCCCATTCCCAGTCATCTGCCACCAGCCAAGTTTCTGTGAAGGCCATGTTTGAGCGTAAGAAGCCAATGTCTGACTGTCACCCCTTGCCCGGCGTCTGACAGCTGGCTTGTCTGCACTCTTAGCCCGCCAGCTTTTACCATACCAGCTGGTGGACTCTGAGGCCTTCCGCAAATTTGTAGCAATTGGGACACCGCAGTGGAAGGTACCCAGCCGCAATTTTTTTTCTAAAAAGGGAATACCACACCTGTACCAACATGTGCAGAGCCAAGTTACCGCATCTCTGTCACTTAGTGTTGGGCCAAAGGTCCATATGACTACTGACGCATGGTCCTCCAAGCATGGTCAGGGCAGGTATGTCACCTACACTGCCCACTGGGTGAACTTGGTAATGGCTGGGAAGCAGGGAATGGGTAGCTCAACAACAACAGTGGAGTTGGTGTCACCGCCACGGATTGCACGCGGTTCTGCCACCACCTCTACTCCTCCATCGCTCTCTACCTCGTCTTCTTCCTCTTCTTCTTCTTACTCTGCTGCTGGGTCCTCCTTCTCCTCCTCCACACCTGTGCACCCCCAGCTCCCCCTAGGCTATTCGACGTGCCAGGTACGCCGTTGTCACGCTGTCTTGGGGATGACGTGCCTGGAAAGCAAAAACCATACCGGATCTGTACTCCTGTCATCTCTGCAGTCACAGGCCGATCGGTGGCTGACCCCACACCAACTGCAGATCGGAAAAGTGGTGTGTGACAATGGAAGCAATCTGTTGGCAGCGTTGAGACTGGGCAATTTAACACATGTGCCCTGCATGGCACATGTGTTAAATTTAATAGTCCAACGTTTTGTCTCCAAGTACCCAGGATTCCAGGACGTTCTCACCCAGTCCAGAAAGGTGTCGGCCCATTTCAGACGTTCCTACACAGCCATGGCACGCCTTGCTGACATTCAGCAGCGCTACAACATGCCAGTCAGGCGTTTGATTTCTGACAGCCAGACTCGCTGGAATTCAACGCTCCTTATGTTGGAACGTCTGCTGCAACAACAAAGGGCCGTCAACGAGTACCTTTTTGAACTGGGTGGTAGGACTGGATCTGCAGAGCTGGGGATTTTTTCCCCCGTTACTGGGTGCTTATGCGCGATGCCTGCAGGCTCATGCGACCTTTTGAAGAGGTGACAAATATGGTCAGTCGCACCGAAGGCACCATCAGCGACCTAATACCCTTCGCTTTCTTCCTGGAGCGTGCCGTGCGACGAGTGACAGATGAGGCTGTAGACCAGCGTGACGAGGAGCTGGAAGCGCGCGATTTCTGGTCGGAATCACCAGAACGAACCCAGGCACCTGCTGCAACGCAGGGAGAGGTGCCAGAAGTGGAGTCAGAGGAGGAAGGTGGCTTTGTGGAGGAGGAGGAGGAGGACCAACAGGAGCAGGCTTCCCAGGGGGCTAGTGGTGACCTTTTGGGGACCCCTGGTCTTGTACGTGGCTGGGGGGAGGAGACCGTGGATGATGCAGTCCTTGATAATGAGGAAGCGGAGATGGATAGCTCTGCATCCAACCTTGTGAGAATGGGGTCTTTCATGCTGTCATGCCTATTGAAGGACCCCCGTATCAAGAGGCTTAAGGAGAAGGACCTGTACTGGGTCGCAACGCTACTAGACCCTCGGTACAAGCATAAAGTGTCAGAAATGTTACCAACATACCACAAGTCCGAAAAGATGCGGCATTTACAAACCAGCCTGCAAAACATGTTGTACAATGCTTTTAAGGGTGATGTCACTTCAGGAACTCATCAACATTCCAGGGGCAGAGGTGCCAGTAATCCTGCCACGAGCGCACCTGCAAGGACAAAGCCCTTTGGCCAGTCTGTAACGTCAGACATGCAAATGTTTTTCTGTCCAAGGCAGCGCCACAACCCTTCTGGATCCACCCTCAAAGAACGCCTCGACCGGCAGGTAGCGGACTACCTGGCATTAACTGCAGATATCGACACTCTGAGGAGCGATGAACCCCTGGACTACTGGGTGTGCAGGCTTGATCTGTGGCCAGAGCTGTCACAATTTGCCATGAACCTCTTGTCTTGCCCAGCCTCAAGTGTGCTCTCAGAAAGGACCTTCAGTGCAGCAGGAGGGATTGTAACTGAGAAGAGAACTCGCCTAGGTCACAAAAGTGTCGATTACCTGACCTTTATTAAAATGAATGAGGGGTGGATCTCGGAGGGTTACTGCACGCCGGAAGACTTGTTCTGACTTCTATGCAGCTGTCCTTCTCTTCAAGCCTCATGACTCCACACACAGCTGTCCTTTAGCGTCCTCCTCCCTCCGCCACCGTTACAAACTAGGGTGCAAACCCTACTGGTTTAATTTTTTCTGGCCTCTGTGCTTCAGTGGCTGCAACCAAAAAAACTGGGCAAACAATGTCTACAGGGTCAACGTATGGCAAAAAATGACTATTTTCAGCATTTATATGGCATATTTTTCTGGCAACTGTGCTTCAGTGGCTGCGACCAAAAAAATGCATATTTTCTGCATTTATATGGCATAATTTTTCTGGCCTCTGTGCTTCAGTGGCTGCAACCAAAAAAATTTATATTTTCAGCATTTATATGGCATAATTTTTCTGGCAACTGTGCTTCAGTGGCTGCGACCAAAAAAATGACTATTTTCAGCATTTATATGGCATATTTTTTCTGGCCTCTGTGCTTCAGTGGCTGCGGCCAAAAAAACTGGGCAAACAATGCCTACAAGGTCAACGACGTTGACCTTGTAGGCATTGTTTGCCCAGTTTTTTTGGCCGCAGCCACTGAAGCACAGAGGCCAGAAAAAATATGCCATATAAATGCTGAAAATAGTCATTTTTTGCCATACGTTGACTCAACGTATATGGCAAAAAATGACTATTTTCAGCATTTATATGGCATATTTTTTCTGGCAACTGTGCTTCAGTGGCTGCGACCAAAAAAACTGGGCAAACAATGCCTACAAGGTCAACGTATGGCAAAAAATGACTATTTTCAGCATTTATATGGCATATTTTTTCTGGCAACTGTGCTTCAGTGGCTGCAACCAAAAAAACTGGGCAAACAATGTCTACAAGGTCAACGTATGGCGAAAAATTACTATTTTCAGCATTTATATGGCATATTTTTTCTGGCAACTGTGCTTCAGTGGCTGCGTCCAAAAAAACTGGGCAAACAATGCCTACAAGGTCAACGTATGGCAGTTGTTTAAAGAGAACAGTAGATTACTAGCCAGCAAAGCTACCTAAGCTAAAATGTCCCTCAAATCCCTGCAGACTTCTGTCCCTCCAATACAGAGCAGTATCAAGCAGATTACTAGCCAGCAAACTTACTATCATCTGTCCCTGAAATCACTAACAGCTCTCCCCCTACACTATCTCTTCCAAGCACACACAGGCAGATTTTTCAGATACATTTTTGCCCTTGATCCCCCTCTGGCATGCCACTGTCCAGGTTGTTGCACCCTTTAAACAACTTTAAAATCATTTTTCTGGCCAGAAATGTCTTTTTTAGATGTTAAAGTTCGCCTTCCCATTGAAGTCTATGGGGTTCGCGAACCGTTCGCGAACCGCTCGCGTTTTTGCGCAAGTTCGCGAATATGTTCGCGAACTTTTTTTCCGACGTTCGCTACATCCCTAATTGGAATAAACAATTGGCTTGTGAAGTTCAAACTTTTCCTTTCTTAGGCAAATTGGAAAGGTTCACATGCAGTTTTCTGCCTTGCTCTTGCTCATCTAGGAGTTAGGTATGAATGAATAAATAAAAAGGGCAAACTGCATTGGCTATTCTGTAGTTATATGTAACTATGTATACGTAACAAGTAACCAGGGTTATTTTAAGAGCACTGCATTGCATTTACAATTATCCTGGCTACTGCACAAGACATTGTTACAGCTTAGTGGACTCACTGATGTTAAAGTCACCCCAAACATTAAGATTCAAGTATTTATACTTGTTTAGATTTAGAAGATTTAGATAATTTATATTCTGTATATACTGTGTGCAGAGAAGCAATGTGTCATACCTACATTTGCAAGTGCAGAACATCATTAATTTATGAAGACCAATGCACAAACATTTAAACATGAACGATTCAAATAGGTAATAGATGTTTTTAGCAAAAGCATTGAAAAGACATGGAGAACAATTCAGAAATGGGCATTTATCAAAAGGAACGGCATTTCATCAAAAGCAATGAAAGAATTCCCCCACTGTAAGTATTCAGATTACTGAATTCCCTTCCAAGACAGGTGACAATGAAAGATTTCTTTTTATGTCTTTAAAAAGGGATGGGATGAATGTCTTTCTAGGAGCATATGCTACACTTATAATTATAACATTGTATTTTATATATTATGAAAGGGAACCTAATATAGTGGTGACTACCCAAAGTTATGAACATAAAGCTGGCCATAGACGCAAAGATACAGTTATATGAAACAAAGGTTCATACAATTTTCAGACCTTGTGTGGAATGTCCTTTGTGTGGAGTGTCATTTTTCATACCATGGCAATCAGTAGTTAAGTTGATCAGACAAGTTAAAAGATTTATATCAGCTACCTGCATGTATTGCCTGTGCCTGTGACACTACTACTTGTTGGATATAACTTTCATACAAATGCTGCCTGTCATTTAGTGACCAGAACATCATCTGATTTGTTATTTTTCCTACTTATTTTAATGAACGGTAGAGCATTAGACTGAAATGACCGAGCACTCATAGCACAAAGAATAAAATCATCACATCTATGGCCATCTTAAATTAAAGATGTCAAATGAAATTGAATGAGCTGAAAGAAAGCTGTATACATTCTGTTAGTATGTTTAATTAAAAATAAGCATGAGCCAATAAAGACAGAGCATAACAAATTGGCTACCCACACTGCAATATATGAAATAACTATTTATTTATTCCAAGACATTTAAACTATTTTTGCAAATGTTAGTACAGTAGTTGGAACTGGCCTGATGTAGAATGTACTAAAAATGGCTTATCTAGAAATCTGAAAACATACGTCTAATCTCCCCGAATCTGCCTGTGTGGCCAGACCCTTAGGGTAGGGGCACACGGCGCGATTTCGCCGCGATTCTGCGCTAAGCGAGTTGTCGCTGCGTTTTTTAAGCCGAAATAGCTTTGCTAACTTTGGCGCTGGCGTCAATGCAAATCGCGGCGAAATCGCTGCGCTAATTCACACGCGGCGATTCGTTTTCTATTGTCGTCCGAAGTTGCCTCGCTGGGCGTTTCCGGGCGACAGTAGAAAAAGAATCGCCGCGTGTGAATTAGCGCAGCGATTTCGCCGCGATTTGCATTGACGCCAGCGCCAAAGTTAGCAAAGCTATTTCGGCTTAAAAAACGCAGCGACAACTCGCCCAGCGCAGAATCGCGGCGAAATCGCGCCGTGTGCCCCTAGCCTTAAAAGAAGCAACTGAAGACAGGGATTGTAAAAGATAAGAAATGGCTAAAAAAAACAAGCATTTAGATTAGATACAAATAACAGGGACAGTTGTTCTAACATTGACACTGAGGAATGCTTAATGCTTCCCAGCAGTTTGATTTTACTGCTCAAAACACATTCCTGGCTGTCAGGATTTACCAAATCTGTCCCTATAGTACTTCGTATCCACATTGGTGAATCTTACACAAGCTGTGGTTCAAGAAATACCCTGCATTGTGGGTACAACAAACATTTCCATTTTTGCACTTCATTTCCTAAAGGAGCCTTGTAAACTACAGTTTACAATAAACCGCACATGTAATAATAGCCACATTTTCCTTTTAAAGTGTAGTGCATATTTGTTGTCCCTCTGATAACAGTTGGAGATTTATGAAAGTATTAATGTACCTGCAGTTCAGCCAAGCCAAGTTAAAGGTAGCAAGGACCACTGTTTGTGTAGGACAGATTTAGTCATGTACATAAAGTTAAAAAGCTCCATTAGTTTCTGTTATACCATCTCTACTCAAGACTAATTTTTCACACACATTCTGTGTTGCAGAATACAGTATAATCCAGCTGTTTATCATACAGAGAATAATGCACCCAATGCTATATGTGGTGATTTTGTCTGCCTGGATATTTGGTATGAAGTCCTTGTATTGTGCTCTGTTGCTGGCCAGCAAACTGCTCTTTCTGTCCAATTTCTGTTTCTCTGTTCAGACAAAATAATTAACTATGCCCTTCTCATTTTGCCCAGCATCATAATGTGAATCACATACAGCATTTACCTCTTGTATTTTCTTCCATGCTGTGGAAAGTGTGTGCAGGTTAATTAGCAAATAGTAAAGTTCACATCAGAGCAGTTATAAAACAGAAATGTGTATGTCTATGATGTTATTTTTCCTATCTTTTGCATTTGTTATTAATAAGATTATAAGTTTATAAACCCCTTTTTTTGGGAAGACAGGCACTATAATAGTTATGTGCAAAAAATTACATTTTGTTAATAGCTTCAGCTGTAAAAAAAACTCGAATGAATACAATCAAGGGGGGAAAACTTGAATACTAGAGTTATTGGCAAAAAAAATCTAAAATTTTCGAAGTGATTACATTTTTGAGCACAAACCACCAGAAAAAAACCCTGTAAATCCTGAAGGCCAAAAACATTTTCAAATGGTTCAAGAGACCTCTGCCATTGACTTCTACATGACCTCAACTGGTTTTAGCTGTGTTTTTTAGCTTTTTGCAGCTTCGGGGTACAACAAATCTTGAAAGATTTGAGTTTTTTTTATTCTTAAAAATTCTAATTCTTATTGAAACTACCCTTGAAAAACACAATTCAACCTTCATGGGCATGTGTCATATTGAATGCTTGATAAGGCCTGAAAAATTATTTAACAAATAGCCTTACAGATAGTGATGGGCGAATTTATTCGCCAGGCGCAAATTCGAGGCGAATTTGCGCGATTTGCCGCCAGCGAATAAATTCGCAAAAACGCCTGCAAAAATTCACCAGAAAAAAATCGCCGGCGCAAAAAATTTTTTCGCCGCGTCATAAAAAAATGTGCGCCAGCGTAAAAAAACAGGCGCAAAATTTGCAAATTTTTCGGCGAAACGAAACGGCGCAAATTCGCCCATCACTTCTTACAGATACATTGATTATTAAGAATACCAGCATAAAGTATGTGCATTTTCTACGCAATGGGCAAAGTACTTTTATAATGATTATTCTTCAATCTTTCCAGTCTATATCCCTAAATATGCCTTTTCAATTTTTATTTACTTTTGTCAAGTTTTGCTGAAAAATGCATTGATACAGTCTTTCTGTATATTCAGGGGCATAAAAAAACAAAATAAAACATGAGGCTGCCAGTGAGCTCCATAGTATAGAGAGCCCAGTAGGACCTGACTTACATTGAGTATGGATTTGTGAAACAAGTAATCATCCTGAAGTTTTGCTTTGACGAGCCATAACTTTATTAATGTGGGCAAATTAAACAATAATGTGCAAACTGTTAATCAAAATGGTATCGATAAAATGGTTAATAAACCCACCCACTTTTCAGTGGGATATAAAAATACTAATAAAGCTCTGCTGTTAGGTTATGACTTCTTTATTATGGTGCTCATGAGACTGCTGACACCTACAGTATTTATTTGCTAACATCTATTTCTTGGATCCTACAGGTTTCCTTCTAAAACTCCAACAGGGGAGCAGTGTAACGCAGCTGCAGACTATGAGTTTTCCACTTCTGCCCATAGCTAAGAAACTAGTATATTTTGGACCCAAACAAAGTGCACTGTTTAAACCAATATTAATATGTTAGTAGTTATTAAAGCATTCCATAATTAATGCAATAGCTCTATAAAATGCTACCTTTTTATTTCAAAATCATCTTTCAATTTTACTTTATGCTTGTTTGGGCAGTTTTGCATAATGTACAGTTGTTGCTGTCACTTAAAGGAGAAGGAAACCCCCAGGGCGCTAAACCCCTCCCCCCCCTCCCCTGTG
This sequence comes from Xenopus laevis, assembly GCF_017654675.1. Lineage (NCBI taxonomy): Eukaryota > Metazoa > Chordata > Amphibia > Anura > Pipidae > Xenopus > Xenopus laevis. The sequence goes on along the minus strand of NC_054375.1, from coordinate 75,588,603 downwards.
CTGCCCCCCCTCCCTCCTCCCCCCTGGCCTACCTGTCCCCCTGGGCAAATGCCCCTAACTTTTTACTCACCCCTCTGCGCAGGTCCTGTCCACGGAGTACGCAGTCGCCATCTTCTCCCACGCGCGTCTTCTTCCTGCTCTGATCGGCGTTTTCTGGCGCATGCGCAGTAGGAACAGGTACCGGTACGGCTCTACTGCGCATGCGCCGAATGTCACGAAGTTTTCCGATTTCACTTCGTGACATTCGGCGCATGCGCAGTAGAGCCGTACCGGTACCTGTTCCTACTGCGCATGCGCCAGAAAACGCCGATCAGAGCAGGAAGAAGACGCGCGTGGGAGAAGATGGCGACTGCGTACTCCGTGGACAGGACCTGCGCAGAGGGGTGAGTAAAAAGTTATGGGCATTTGCCCAGGGGGACAGGTAGGCCAGGGGGGAGGAGGGAGGGGGGGCAGCACAGGGGAGGGGGGGAGGGGTTTAGCGCCCTGGGGGTTTCCTTCTCCTTTAAGGTTTATTTGCATTATTCAAAATGAATGATGCCAATATTGATGTCCCTGTTTATTTTAAGTCACAATTTTAATAATATATCCATTCTTAAAATTGTAAAGCCCTATTTTTAAGTCAACATCTGTTCCTACCAAGTATTTACATTAAACTATTCCCCATGGGATTCTCTAACGTTTAATTTCATAGCATATTTTCTAAATGATAAGAAATACCAATTAAACAGAAGAATAGTGAATGATGCTCATTTATACAAGTAGTATTAAATTATCACTCAGAATTACAACTGCTTTAATACAAAGCCAGTCCCCTACCACAGATAACTAAGTAAATCTAAGCTAATCAAAGATATTGCAACATTGTACTGCTTATCTTTGGACTTTTGAGGTTTTTAATTTTCCAGTATTTCTTTTTGGCAATGTTTAGTGATTACTCCTAGATATGTCAATCTTTTCTTCCACCTTACTCTTGCCTTGTTCATTAACTTTAGCAGAAATATTACTGACAAAAAAAAATCCATTAATTTTATACCTTCTTGGCATCAGACACTTTTAATTTCTTGAAGTAGTTGTACTCTTGCTCCCGTCTATATTTTGTGTCCAGTACAATTTTTAAAGGGCTCCTATCAGCCTATGAAAGGTCCAATTGCATAACTATTGATTTTGCATCATTATTCTCTCTTCTAATGTCTGTTCCTTATTCTGGAAATGATAAAGTGAGAAATTAATACATTAGCCAAATGAAATTACACAATTCCTTAATCATGTTTATGTAAAAGTCAGTTCTATAATTCTGCATCATAAACGGATAAACGGATATACCATATATATATATATATATATATATATATATATATATATATATATATATATATATATATATATATATATATATATATATATATATATATAAGAAAATAGTTATACTGTGTCATTTCTTTCCTTTACATTTACAGTTTTTTGAAAAAAACATATTTTGGTACAATATTATTTATTTAAATAGTTTTTGGTGGGGAAACAGTTCCAGTGTGTTTGGAGTAGGGATGTTCTTTTGCAATGTATAACTTCAGTATATCATCATTGTCACTAATCTCATCTTCACAAAAAAAATCACTATGACATGACTAGTTGGTGTAGAAAAAGGAAAAAAATCATGTGGACATTTTCACTTTTAGATCTCTCTGGAAACATATTATTAATAATCATCATAACAGATGTCTATAAATCACCAACATATTGCAAAGTGCTGTACAATAGAAGGATGTGCGGTGTGCATCACACCTACAAATAAAGACAAATAAAGTAATTATTACTATATGTTTAATGTGCAGGACACTTTTTAACTTTTGTTTTGAGTATTGATATTAGCCATGGGATTCATTATCTGGAAACCCGTTACCAATAAACTCAGAAAAACAAGAAGGCCATCTTCCATATTTAGTCCAATTTAATCAAATAATTATTTTTTTTATAAATGATTTCCTTTTTGTATGTGATAATAAAACCGTACCTTGTACTTAATCCTAACTACGATAGAAATAGTCCAAGTTTGAATGACTTTTTATTAGGGATGCACCGAATCCAGGAATCAGTTCGGGATTCTGCCTCGGTTGAAGTCATGTGTCTGGCTGAACCAAAACCGAATCCTTAATCACACAAACAAGGAAGCAAAAAAATGTTTTGACCTGGGGGCAGATTCACTAAGCTCGAGTGAAGGATTCGAATGAAAAATACTTCGAATTTCGAAGTATTTTTTTGGTACTTCGACCATCGAATTGGTTAAATTCGTTCGAATTCGAACGAAATCGAACGAATCGAACGAAAAATCGTTCGACTATTCGACCATTCGATAGTCGAAGTACTTGCCCTTTAAAAAAAACTTCGACCCCCTACTTCGGCAGGTAAAACCTACCGAAGTAAATGTTAGCCTATGGGGAAGGTCCCCATAGGTTTGCTAATCTTTTTTTGATCGAAGGATTTTCCTTCGATCGTTGAATTAAAATCGTTCGATCGAACGAAAAATCCTTCGATCGATCGATCGCAGGATTAGCGCTAAATCCTTCGACTTCGATATTCGAAGTCGAAGGATTTCAATTCGAGGGTCGAATTTCGAAGTATTTTTAACTTCGAAATTCGACCCTTAGTGAATCTGCCCCCTGGTGTGTCTCTTTAATCATTCCTGGCCCTAAATTGCATATGCCAATTAGGCTTTGGTTCGGTATTCGGCTAAATCTTCCATAAAGGATTTGGGATTCGGTCGACTCCCAAAATAGTGGATTCGATGCAGCCCTATTTTTTGTTGAGATTCAAATTACAGAAAGAACCCTTATCTGAAAAAACTCAGGTCTCAAGAATTCTGGATAACAGGTCCCATACCTGTTCTAGGAATAAAGTGAAGCTTATTCTATTCCACAATTGCTCTGCTAGTCTGTATGCTGTGGCATAGATGCTTTGGGATTCCAGAAACCAAATGAGGAAGTTTAGGGGAAAGTTAAGGAGAATTGAGAAATTTTGATTCCTTGATACATGGTTTGAGATTTTGATGTCTTGATAACATTATTAACCAATATATAACATATGCATACATTCTATTTCAATGCTAAAACTCTTGAAAACAGATGGGCAGCTATTGTAAGCACATTTGTCTATTTAACTTGTGTAATGAATAAAAACAACTGTGTAAATATTGTATTACAAACAACTGTAAAAGATCATAAGATCATGTGGCAGTGTCATACTGTGTTATCCTTTGGCAGGGATAAGCAAAACTGCGTGATGAAAAATGAAACATTTCTCAATGCCAGTAGCCCATCTGTTCTGTTGGCAGAGATGGACAGCTATGAAAATTCAGCAGAGCCAGTGTCAAAGATATCAGAACACAAGCAATGAATACTGTAGCATAAGATATCCATATTTAAAAATGTAAAAAAAAAATGTTTGTTTAAAGAAAAACAATATAATTCAAAGCAAGTTTCCAATGTACATTAATTCAATCTCAACAATGATTTTCAAGGAGATTTCTATCAATAATGTCAAAAAAGTCTTATTTATATAGGCATAATCTTTGATTTACCTGGGCAGATTGGGGAGAGAGAGAGAGAACATATAACTTGGGTCCACAGTATTAAAGGGGCATGTGTGGAGGAATGTTGACAAAAGTGCTAATGACATATTCTATTGTATAGCAGTGAATAAGTGCCAATTTGCTTCACCAAAAACAGCAACAATTCACAAAATGCATTAAAGTCAATTAAAGTCATAATTTCTCTCATCACTAACAGCATCAGAACTGATCCCACGAATATATAAACGATGATACTTATGAAAAGCATAAATGGTGGAGCACCGAGGAGACCAGTGAAAGGATAAAGATAAAAACCATTACAGCAGCATAGTACAGGTCATGGCTGCCCGCTTAACGCATTTCGTGGCTCAACGCCACTTCATCAGAATCTTGGGATAGCAGAGAGATGTGCAGCACGTTGAGTCCAATGTTCGGTTAGTGCTCCCACTGAACCTTTTTTGCTGGACGATGATACTTATGGACTGATTTATTAATGCTCGAGTCTTTGGGCTTGAGCATTCGGCTACTAAAAAAATTATCGGAGAAGTTTTGATTTCAAAGCCGGTTTATTAATTAGTTCCTGAAAATATCACATGTGATGTAAGTCAATAATTCTAGTTCATAGTTACCACTTTTATGTCACCAATTCTGTTAGGAATCACAGTGATATTTATATAATAATATATATAATATAAAATTGGGGTTAAATTGGTGTGTGGAAATCAAATGGAACAACTTTTACATGAAGTTTACAGTATTACAGAGTCTATCACCCATATGTAATAACAGGCACTAAGTTTGCCCAGGAGCAGTAACCCATAACAACCAATAAGATGCTTTCTTTAAAACAGATGACCAGTTAATGCTGCCTGCTGATTGGTTGCTATGGGTTACTGCTCCTGAGCAAACTTAGTGCCTTTTATTACATACTCTCTTCTAACAAATACACTAAAAAAGATACTGGGATCAAAATAGCAGGTCTATACAATAAAAAGAAAGAACACCAACCATAGTTACATAGTTAAATAATTAAATCAGGTTGAAAAAAGACAAAGTCCATCAAGTACAACCCCTCCAAATGAAAACCCAGCATCCATACACACACCCCTCCCTACTTTTAATTAAATTCTATATACCCATATCTATAAGAACTATAGAGTTTAGTATCACACTATCCTTTGATATTATGTCTGTCCAAGAAATCATCCAAGCCATTCTTAGAGGCATTAACAGAATCAGCCATCACAACATCACCCGGCAGTGCATTCCACAACCTCACTGTGCTGCTTGTGAAGAACCCCCTACGTTGCTTCAAATGAAAGTTCTTTTCTTCTAGTCTGAAGGGGTGGCCTCTGGTACGGTGATCCACTTGTCTAACCATGTATTTGTAGATGCTATTAGTATATTTCTACTTCATGATACAACTGTCAATAGAATAATTACTAACCCTTTGACAAAATGTTTAATATTTTTGGCAAGACATATGATTCCATGCAAATGGAAGTCAAAGGACCCCATAAGTATTACGGACTGGTATACTGAAGTAGAAGAACTAAGATATATGGAGGAAGGCATACCTTAAAAAGAAAAAGTAGATAAACATTATAGTATATGGCAACCCTGGGTTGAATTTCAAAGAAAACAGCTAAAATTATGTATTAACTGGGCATTCACAATACATTAAGTGAATAAACTAACTTTAAATATGTTAACTTATAATAATTTAGCCAACCTATGTTTTGAAGGCACATTTAGGCTTGCCACCTGGCCGGTATTTTACCGGCCTGGCCAGTAAAAATGATGCTTGATGCCAATGTTATTAATAGGAAAAAACGGCAAGAATATAGTAAGGCCGGTATTTTTTTCCAGAAAAGGTGGCAACCCTAGGCACAGTATGTATATTTTTCTTTTTGCTGGATATACTTAATAGTTGATTTGGGATGTATGTAAAACACATAATTTGACTACATTTTCTTTGTATACCCCATCACCCTTTTTTGTTTTTAAAAAATGAAATGGTTGTGTATAGTGGTGAGTTTGTTGCAAATTGATCGGGGATTCCAGAGAGCACAGAAAAGATTAACTGGGTTCTTGGGTATAGGGATGGATAAGAGTTCTGTACTGTTGGAATTTGCACCGAAGGGAAGGAGGCTATGGCCGTGATATACAGTAACTGAAATGGGGTAAGGGCCAGGTTTTGGGGAAATGTCCTCAGCTGCCAGCAATAGAAAGTAGAGATAGTTCTTAGTTTGTATGAAGAAGAGGAGTTACATGGAATAGCTAAACAGAGTACTTTATATACTTCATGTGTGGAGAGGGAAGGAGAGGAAAGTAGAGAGGCTGAAATTTGTATAAATTTATGACTTGATGGGGGAGGTGGTGAAAAACATTTTAGGAAGCATGAAAGTGAAAGGAGAAGAAATACAGGATAAAGCATTTTTGGAGTAAGAAGTAACAAACTAGCAGGTACAAAAAAAATGTTTCCTCTTATTCCAAATGGGTTCACTGTTGGTTGCAGGGGAATCTAGTTACTTTTGCCTTGTATAACTGCCATTTCGTAGCACTTGTGAAATATTAGCACTTTGGAAATTTTAGCACTAGTACAATGCCCCTGCCACTAGTGCCACCCCCTATACTGGGCCTGACTTTATATGCAGCTGATTGAAAAAAACAAGAGCCTAATTGACTAATTAATCAATTAACCAGCTATCAAAGGGCAGAGTTTTACAGACACCAGCACCAAGTTTGGACTATAAAAATATCTCTGATTCACTGAGGAGTGGACACAGATGTGTGGTTGAGATATTTATCAAAAGCACTTAAATCAGACTAGGCCTAACAGACAAAAGTTATTGGGGTTAACAGATACAAGTAGTGATATAAGCAGAATTACCAGAATAAGCAGTATACAGGAGTTGCAATAGAATGGTGTATATAGCAGTATACGGATAAGCAGAATTACCTGTTGGAATGAGAAGAGATTGGAAATACAGTAGTTCCATGGAACTGCCTTATATAAGTACTTGTATGTCCATCATCTTGTAAAAGTTGTCTTGAAACCTTTCAATAAAATTTTAATCAAAATATACCCTTTTGCTCTTTATAGTCTTTTTTTTTTTTAATGGGAACCACTCATTTTAAACTGCCATGGGTTTATTTTGTAAAGTGAAACATTCTGAAAGATAGTTGGGTCTTTACTTTGTTTATTTATAACATTGTTAAGAGGTCACAACTGAGAAATACAGTGACTGATTTATGAACTATCGAACTGGGCAATCCTCAAGGATTCACAGCAGTTCAATATGTGTCTTGTTTGTATATCAAATGTATCATTCTCTAGTAAATTGAATAAGTAATGCCATAAAGGCATGTGACTACTGTTTGGCACACAGAAGCTTAGATATTGTAGCAGTATACCCTCTACCTCATTCCCCAGAAATAAATAGCAGTTAGAACATTGCCACCAAATGTAATTTGCATGAACTTCAAGTGATTAAAGATATATATTATATACCCTGTTGAAATTAATAATTTTTCATCAACACATTCTAATTACAGTGAAATTAAAACAGTAATTGTCTTTGTTTTGCAATGATGAAAATATAATTTTTTTCCAATTACACGAATAAATAACTTTAAATGCCATAACAATATATGACTATAGAAATTTGTCATAAAGGAAAATCACTATTGTTCCTCTAAATGGCTGCTAATTAAAACATACACACATATCTGTAGGAACAACATGTTGCAACAAGCACATATAAAAGATATGGCAAAAAAAGGGGCCATCATGTTTATAACATTCCAGTACAGACGACAGTTAACAGTCTAAAACAGGGGTGTCCAAACTTTATGCCACGAGGGCCAGATTTGGTGAGGTGAAAATGTGTGAGGGCCGACTATTCAACCTGACGTCCATTCCGAGATCGCTAGCTTGTGATCAGGATCATTCACTCCTGGAGATGGACGTGTACACGGTGTTTAGGAAGTGGAGTCTGTTTGGACTTATTCTCCGCGCCTCATTTAAACAAGAAATCACGTAGCTGTAGCAGTAATATTTGGGCACATGATTAGTGAAATGATCTGCCACTTGGTCTATACTGCTGTCTGTGTGCTGAAGGTGTTAGCAATAGACAAGTAGTGACGCGCCGCTCTCGCATACTTCTTTAGTTTACTGTACTGGCACGTCAGTATGTCTATTGCACCTTCAGCCCTAAAGAAGTATGTGAGAGCGGCACGTCACTATGTGCCAGTACGTGTCTATTGCTACGTGACTCCTGATCGCACTATGCTGGCAGACCACAATATTATTAATTTCATGATGGAGGCTGAGGGCAGGTGTAAATTTGAAAATGGGCAGCAATTGGCCCCCGGTCCTGACTTTGGACATGACTGGTCTAAAACATGCTAGCCATTGACGGGCATGATAAAGCACACAAACTTTGCACCTTTACTGCTAAAGCTCCCAACATTGGCTCAAGGCAAATGCCACACTAAGGGGCTGATTCACTAAGGGTCGAATATCGAGGGTTAATTAACCCTCGATATTCAACTGGGAATTGAAATCCTTCGACTTCGAATATCGAAGTCGAAGGATTTAGCGCAAATAGTGCGATCGTACGATCGAAGGATTATTCCTTCGATCGAGCGATTAAATCCTTCGAAGGATTTAAATCCAACGATCGAAGGAATATCCTTCGATCAAAAAAAGTTAGTCAAGCCTATGGGGACCTTCCCCATAGGCTAACATTGAGTTTGGTAGCTTTTAGATGGCAAATTAGGGGGTAGAAGTTTTTTTTAAAGAGACAGTACTTCGACTATCGAATAGTCGAATAGTCGAACGATTTTTAGTTTGAATCCTTCGATTCGAAGTCGTAGTCGAAGGTCGAAGTAGCCCATTCGATGGTCGAAGTAGCCCAAAAAAACCTTCGAAATTCGAAGTTTTTTTACTTCGAATCCTTCACTCTAAGTTAGTGAATCGGCCCCCAGGTGTTTTCTCTGTGTTTAAAATACAATGGCAGAAAAAGTTGGACCTTCGTTTTAGTTTCTTTTGGAGTGGTACATTAGTTTATATTAAAGGCTGTTTATTTGTACTCCAGATCCTCTGCTGGCTACTGAGCATGCTCACTTCTTCTCAGCTTAGATTAATACACACACCCTCCATTGTAGCAGCCAATGAAAGATGGCATTGTTGGTGCCCATAGAAACTCCGCTCTAGCTGTCCGCTCCTATTTTTTTCTCCTAACTTTCTGTCTCCTGAGTTCAGCTTAACCATCACAGTGCTCAATCCAAGAAGAACCTTTTATAAAAGTAAGTTTTGCTTGTGTAAGACCGCAAAAGGACCGCACCAAGGCAACTATTGTCTGTTTCCTGGGTCCATTGTAATTGGATTTAGTTCAGTGCTTGCCCAGTAGTTGGAAGTATTAAAGGATATTGTACGTGTGCTGAAGGCTTTCTCTTCCTGGATCCCACCATGCAGGTAGGTGGGCAGAGGAGTGGGTCTGAGCAGGTTATATAACCTGGTTAGGGAAAGTGTTTCTAGTGGTAGAAGTTGTGTTATAGTCGGTCTAGGAGTGAAAGTTATAGACAGTGTATTAAGTGAGCATCTTTGTGGTTGTAACAAAGAAAGTAGGTGGGGTTAGCACACTTGCGGTGATCAAGCCTCCAGACAGAGACAAGAGTGGGTGAGATCAAAGGAATGCCAAGGAGCATGATACCTCATAGGATCCCTTGTGCTGGGGAAAATCACCAAGACGGGCTTGCACTATCCCCTAAGAGGGATCTATTTGCAATATTTCAATGTGTGAAGTTTTTCCACATTTTGCCTTAAATGTACCTAAAGTTTCTATTCTGTCTGAATGCTGAGTTATTGTTTGAAGCAACCCCCTGAACTACCGTCAATTTTCTCCTGGCTCAGATGTACCTCAGGAGACCCACAGGATTCCCTGGAGGGCAAGACGTTTATTGGGACACACACAATCACTGCTGGGAGTTGCAGGGAGTTACTCACAGCGCAAGGGTATGCAGGATGCACTAGCAGCAAGGCACACCAAAACCTACATGTACCTGTCATATAATGCTCTATTCCACTGGATATTTCAAAGAAATAAGAAAACATCAAAAGGAAAAAGATTTGAAAACAAATTCCACAAATTGTAATTAAAAAATAACTTTCAAAAATGTTCTAATTTAGTTCTATGAGATTTTTACAGGTCACACTGTCTGGCATTGTCCTGCTGAATTCAGCAAAAGAAATGCTACATTTCTGGGTCATTGTTCATACAGTATAATGATTTTTATTACAACAATGCCTACATCTGGGATGAATCATAAAGACTATGGGTTCAAAAAAACTCCCATTACTTAAAAATTCGACCCTTGATAAATTTCCCCCTAAGGGTGCCAATTTATTAAGTCACAAATTTTTAGTTGTTTTGACACCAAAAATCCAAAAAAGGCGCTGGGAAAAAAGTGTGATTTTTTGGGATTTATTATGCGACAAAACTGCAACAATTCCAAATACAAAAATAAACCAGCTAAACCCTGTTGAAAACATGTAGAAGTCAATGGCAGATGTCCCTTTTACAACTGAAAGACCTATCTTTGCTTCGTGGCTTTAGAGGTTTTCGGGTGTTTTTTGGCGCTGACTTTTGCATGACAATACGAAAAAGTTGCAGTATTTGTGACTTTTCTGCAACTTTTCCTGTTCAGATTTTTTAATAAATGTTATGACATCCATGGTTTTAGAGAAAGTGGATTTAGTTGTGGTTCCTCTAAAACCTTTGATTAATAGGCCTCCACATGTGCATGGGTCCACATTTGGAACAATAAAACCCTATGCACACAGTTCAAACACTTTTAATTACATTCTAATTAAATTCAACTGTTTTCTTTTGCACCACTGTCCCAAATTCTAATTCTAACAACCTATGATCATTTTGTCCCTCTGGATGTGTCACTCCAATCCACTTGACCTGCCACTGTAACATTGTTTCTTATGCTGCAGCTCTTCAAATTCTTCAAACTAATACATTTTAACGTGTACTGAAGAAAGTGCAAAATGAGGGAAAAAATGCTAAGGCATATTTATCAAAGTGTGAAATTAGAGCTCACCACAGAAAAACTCACACACTTTCTATTCATTACCGTGGGATTGTTAGAAGCATGTCTTGGCAGACTTGCCTAATGTGCAGTGGGCTTCATTCAAGGGGTAAAATCCTATTCAATTACCTGCCAATGGGTCTTAACTAAACACAACTCTCTTAACATAGTCTTCAATGCCATACTGGAAAAATATATATTAAGCAGCCCCATTCTGTATATAATTAATGTACAGAAGGTTGTGTGCTCTTAAAGGATATGATTAGTTGGTTTCAATTGGGGTTGAAATAAAACACAAATCATCTTCTTTATACTTTGACAACTTGCTCTGAATAAAGTAACTTAACCAAACTGCTTATTTTTAATGTAAAGACACATTTGCCTTAATTATATGAACATTTTAAGAAAAGAAAAACAATTTTCCTTTGACAGAAAGACCGTTTTAACTTAAATAAATGACCCTGATGTGCCCAGATTAATATATTTATTACCTTTAACACCACTCCTGTGATATATATGTTGATGTGCCTATCACAGAGGTCAGTGTATGTCAGGAAAGTTTGCACTGGTTAAGTTTCCACAGTTTAATATAAATGAGAGGTGACATTTCTCTAGCTGTACATCTCTTCATGTGAGTTAATCTTCAGAACTCATTGATGGTAAATCAGCTACTCAAAACCCAAGAGCATGAAATAATAGTTGGGGCTCTATAGTTATACGATTAATATAAGAGGCATGTTTGCTCGCCCCCTACTAACTCCTCCCCTAAGGATTTATTTACCAATTGGAAGTACATTATTAAAATTGTATGCTCTTGTTAACAAAATACTATGAGTCAAATACAGCAATTAAACAGACATCATTTTCTTTATATAATTTATAATTTCCAAAAGTGTATAGTTATTGGATGATTCCTTTTATATTCTGTACACACAGCTATTTGGCATTACAGGTATGGGGACTGTTATCTGGATTGTTTGGGACCTGGGGTTTTTCAGACGAGTCTCTCTCTAATTTAGATCTCCATATTTAAGGTCTACTAATAAATAATTTAAACATTAAATAGCCCCAAAAGGATTGCTTTGCCTCCACTAAAGATTAAGTATATCTTAGCTACTATCAAATACAAGGTACTGTTTTATTATTACAGAGAAAAAGGAATAATTCGGAGCTTTCTGGATAATGAGTTTCTGGATAACGGATCCCATACCTCTATTTGCAGTTGGTTGCCTTGATTCAGTGAATATCTTTTTACAAGGCATATGTAGGATTTTTTCAGAAAATTGATGGCAATTTGAGTAAACAGGAAGTAGGTATTCTTGAACTATCCATTATGCGTATTTTCTCTGCAAGGAGTCTTCTGTCTGTAACAAGTAAATGTCATCATTATTTGAATAAATAAGCTATTTATAAGTAGGACTTTATAAGTAGGCCTTTACTTTCTGCTCTTGTAAAGGTCCCTTAGCAACACATGGGCATAATCTACAGAGGCTGTAATACCAGTTGTCCTGCAAAGGTAAATTTCACTTATTTTTTAAAAACTTCTCCAGCTGCCATCATTTTATGAAGAATAGTAGAATGTCTTATTGGCTTTACCATGCAGAAGCATTTGCGTGGATAACAAAAAAATAACACACATAAATTGGCGGTAAATTGTCCATTTGAAATACACTTCTTTCTGTCTAATATCTTTCAGAAAACACCCCCAGTACAGCAAAGCGATCAAAGATAAAAAAAAAAAAAAAAATCAATAAAGCAAAAATGGGTTAACTTTTTAAATAACGCAATAAAAATTTGTACTGAATAAAATCAACTTGAAAATATCTGTCTGATGATTGAAAATGAAAAAATATGGATTTGTTTGTTTGTATTTCTCGAGTTACCAATTATGCACTACAATGTATAATTTGTCTCATAACTATGAGCAATGGTTTGTTTTGACAGTGTTTTTACAATGCCATGAAAATCTTTCTGTTCCGAGGAACAGCAATTTAGAAGATACACATTTTACTTTGTGTTTCTAGTTCTGCATATGAAAATGAAGGTGGTTATTAACTAAACTCCACATTTATCTGGTCTGGCTTTTTGGGGCAAAACTCACATTTTTCAGTTTTATTTTTAAAAACTCTTTCCTAGATTTATTCAAGCCTCAATTAGAAGATCCACCATCTCAGACCTGCCGAGTTTGTGTATAAGTCAGTGGGAGAGGTCCTAATCCTATTTGGATGTTTCGGTGGTCTTCACTGGAATTAGCCCGAAAATCTGACATTTATGACTTTTTGGGCAAAAATCAAAAAAAATGTGGGCTTTTCAGGAAAAAGGCAGAAAAAAAATCTGGTTTTCCACTTGATTTTATTGAGTTTTTTACTCGAACTGATTAAATCGAGCTTTTTTTAATAATTATAATAATAAATTTGGTTGTGGTTTTTTTTTTTTTGGTTGAGATAAATTTGGATTTTAGTAAATAACCCCCAAAGTCTTTGCTTTGTCTTTCACAGACATTGTTTCCAAGTTTTTCCTATATTTAATAACTGACAATAAATATTAGTTTAAGTAATAGTTTAAGAGATTACTTTGAGATCAAGTTATGGCTGTGTAGCAGATTTTGAGTATTGCACAGGGTAGATAATTTTCTCATTAAGACACCAATAGCAGAAATAATATATAAGAAAAATCAATGGCCATTGCTTCCAAGCAGAAGTCGAGTTTTCTCTACTACACAGGTTCAACTGAACAGTCCAACCCAATTCTATTATTTTATCATTATAATTTGCTGTTGCTTGGGTTAGTAAATCTGAACTCACTATTTGGTAAGCCACTGATTTTGTCACAGCTACCTGGTTTTGGTATTACAAACATGTAGCAACTCTTCCCCTAACTTTCCTTTATACAATGTTTTAAGCACTGTAATGCATACAATTATACACCAAATTTGCAATACAATCCTACACTTTATAATATTGAGTGGGGCAGAAGGTTCAGCTTTGATGGTTCTCTTAGTGCAGTTTTATTACAGCCTTGAATTGCCTGTTTGTTGAGCTCCCCATGAAAAACCTATAAAGCTTGCCATTGCCTCTTAGCCACTTAAGACTGCGCTGTTTGTGAAATATGTGCTTGCCCTAATATGGTTTCCCACATCAGGACACCTAAGCTGGCAGCACCTCCAGACAAAAAGACTGCTATGCATGCTGTCCAGGCATCATATGTCAAAGTGATTTTTTTCTCTGAAAACACAATGAAATGCAATATGTGTTAAAAGGTCACTGACCATTATAACAGACATATACCACCTGGTATTTCTGAGACACCTCATACTTAAACACTTCATTCTTCTTTTTTTTTACTTGTTCTAAATGATAATTCGGTCCCTGAAACCAATGCTGAAAATAATGAAACTATTTTGATCTATCAAAAGGATGTTTTTTTAATGGGAAAATCATGCCAAAATGTGAATTGTATGCAACATTTACAGATTGCTGCGGGAAAAAAATGTGGCTCGTCATTGACATTTATGCATTGGACAAAAGAGTTGTGTGTGTAAAAATGGTCTCTCGTTTCAACATTGTCATGTGTCAACATAATTTAGACGCCCATTGACTTCAATGCGTTTCACGATTTTTTCGGAGCTACACAAATTTTTGGCGAAACGCAACAGATTCACCCAATACTAAAGATGAGTTTAATGTTGCACAATCTGAATTACGAATATGATGTGTGAAAAAGGAAGGGGGAAATTAACCCTATGTGCCATCATCAGGAACAGCTGGCTGTCCACTTGTCTATAAAAACAACAGCATAGACAGAGGTTAACCATTGACATCTTGAAAAGGGTTCAGAATTTTTAGTGAACTATATTTAGAATAATTCCTAAAAATTGCAAAATAACAAAATGTTTATGGCAGTCCCCCTTTAAGAAAGTTATGCTGTTAGAAAGTTGCTCCTTTTTACCAGCACTTACTGATATATTTAATATATTTAATTTTCAGTTCATTTAAGGTTAAACAATGAATATGCAGTACTAATGAAGATATTACTTGTAATATACTACATCCATTTGAAGATAATGAATATGCTTGGTATAGACAATCAATGCATTTAAAATCTTTTAAATAGCAGTTGTGCGTGTTTTGAAAATGAATACAAAAATGATGGTATATTAATAGATTACTGCACTTTTAAAATGAAAATATTAAAATCACTCTCACTAACAGTGTAATTGTTTGCAGCATATGAACTATAATTAAAAAAAAAATATTCATTCCTTTCTCTCTAGATAGGTAGCAAAAGGAGGTCTTAATTCCTTGTTATTAGATTTCAGTTTGTAAATGTCACTAGTGCTTGCAATCATATGCAAACATTTAGGGGGTTATTTATTAAAACTCAAATTAATCTACTTTTCGCCATGAATCAAACTCATTTAACAATAATTTTTCTTGAAAAAACTCTGCGACAAAATGAAACGTCAATTTGTATTGTACGATTTTGACTCTGACTTTATCAGATTATCAAGCGCAGGTGACAATCTGACATTGACTTCTACATGACCTTGATAGGTTTGAGATGGAGTATTTTCAGATTCTGATTTTTAGCAGCTCTGGAGTATAATAAATCTCTGAAATTCAAGTTTTTATTTTTCGACAAAAAATTTGAGTTTTCCCCCTAAAAACCTTGACCATTAAAAATCGAGGTTTAATAAATGGGCCCCTAAATACTGTATTTTTTCCATTTTAACTGGAAATAAATTTAGGAGAAACCCTGTTAACTTAGATATGCTCCATAAGATGTGCTCCATAAGATGTGCTCCATAAGATCAATACACAATTATCCAGGGAATGGTCCGATTGCCATCTTCTGGGTTAATTTACTTAAGTACGAATTTTTGATTTGAAAGGCTCCACCATACTTGAAACTCCTGGAGAATGACCATGACAACCACAAGTAAGCTCCAAACCTTCATCAACCGCTGCCTACGACACATCCTGCACATCAGATGGCCAGAGAAAACTTCCAACATCAGCCTATGGAAAAGATCAAAACAGATCCCCATCGACCGAGAAATCAGAAGAAGAAAGTGGGGCTGGATAGGCCACACCCTCGGAAAGAGTTCTGACAACATCACAAGGCAAGCCCTTGAGTGGAACCCACAAGGGAAAAGAAAAGTTGGCCGGCCAAGACAGACATGGAGGAGGTGCATGGAGGCTGAAATGAAGGCAGCCGGATGGACATGGGCTCAGCTGAAGAAGACCACTGCGAACCAAGTTCGTTGGAGGAGTGTCGTTGAGGCCCTATGCTCCCCGCTGGAGCAAACGGACTAAGAGATACTTGAAACTACGTCACACTTTATTTTGTAGCGAATACGCGCATTTATCAAAATATTTAAAAAATATTTATTGGCAAATGACCGATGGTCAGCATAAATTCATTGCTAAAGTCACAGCTAAAGTTTCTAAGCAAATGTTCTCTAGAGTTACTTTCTTCCTAACATAACTTCATTAACATACTCAAGCTTATGTCAATTTAAATATGGCGGGTACATACAGGTCATATGTATGTAATTGTTTGTGATGTTGGTGAAATTGCTGGAAGTGGCCACTTATTATAAAAAATGTCCAAGGAAGCAAAATAGAGACATAAAAGATCCTCTATTGTCTCAGACTTGCGCCAAAAAGTGTAAATAACATATACAACTTGAAAACGTAATCTCACATTAAAATATGAAAAAACGCCAGCGTATTGTTTTTTTATGACTTTATTGGAATACAGGATATGATGTCACTGACAATATTGTTGAGGATGAGGCTTCATCTTATCAATTTACCAGGTAGAACCTGGCGAAATAGACTTTGCTGAAAAGGGTAACATAATAGAAAATTCACACTTTGATAAATTTGCGGATTAACGATAGTTTTTGCCTGGCAAAACAGCACAAAACTTCTCTAGCTCTGATCTTTTTCACTAGCAAATTGTCTTCTTCACCTTTTAGTAAATTAGTGATGTCCCTGCGAATTGTCATTTTGGCAAATTTTCTCTAAAAAAAAGTGTTTTGCTCTTTAGTAAATTTGTCCCTTGGAGTAAGGAAGGAATTTTTTCTCCCTCTGAGGCAAATTGGAGAGGCTTCAGATGGGTTCTTTGCTTTCCTCTGGATCTACCAGCAGTTAGGCAGGTTATATACAGACTTAGGGTTGAACTTGATGGACGTGTGTCTTTTTTCAGGCTAACTGTGTTACTATGTTACAATTAACTTAAAATCATTTACGCCCATGGAGTGTAAAGTGACACATGTTTCTTGATCATGCCATCCGTACAAAAATCCATTACATTTTGTCTAATTAACTTTGTATGTGTATGGGCCACAGCAACAAAAAAGAAATATCCTGATGACTCTAGGCAGAGCAGCAGGTAAATTTTTGCCAGACTGAAAATGTAGTTCTGTATGGAACTAATGTATGTTCATTGACCTAACTTGTAAGTAACATCTAAAGCTTAATAGAAATGGTTTTGTTACTAAAATATCAAGAAGTAATTAAAAAATATCTGTGCGAGTAACTATGTTTTAGTGGGGGGAAGCATTTAAAAGAACTGTTAATATTAGTTTTGGTTAGAAAGAAAAACAGCCTATATTTATGTATGATTGGGGCTCAGCAATGAAGCAGCTGTAATGCTGGCTTTGGTAAGGGAAAGTCATTTATTTTTTTCAATACGTTTAGTAGTACCAATGCTATGCAATGCTATGTACCTCACATTGTTCCGTGACACGTACCATTTATGCACAGCATCTAGGTACTGAAGAGAAAGACTGACAATGTTAAAGATAAACTGTGGTGACCAAAACACAAATTTTATATGCTGGTTTAGATAAATATTTCCTATATTTTTTTTATTTTGCCTGATTTTTTTTATGTAACAGTCTTCTACCTCCTTAATTGCAGCTCTTCATTAGGCATTTAATAAGTTAAACTAGTTCCTGCCATTAGTCCAATGAAGTCCAATGAGCTGAAATCTTCTGTGCCTTTGAAATATGTTTAAACACAATAGTCTTTTCTCTCTCTCTATTCACTGCAAAAAGTACATTGAAACTGAACATGATATTCCAATTTGTATGATAATTGGCAAGTATATTTTCATTATATTGTTCTCTTTCAATTTAGGAACATTTCTGGGAGCAACATTGAGTTAACTTGTGAAAAAGATTTCAATTTTCTTTCCAGAACACAATATGCTTTCTAAATATGTTAGAATTTAACATTAACAATTTTTAGGTATTTATGATTTTAAAAACCCTTCATAACTACCCTATTGTTGAATATGTATTGTTTTATGGAGATTGCTGACTTGAACTAGTTAGTGCTACATGATATTTAAAGCACCCCATCACAAATATTTTGCATTGCATGGCAAAATACATGGTACATTTGAAATATGTCCCTATGCTTTTTAAAAGTACCATCCAGATGAATTCAAATAAACTAGAACATAACCTATTACACGTAGTTAACTTTACAATTTTTTTGCCAAATATGTGGCATTGTCTAGAAGAATTTTTCAAGTTTGATTCATCCACCCTTTGTGCCCCTCATGCTTTTTAGTACAAAGACAACAATTCAGAATATAAAAACGAAAGACCTTCTCAGTAAACTAGTCATTTTTCACACTTTGCACACTGCATGATGCATTTTGCAAATAGCTGCAGGCCTTGCACATCTACCCCAGGGTTCGTAAATGACTCCTACTGTCTGCTGTTCACTGTTGTAAAATCAGTGGAGGGTATGGCCTGACCGCAAACCTGAATGGCAGCATAGCAAGCAAGCTCTGATGAAAAGGTTCTGTAAAAACTGCAGTTATTGACACCAACTGATCTAAAAAGACGAACTTACACACTGACAAGGGCACCTCAGCCATATTCATAAATGTATTAAATTCATCAATTTTTTTCCAACTAATGTAATTCACTCCGCAATGTTTCTTCCCAGCCTGCTCTGTATACCTGACACATTTTTATTGCTGGTTTATATTATTTACATTTTAACCAAAGCATTTAATTTGCAACAGCCATACAGTATGTATATGCTCCTTTGCAAGAAATGTTTATCACAAGTTTGACTTACAGAGAAAGCACTAGCCAGCAATATGATTCTAGAATAGCATTTCATAGGAATCCTGTAATTTGAACAGGGGTGGAAATGAATACTTTATATAACTGGAGGTATCAACTTTTGGATTGCAATTAATTTTAAGATGAAGAAATCCATTTTTCCATAAAGCTATCACCTCATAGGTTAATCTTCACATTTTCTTGCTGTGGAAGGCAGAATATATACCAAATCATTAATATATCACTGCTATGTACAGTATTTCACCAGAGGGTATGCATCTTTATATTCTGACAAAAAAGGTTGGGGGTAAATATTTTTATAGCTAAAATGATCACCAGCCATCAATGCCACTGCTTACAGGGATCCACATTTATCATACATCTTGTGTATTTCTCTTTTTCCCTTGTATCGCTCATCATCACCAACTGTCTCTCCACCCTTTCCTTACTGGAATCACATTACTAGTTAAAACTCAACATTACTAAATCAGAGATTTTAATGTTTACCTAGTCAACCACCATGAGTGTTCCTGAATTTTCTATTAAAAATATTTCTATGACTACTACCTTACAGAATTTCTGCTTAGGTCATATCTTGTCTCATCACTTACTACGTACTGAAATATCAATTATATAACAACACCATATTCTTCAGATTCATGACATAGCATCCTGACATAGCTTGTCAATCATTTTCCTACATCCTCCAGATTGTTCTCACACGAAAGGCCCTTTGCCTTGTTTGGCTTAGCATTAGAAGAAACTGGTAAGTTTCATTTATATTTATTTCTCTTCCTCAGCACAACAAATATCTTCTGATCCCCTTGTGTTTAGGCTGAGAGTCCATGTTTGGGTTAGATAGTGGGCTGGTTACACATCACCTATATCTATGTATTATGTACAATACACAGGATGGAATTGTAAACTTCAGTGAAATAATGGCAAAATATATTACAGATTTGTAGCATGCAGCAACATAACATGTCACCAGATAGATCTGGCAATGTATTGGGATATTTTATAGTTCCATGAAAAGCATGGAGACGATTGCTAATACTGCTCCCTATGAATATGTAGCAGCAGTGATCAGTTACTTTGTATAAAAATGTGTGTAAGACAAGTAGCCACTGTATTTTCCTGCCAAGAGCAGGAGGCTTCTCTGTGTACAAATACAATGCTTGCCCACAGTACTTAAAGCTAAGATAGAGCTCAGTGACTACATCTGCATAGTGTGGACTTCTAAGTAATGTCGGGATATTCAGGATATAGGGGCAGTGCTGTGGTGTACCAGTGATTTAGATAATGGGAATATCCATGTCTGGATAGTGTAAAAGGTAGGCATTCCATTCCATGTGCAGCTTAGCAATGTATATTTTTGTTGCATAAAGTATTCCATTAACTTTGCAGTGAGAGTGTGTAATCTGCCTAATTTTCCCTTATTACAGCGGTCAATCTTAATCCTAATGTAAATATATGTGTGGCCAGTAGTATTCGACTAAGCCAAAATAGTGTTTACTGTACAGACTGACCACCATTTTAAACATCTTGAGAGTTCAAGTGACTTATCATGTTTTACCAAGGCATTGCATTTTAAATAGATCATCATGCCACCTTTTTTCCATTGAAATGTGTTATAGTTTGTTGGGGCATGTGTGCTGTTTGATGCTCCATCTGTATATGAAGCATTACAGTAGGTTCCAATGGTCTAAGTCAGTTGGGTCAGTTAAATTCTGAACTGAATGCAAAATGATAAAAAAGGACCTAAATACTGAGTCGGTCAAGTTCACAAAAAACATTTAATCAAAAATGTACAAATACTCATCTAAATTATTTTTTTCAAGAACTATGCTGTATCCATAGCTTTTTCTTGCATGTTTTAAAATGTTTTAAAGGACAATGAAAGGTAAAAAAAATAAATAAAGCTATATCTTAAGGCTACTAGACTAAGAGCTAAATTAATCCGGTGTCCCTGGTGTCTTGCAGTAGGAAATGTGCTGTTATGTGAATGCGAGTGCAATACTTCAGTAACGTCACTGTTTTTCCCCTATATTCCTCCAGAGTGCCCAAGGCAGCCGTGAGTCGCAATGGACAAAATTAGATTCCACTGCGCATGCTTCAGGAGCTCTGCTGATGATGAACTTGCAAGTTGTGAGTATTGAGCGCAACATCATCTATGATGCAATAGCAAAAATTATTCCTTTATCAAGATGGTAGCTGTGTTTTGCATTTGCAAACTGAGCAGTGAACATGACGTGCAATATTCTACTTTATACCCATTGGTGAGCTCAAACTTTAACGATCTTTTGAGGGAAGTATTGGATACGTTTTGGCTTTACTTTTCCTTTAAAGTAACTGAAAAAAAATAATAACACATTTACTTCTAATACCTATAATTTTAAAGTTAATTTGTAGCTTTTTAAAACAGTTTTATATTTAAAGAAAGTCCTTAGACTAGTAACAATATTCACAGGCTTAATTTGTCAAATTGCTTGCAGTCATTCGAAAAGAATCAGACTGTGGTTACTGTGGAGCTGCAATTACCAGGAGCTGAAGAGCGATCTATTTTGAAACACATTGATATAGTGTTTAGAATTGCCCATGTCAGTCATTATTGGTTTCTGAAGCTGAAGAGGCTTTTATGTCACAGTGCCAATCTCATTATTTGGTCACAGTTGCACAAGTCATTAGAGAAGGAACCACAAGAAAATTGATATACAATACATACCCACAAGTATATCTCTCTAGAGATATACATAGCTATGTATTTTTTTTTGCTCCTTTTGTAAAATGATTTATAGCTATCAATTTCATAAAGAATGCACACACTTTTATTTACTGATGTACTTTTTATATTATTTATGTTTCTGCAGGCAACACTTTGGGGCTGATTTATCAAGATTTGAGTTTGCATTTTTTTTTTCATGATTCAAGAAAAAAGTGTTGAAAACATACTAAAGAATATTCTTTGGAACCTCGAATAGTTGGTATTAAATAAAGTAAAAGCTGGCAATGTTCAATAAAATTCAGTGGGGCTATTTTATAAACACTGGGCACATTTGCTCCTGGGCAGTAATCCATGGCAACCAATCAGATAATTGTTTTCAGTGTTCAACCTGCAGGTGAAAATGTGCCCAGTGTTAGAAAATGACCCCCAATGAGAATTGTCTCTAACAACTTTATTCATTTATTTATTTTCCCAAACAAAGTTCAGCTTTTTTTCGCCTAATTGAAAATGAATGGAACAATGTAAATCTTGCTGGCATGTGACTTTTTTATGCAAAAAACACACACACGGGAATATTCAGTTGTGGTTTTTTTCTTAAATTAGCTAGTACTAAAGTAAACCTCAAAAACGAGTAAATAGGCCTCCAGGTGTTTATTGGTTATATGCAGTTTTTAAAATCACAATACCAGTGATGTCTAGCAGGGCCAGAACAAGGGTTAGGCAAAAAAAGTAGGTGCATCGGAATTTATTCGCCAGGCGCGAATTTGCGCGATTAGCCGCCAGCGAATAAATTCGTGAAACTCCAGCATCAAAAAAAAATTTCCGAAAAAACGGGCGCCAGCGCCAAAAACGGGCGCCGGCGTCGGAAAAACAGGTGCCGGCGTCAAAAACGAGACGCCGGCGCGATTTTGCAAATTTTTCGCCGTTTCGCGAATTTCGAGCGCAATTCGCAAATTTTTCGGCGAAGCGAAACGGCGCAAATTCACCCATCACTACTGACTGGCAGTGGTGTCTATGTGGGGTGCCTGATCGGCCAGGGGGAAAGGATAAGTTAGTGGACGGAGGAAAGGGTGTTGACAAGAAGAGCACCTGAGTGATAAGGTGGCAGTCAGAGTATTGTCAAAGATGACGTTGGCATCAGTACTACTTAGCCCAGTGCTAATATCTGGCTTGAAGTGGATATCATCAAGGTAAGCACATTCAAATATAACAAAAAAATACTTTAAAAAATAGTAAATAAATTTAGCCTTTTTTTTCTAGAGGTGTAACTGCACTGACTTCAGCATATGGTCAGTTCTGAACTATATGAAAGTGCAGGTGCTACAATAAAATGGATACCACCGCCCAGGACTGGGACAGACTGTATTTTAACACCTCTCCCTGCAAACATATCTGAAACTGTAGTCACGACTCCCTGAATAGAGTAACAGGTTTATCTGCATGGAGCATTCAGCTCTGGAAATGAAAACCAGCACATATGCTCTGCCAGCAAGAAATCTTATCGGATATCTGATCTACTGGGGAATCCTTACTTTACCCTTTAACTACCAGCAATTTTGCACTTTATGCATGTTACAGCATACAATGTTTTAAAGATTTTTGCTCTTTCAATTTAGGTGCATTTCCTTGACGGCATTTTTAATTACCTTGGGAAACTGTCGGTTTTTTTTCAGTCCAGCCTAAACTTTACAATTATACCAGAACTTTTGTGTAATTCTACAAGATATATGGTTCTTCTCTAAAAATTAAACAAATCTTATCTTAATGATATAGAATAATCCGTTGATATCCATGAAAATAAAATATCTTCCACAGTACATAGTTTAATGCCAGCAGGAAAGCATATAGATGTTGGAGGATAGCAGGGAGGAGGACAGGGTCATAGTTAGCGTGTCTACTTTTGCAAATGACCCTTGGGGGGCTATTTATCATGCTGTGGAAACATTGCAGAAAAAACATCACCAGTGATTTTGCGAATAGCAACCAATCCGATCTTTGCTTTTGTTTTCTAACTTGCAGGTGACTGTTGAGATTTAATTGCTGTTTGGTTGCTATGGCCAACATCACTGGTGATGTTTTTCTCCAGTGTTTTACACAGCATGATAAATAGGCCCCATGTAGGGATAGTTCCCCACTGGTTGCTTGACAAAGGGGCGTTCCTCAAAACGTTGCACGTCGCAAGGTTTTACCTGCAACAGCAGTCTTGTGTGCCAGTGTGTCTACTTGCAACATTATATAAACCCAATAGGATTGCTTTTAGATTTCTTAGTTGGAATCAAGTACAAGGCGCTCTTTTTGCTATTATAACGAAAATAAATGTTTAATTATTTGATTAAAACAAAGTCTATGAGAGATGGTCTTCCCATAATTAGGAGCTTTCTTGATAACAGTTTTCTGGATAATGAATTCCATACCTGTATATCTGGTTGTAAACTAAACAATAATGCTTTTAAAGTCTGCTCTGGCTTCACTCCTAACTGGCCAGGGACAGCGCAGATCTAATAAGGCAACTCTATCATAGAGTGAGTAGCATACATCCCCTGGAAGACATCCCCAACCTCACTGTGTTCTGCTACTACTAACAGAAACATATTTTGTTGGCAAGAGCAAGAAGAGAAAAGAAGGGAAAGGCGTAAAGACAGTAAGGGGCATATTTATCAAGGGTCGAATTTTGAATTGAAAAAACATTGAAATTTGAATTCAAAGACCAACCGAAATTAAGTTGAAGGTTTTTTTTGGCCGAATAGGTACGTTTTCGATTGAATAGGTCTGTATTTTGCCAAACTTGGATCATTCAGGAATATCAATCATATTCGATTCAAAGTTTTTTCTAAAAAATAAACTTTGATTTTTCAAAGTCCACCGATTGACTCCAAATAGGTTCTAGGAGGTCCCCCATAGGCTAAAACAGCAATACGGCAAGTTTTAGATGGCGAATGGTCGAGACAGAATGTGATAAATTTCGATATTAGAATTTTCCAATTTCTTTCAAATTCGAATCTTATTTGGACTATTCAATAGTCAATTTTTTTTCATTTGAAAATACACCTCAACCTTTGATAAATCTGCCCCTTAAGAAAAAAGGTAAGAAAAATCTACTTGCTGAACCCTCCGTCACCCCATAGAATGCTCATCACTACACAGTACTAGATCATTAAGCCTCTCCCCTGATATCAAGCCACCTGAGATCCTAGCATCCTGTATCCTGAGATCCTGTTAGTCTTTTCCTAACTTGCTGATATTATTTTACTGATCTCGTGTGTGTTGAGTTAATAGCGGCATATCAGACACCACCAATCCAATTATAAGTTCAGGGCTTGATTGTACATAGCATCAACAGGTGCTCTTACCTTGGGCATCATAAATAACAAACAAGGGAGTGCCTACTTACGTGCAAGATTTCTGCATAGTGGCATATAAAATAATTATAGGAAAACTATAGGAACAGTTACTCTGTTATACTGATAGGGTGGCCATTGTTCTTCATTTGATCTTGGTTTTACTAAATATATAATGAATCCAAATATGATTTGTTTGAAATTAAGAAGAAATTTACATAATCTCCATTAATTTTAGAACATAATGAAATCATTGAGAATGAAACTCAGTTACACAGAAGCCTGCTTGTCACTAGTTATAAAACATTGGCACTGTTCTAACATTTCAATCTGTTTGCTAAATCCAGTCAATGGCAAATGATTTATAATAAGTTTTATAATATGCGGTGGCTTATTAGACTAAAATGATCTGGATGCAGCATTAATGGCAGTTAATATGGTAGTATGTTGGGCAAAGTCGATAATCAGTTAAGCATAAATGAATACATGATTTTTATCTCTGACATAACTGAATGGTCCAGAGTTTCTTTCTATTATGTTTGTTGCACACTTAGGGGCAGATTTATCGAGTGTTGAAGTGAATTTTCAAATTAGAATTTTCAAATTCAACATTTTCGAATTTGAACTGACAAATTTGAATAGGGAATTGGGAAAATTCGATTAGAGTTTTTTTTAAAAATTCTAATTTGATTTTCGAAATTTATCATACACTAGCCCTTTAAGAACTCAAACTCAACCATTCGCCAGCTAAACCCTTCCTAATTGCTGTTTTAGCCTATGGAAGACGTCCTGGGATCGATTTGGAGTTGTTTGCAGCCTTCCTGACATTCAAGGTTTTTGCGCAGAAAAAACTTGAATCAAATCTGATTTGAATTCGATTTGAGTTTTCAGTTCCATAGGACTCACCCGACTCTGAAAAATTTGAATTTTTTAAAAAAAATTCGATTGATCGAATTTTCGAGTTCATGGGAGTTTATGGAAGTTTTAAAAATTCAACCCTTAATAAATCTACCTCCGCATATTTTCAGGTTCTAGTATAGCTCTTTGTCTTACATGAAAATTTTGTGTGTTTTGTGTAGTTTATATAGTAAATAGCAGAAATTCAGCAACCCTATACAAGTAAGATTTGTACTGTGAAAGTTATTTAGCAGCTTCATATATTAGATCTTGCTATTTCCTCAATGGCACTCACATAATCAGTATGGAAATATAAGATAAGGGATTGTAGAAAATCATCAAAACATTAACAGACAATTAGGCCATATCTGACATAAAAGATCATTAAGTTTATTGGAGGTCAGTCCCTAATCTAACAGTCAGTTGCCTAGACCATGTGCTGTGAATAAGAAGAAATGAAGAAGGGAACTACTGGGGGGCATTTTTGAAAGTGACTTTGGAATGGTACAACAGATTGAGCTTTCATTCTCCTGTAAACAGTATTTCCCATGGGAGATACACAATGTGCTCAATGTGCATGTTGTGCAGTTTGCATTCTATTTTTTTTAATCTTTAGTAATTTCTGAAATAATTGCTATTTTAGACTGCTAATACTAGGGTTTTGGCTCAAAAGCTGTCTTTCAAAGTGAATGACAGTAACCCTATGCTTAAAAAAATTGTACAGTATAAAAATAACAACTGGATAAATTGTGCAAAATCAAAAATGTTTCTAATATAGTTAGTTAGCCAAAAATGTAAAGTATAAAGGCTGGAGTGATTGGATGTCTTATAAAACAGAACACTACTTCCTGCTTTGCAGCTCTTTTGGTTTCCACTGATGGTTACCAGGCAGTAACCAATTAGTGACTTGAGGGGGGCACATGGGTCATAACTGTTCATTTTGAATCTGAGCTGAATGCTGAGGATCAATTTCAAACTCACTGAATAGTTATGTTTCATGTGGGCCCCCTTCAAGTCCCTGACTAACGCAGAGTTAGAGAGCTGAAAAGCAGAAAGTAGGGTTTTGGGCTACTATGTTACACAACCAGTCACTCCAGCCTTTATACATAACATTTTTTTTTTTATTATTATTATTATTTCGTACAGCCTAATTATTTACCCAGTTTTATTTTTACACTGAACTGTTCTTTTAAAGGGTTGTTCACTTTTTACAATTATGACTTCTTATGTTAAAGGACAAGGAAAGGCAAAAATAAAATTACATTTTTACTTTCTTTAATGAAAAAGAAACCTATCTCCAATATATTTTAATTAAAAAATATGTACCGTTTTTATAAGAAACCTGACTGTATGCAGTGAAATTCTCTCTTCATTTACTGCTGTGGATAGGAATTGTCAGATGGTCCCTAACTGCTGAGCAGGGAAACAATCATACTTATGAACAGCAGGAGGAGCCCCCACCTTACTTACCAGCCATGCAGAACTCAAGCAGCTGTGTTTATGACGATCCCTAAGCAGCCCAGACCACACTGAGCGTGTGAAGGGTCAGGCAAAGATGTTTAACAAAGTTAAAAGATGACAGCCCTCTGTGGCCAACTTTGAAAGCATAAATCATTTGTTTGATTAGGCTTGTGGTGCAGTAAGTTCATGCTTATGTTTAGTATACAAAATACAGCATTTCTAGCCTTATTCTATTTTAGACTTTCCTTGTCCTTTAATGAAACAAATATATTTTAACCATTATGCATTATTTTTAAGTAGGGTTTGTTTGTATGGTGTGATTTCTTTCACTGTACCTGCTTCTTCTCTGCTTGCTAAATCTAGGTTGGCAAATTTTCAAGCACACTCACTCTGACAGAACTGCATGCCATAAAATAAGGACACCCAAAGCATAAGAATAAGAGACAGTTAATGCTTTGGCTACTAATTTGAAAACGTGAAAGCATTTGTTATTGCTAGCAAAGAGATGTGAAATATATGACATTTGATATACTGTTAAATGATGCATGTTGATGAAACCATGTTCTAGGTGTGGAACCCATCAATCTAATTAATGTGTTTCAAATCAGATTCTCTACAATAGTTCTTTTCGTGTGATTTACAAATACTGCATATAGAGTTATCCTAATGAAAAGTAGACTCTTGTCAGGTTTTATATATATATAGTATTATGGTATGCAAACAATTCATGATAAAGTCAGAAGGGTTTTGCCAAATGAAATCTGTTTTCCACATATACCGTAGTAAAATAATTTGGTGTTAGGTCTCTACTGTGTTCTGAGTTGCCTCAGGCTGTCACAGAAAAAAGAATAAGCTTATTGAATGTTCTTTTATTCATTTTGAAATATCGGGATTATACTAAGAGGATATTTTTTTAAGCTTAGGAAATCCAGTGTTCTCAAAGCCATCAAAATTCAAATTTGTACATAAAACTTTAGTGTTCCAATCATGCATTTTACATACTCAAGTGACAAAAACAGTGGCTAGCATACACATATATGTGTTCTGCAAGGTTTGTTATTTCTTTGGAGCTCTAGATATTTTCTGTCTGATCTAGTAGTTCATGTATAGCAGATTGAAGCATGCCTACCTGTGATGGCAGGATTAGTTAGAAATGATCTAATAATTTTTGCCACCTGGAATACTACATGACGCTTTTTATGCAATGGAATATGCTGTGAAGGATATTGTATCTTTGCTAGCAATAATAGAATAGAATACTGTATCTGGTTTTTTTTATCAAAATGTAACTTCAGATTACACTTTGGTTAAAAAACACACCTAATAGACACAATTACAAAATATGTTGAGGAAATAGAATATTCTATAAGAAAATAGAATTATGTTCCTCCAGAATCTCTATTATTTTGTCTCTTTTATTAATACTGGAAGGAACTAATATTTCATTCTTCAAGAAAGGCTCTGCCTTAAAGTATCTATCTATCTATCTATCTATCTATCTATCTATCTATCTATCTATCTATCTATCTATCTATCTATCTATCTATCTATCTATCTATCTATCTATCTATCTATCTATCTATCTATCCAGGGGAATGCACAGAGGCTGCTCTCTGAAGATTACGATGACAGAGATTCTATAGAGGCAGTTTGCAATACTTTTTACAAGAATTAACATGTTGTAAAATGAGGCTAACATTCCATTTGAGCTCCAAATAAAGAATATGCAATAAATCTGTTCCACTGATCTAAACCCAACAACATGTGTAGTTCATGGCAGAATAATTCTCCAGCTGTAAAGCAGTCACGTTGATTCAGAATGGGTAGTCTCTGAGAAGAGCTTTGCAGCTCTCTCATTGGTTACCAGTCAGTAACAAATCAGTGACTTAAATGGGGGCCATTTGGGTCAAAACCGTTTGCATTGGCTTTGATCTGCATGCTAAGGATTAAAAGCAAACTAACTGAACAGTTATGTCCCATTTGGCCCCCTTAAATCAGCTGACTAACTAAGAGTTAGAGAGCTGCAAAGCAAGTTGCGTGCTGGTTATTATATTATAGACATCTGTTATCCAGCTATAGATCACATTTTTGACTATCTATATTAGAAATATGTTTTAGTTTGCATACCCAATCTATTTGTCACAACTCACCTCCCTGGTGGTCTAGTGGTTTGAGGGGGTTGGCGGGGATGCCTGCCGCCCCCTCTGCGGGGACACCCACCACTTTGCTGATCCCCTCCTTGCCGGCTTCCTAGGGCGCGTGCGGCGCGCATCTTCTCTTTTTATAGGCGCATTGGTGTTGACGTATGATGTCAGTGCGCAATGGCGTGAAATTCAAACCTATTTAAAGGAACCTTGCAGAATTTCTCATTGCCCATTATAGGATCATTATTTTGAATTCCTGGTGCTTCTGAGCTAGTTATCTGTCTGTTTTCTGATACTTGTTGTGACCCCTGCCTGCCTTTGACGATTCTGACTTCTGTAATCCTGACCATGCCTGGTAACCAACTCTCCTGTATCCGCATTGGGTGTCCGCAGAAAATTTTCCAGGGTGGGGCAAGGAGGCATCTGTGGGCGGGCCTGTGAGATAGGTGGGTGTGTCACTGCCCGCAGGGGGTGGAGCTATGCCACGGCGATCAGCCGATCGCCGGGTCAGTCAAGGGAATCCTGCACAGTTTCCCTAATTTGAAAAACCATCCAGGAAGTTTTGACCCGGGCAACCCTTCAAAATACCGGTTGTCTAACAAGTGGCAACCCTAGTTCACACAAAGAAGGCAAAGTGGCAAGTACATGTATAAATACCCCCAGAACTCACAGATGGCACAGAGGCACGTACATGTATAAATACCCCCAGAACTCACAAACAGATGGCACAGGGGCAAGTACATGTATAAATACCCCAGAACTCACAAACAGATGGCACAGGGGCAAGTACATGTATAAATACCCCCAGAACTCACAAACAGATGGCACAGGGGCAAGTACATGTATAAATACCCCCAGAACTCACAAACAGATGGCACAGGGGCAAGTACATGTATAAATACCCCCAGAACTCACAAACAGATGGCACAGGGGCAAGTACATGTATAAATACCCCCAGAACTCACAAACAGATGGCACAGGGGCAAGTACATGTATAAATACCCCCAGAACTCACAAACAGATGGCACAGGGGCAAGTACATGTATAAATACCCCCAGAACTCACAAACAGATGGCACAGGGGCAAGTACATGTATAAATACCCCCAGAACTAACAAACAGATGGCACAGGGGCAAGTACATGTATAAATACCCCCAGAACTCACAAACAGATGGCACAGGGGCAAGTACATGTATAAATACCCCCAGAACTCACAAACAGATGGCACAGGGGCAAGTACATGTATAAATACCCGCAGAACTCACAAACAGATGGCACAGGGGCAAGTACATGTATAAATACCCCCAGAACTCACAAACAGATGGCACAGGGGCAAGTACATGTATAAATACCCCCAGAACTCACAAACAGATGGTACAGGGGCAAGTACATGTATAAATACCCCCAGAACTCACAAACAGATGGTACAGGGGCAAGTACATACATAAATACCAGTAGAACACACAAACAGATGGCACAGGGGCAAGTAATTGTATAAATACCCCCAGAACTCACAAGTACAAGGCTGCAGACTGCAATAGATAGGGCTTACCTTCCTTCGTTTTCTCCTGCGCTGCAATCTGTGCTACTGGCCAATCAGATGCTCCCTGGCTGCTCTCTCTCTCTGTCACAGCTGAAGTAATACGATCCGGCAGCACTGTGACAAGGGAGGGGGGAGCGAGCAGCTAGGGAAGGAGCTAAAAGAAAACTCTGCTGCACAGAAGAAAAATCTTCGAGGGATCGCGACAGAAACCACAGTAAGCTGGGGCCAATGCACGAACAGGTGGAAACTTATGTGCACAGTCCCAGGGGGGGCACTGTCCCCTCTTGCCCCCCTCTGTGGACGCCCATGTGCAGGCCTGGACTGGGAGTCAAAATAGGCCCTGCCATTCCAAGTACACAGAGGCCCAAACAGCCCCCTACCAGCCCACACAGCCTCCTACCAGCCCACTATATGGTAACTTTCTATGGAACCATACAGCAGCCCCTCTGGCATTTGCCAGAACCCACAGATTGCCAGTCCGGGCCTGCCCATGTGTATCCGTATCCCTTCTGATAGATCTCCTGGTTTGACCCTTGCCTGTCTGACTCTGCTTGTACTCTGCCTGCACCGATCCGGTCTGATTTGACTACACTTTCCGCCTACTCCTTGTACTGTGACCTTCTGCCCAAAATACTTTTGCTTTACCATCGTGCCCCTTTGCTCGTCCAGAACCCTTCACTTGGCACCTCTCTTAATAAGACCTGGCGGCATCCGATTAGCCGAGGGCTCCTCCTGAGGTGAAAGGTGGCTGTTAAAGGCAGAAGCAAGAGCCGAGAACAGGGTGCTTAGCATAGGTTCTGGGTTTAGGGTGCCGACCATGACACTATTTACTCAGTTTTAATTTTTAGACTGTTTATTTAAGATGTAATAATTTTTTTGCAGACATGAAAGCTGTGTTTCATGTTAGTTGGTACGTGTGAACAAGATTTAAAGGAAAACTATACCCCCAAAATGAATACTTAAAAGACCAGTAACATAAAAAAAATAAAAAAATTTGTTTCTACATAATGAAAAGACACATTTAACTTAAAATTCATAAAGTTTTTATCAAGAAATAACTTACCAATTCTCCGCTTGCGCTCCTCTTCAGAAACTGTGACAGGGCGACAATCCATTGTGCGGTGCTTGATTTCTCCTCCATGCCTTCTATAGGAGATAGCCAGGGAGAAGAAATCAAGCGTCGCACGACGGATCGTTGCCCTGTC
The DNA here is from genome assembly GCF_017654675.1 of Xenopus laevis. Taxonomy (NCBI): domain Eukaryota; kingdom Metazoa; phylum Chordata; class Amphibia; order Anura; family Pipidae; genus Xenopus; species Xenopus laevis. The sequence continues at coordinate 75,556,529 of NC_054375.1, read as the reverse complement.
GCCGTTTCTGAAGAGGAGCGCACATGGAGAATCTGTGAGTTATTTCTTAATAAAGACAAATTTAAGGTAAAAGTGTGGGTGTTTTTTTCATTAAGTGCAAACACTTTTTTTAAAAAAATTTTTTATGTTACTGGTCCTTTAAGCAACAGTTTACATCAAATTAAGTGGCATATTAAAAAATCTTACCATACTGGAAGATATATTAAAGTAAATATTGCCCTTTTACATCTCTTGCCTTGAGCCCCCATTTTGTGATGGTCTGTGTGCTGCCTCAGAGATCACCTGGCACATGTGTTGAAGTAAAAGACAGAACTCTATCAGTTAATTGGCACATGTGACCTAAGAAGTATAGTTTGTTTGGTATGTTTGTGTTCACAGTGAATTGTACGATCCCAGGGGGTGGCCCTTACATTTTATATGGCAATTTTCTATTTATGATTACCAATGGCATACACTACTAAAAAAGTATATTATTATGAAACTGGTTTATTTACATGAAGCAGGATTTTACACATGAGCTGTTTTATGCAATATATTTTTATAGAGACCTACATTGTTTGGGGGGGGGTATAGTTTTCCTTTAAGTGCCTATTATTTCTAAAATGTTTTCTTTACAAAGTACAATCTTCAGAAGCATATTACCATGTTTTTACTGACAATGCAGTGTTTTGCACATAGAATTCCATCATAAAAGCAATCTCATAATAAGTTTCATTCACTGTAAATTGTGTGTGATTTCAGGGTGGTTGGTAATTCAAAAGTTCTCTAGTGTCCGTGCATGCACTCATTAACAATTCTTCAGAATAGACTGGGCACATTGACACTGGCCATAAAATGCTTGGGGCATATATGGGTGCTATTTTGGCAATTTGCACTAGTGATCATAAATGAGGTATAGAATTCAAACCCCTAAAGTCATGTTACTTGCACTGGATTACTGAAAGTGAAATCATTTTTCACATTATGGATTGTGTGCATATCTAATGATTTTTAGGATTCAGATTTACTTTGATTCAGTTGGCCAGATCTTTTGTGGAGGATTCAGTATTGAACTTAATGCAAAAATGGTGTATTTGGTGGATCCCTATTTTTGTTCCCTTGAGTCCCTTGACTCTCTACCAAATCTTCTTTCTCTTACCCCATTCTGGTTTCTTTTTCTCATTTTCTTTTTATCTTTTATCTTCTTTCTTTTTCTCAGCCATCTATTTGTAATGTTATCAAGATCCTTTCAGCTTCTTTAATCCATTTACTTTTCTTCATGTTTAGGGCATTGGCCGACGGGGAGATTAGTTACTTTATGCATGAGACAAATCTCTCAAAAATGCATTTCCATTGGAAATAACTGATATCTCTGGTGGTAAACCCAACATATTGCGAAGTCGCACAAAGTCTCCTCCGGTGGCAACTTCAGGCGACTTCGAAACAACAAAGCAATGCATTGGCTTTACTTCAATTTACCTTTATTATTTCAAATGGAGACACATTTTCAGGAGATTTGTCGCCTGCAGTTTTTAGCGCGGACAAAAAAATCTCCTCGTCGGCCACTGCGCTTAAGTTTCTTTGCATACTCATATATTATCCCTTTTATTTTCATTACTTAAAAATTATTTACTTTATCACTTAAGCCTGTCTTCCTGAACTGTATTTTTCAGAAAGCTCAACTAAATCTCCCACTAAATATTTCATTCTTGTGTGCTTCTCCTCCACAGCATATTAAATGCTCAGTAAGAAGTCCCACTGAATGTATTCAACAAAAAATATTGCCAGTGTGCAAATACATAATGAAATGACAGCAAAAAAAATGATTTTAATAAAAAGCCTACATTGTTTTCCTTATATAGAACACTCAATTCCTCCAGAGATGTTAGAATAATCAGTAACTTGTAATGTACCATGGTACACAATAAAGTATTCGTTTTTTCTTCTGATGTTACCAGTTAATTGAAAAAGAAACTGATTTGGTTACCAAGAGATAGCAACTAATTGTCTTTGGTTATTTTATGTATTAGTGACTTGAGACAGCTAAATTTATTAAAGTTAATGACTATAAAGTGACCTTTAAAATCTTTATATCCTCTATGATGAAATCACAGAGAAATAGTCTTTATTAATCTCAGTTCAGCAATTACCTGGACTTCTATAATGACATATATTAAAGGGCACTTCTAATTGATAGTAAAGCTTTATGTAGAAGTGACTTGGACTAGGATTTGAACAAACCTCATTTCTTACATAGCTCTTACTAGGTCTGATTTGTATCAGTTATAGAGTATTATTGCTCCATGGTATTAAACTGCCATTAGCAACATTGATCTAACAACAGCAAACAATAAAACCAGCGTGCCTAGTGGATTAGTAGAAGTATGAAGCCACATTAGATTTCTCTCAGACATTGGCAGATACGTCACACACAGTAATTTAGGAATACACAGGGGGCAGGCTTTCACTGGTGTGATTGCATTGCTGCATTTCCACTGTTACATATATACTCATTTAGAATCAGAAACAGAAGTTAGCACCCTGCCATTATCACAGTTTCTAACTTTAAAATACCAGTCACAACAGCTTATATATACAATAATAACCCTTATAAAGCTTAAAGCAGTAATTTGGAAAATCTAACAAGCACAGGTGTTCTAATGATAAAATCAAGTCAGTGTCACTACAGTTTCAGTGCTTATGGCCTGAAGCACATCAATCTAAGAAATACATCAAGGTTTAATTTGCATGATCTGATGCACAGTATCCACATTCGGGTCCTTTTTGTCAGAAACGGCATAAAAAATGATCACCTGGTTTCTGTTAAAAAAGGGAACTAAAGATAGCTTCCCATCTCCTTTGTTTCAGTGATTCACATCACAGGCTGTGAGCCACGGAATGGACCTATGGTCTAGGAGGAGGGGCGGCCATGACCCGGCACTGGTCACAGCATGGACAGAAGGGAGAGTATCAAGTCGGCGGTGCTGAAGAGGACATTTTGGGACAGTGACGGAGCAATCGGACACCATATTATAGCAGCACTTAAGAGAGCAAGTCATGGCGACAGAGCTGGAGAATCTGCTGGCGCTGGTGCAGCGCTCAGGGGGCAAGTGAAGAGAGGCACCCTGGGAGAGTGCGGTGTTGCAGGAGCCGGCTATGCAGGCTATGGGGGGAAGCGGCACTAATGTGGCATGGACCCCACAGACGGGGGTCTCTGGGGAAGGAGCAGGGCTAGAGAGGCAAGTCATTGGGCAAGACCACAATTTAGGTATGCCAGGTTCTCGGGCCATCCACGCAGAGGGATACGGTGGGTGTCCCAGGTCCCAGGACATGGCAGCAGAGGAGCACAGGAGGAAGCAGTGACAGGCCAAGAAGGAGAGCCGGAAACAAGGGATGTGTCAGGTACTGGGCAGACAGCACAAAATACAGCTGACTGAATGCACAACTGAATGAGGGGGAAAGAAGGAGCGGGGAACAGGCAGGACAGTCATTTATCATCATCATCATCATTTATTTATATAGCGCCGACAAGATGCGCAGTGCTTTATCTTAGTTATAACAAACAGGGAATAAATGGTGAATAACAATCAAGTGTTACAGAGTACAATAGGATTAGAGGGCCCTACAAATTAGAGTTTACAAACTAAAGGTTAGGGTACAATTGAGACATTAGGATTTTAGAAACAATTTGTGATTTTTGATACAGCAATGATTGATTGATTAATTAAGGTACATTGAAAAAGCTTCTTTAAACTGGTGGGTCTTTAAGGAGCGCTTGAAAGTTTGGCAAGAAGGAGAAAGTCTGACAGCTGGAGGCAGAGAGTTCCAGAGAAAAGCAGAAGCCTGTAAGAAGTCTTGCAGACAAGAATGGGCAGAAGTGATGAGAGAAGAAGCGAGGCGAAGATCAGCAGCAGAGCGAAGGTTGCAGCTGATGTTGAATGGTGAGATAGATGAATGAGTCTAGCAGCTGCATTTAGAACAGATTGGAGTTGTGAAAGGTGACTTGTTGGAATACCTGCGAGGAGTAGGTTGCAGTAATCAAGGCGGGAGATGATGAGAGACTGAATCGGTGTTTTAGTTGATTCTGAACTGAGATATGGTTGGATTGGGGCAATGTTGCGCAGTTAAATACAACAAGATTTTGCAAGTGTTTGAATGTGTGGTGAAAAAGACAGATGTAAGTCTAGGATAACGCCTAGGCAGCGTGCCTGTGCGGTGGAATGAAAGGTGGTGTTGCTTACTGTGAGTGATATTTGAGGGACAGGGGAAGATCTTGGAGAAAATATAATTTCTGAGAGGTTCAGTTTCAGGTGGCGCTGTGACATCCAGGAGGAGACAGCAGAGAGACAGTCTGTAACTCGGGAAAGGACTTGGCTGTTCAATTACAGTCAGTGCAAGTGGGGGTGAGAGCGGATGCCAGGAGAAGACAGCTGTTGCCCAAGGGTTTAAGCCCTAAAGTGGGTAGCACAATTGGGTGGATTGGTGGTAACCTATTGCAGCTGGGACCTGGGAGGTAGCGCTCAAGAGCAGCGGCTATTGGAGTCAATGGGTGGCTGGTTCTCTGAGCCAAAGGGTTGCTGCTAGAGAATAGCAAGGGCCATGGTCGTGAAGGGCAGGTTGACAGGGGGCACTATATGGTGTTAACAGTTATATGTAAATGTTGTATACATAATTGGATGAATTTGATAAAAGAGTAATGTACTGTTATTATTATTAAATGGATATAGGGTATATATATTTGTTTATTGATACATATCCATGAATCTGTTGTTGTGTTATATGATTGGTGATCAATAAAGCTGTGGCCAGTATAATTCCAAAGAGCTTGGTGTTGAGTGCTTTATTGGAAGGAAGAAGGAACACAAGGTAAGCGATGCAAGGGTCATGCAGTCAGTTTCCTGAACCTGGGCTTATGTCACACACTGGGTTAGAAAATGGCTGCCATCTGCCCTACTTGTCACTCTACCATTTAAAATTTTACTTTCGTACCAACAAGTGTAATTTTTTAGCTGTAATATTGTTGTGGAGGCAGCCATCTCAGTGCATTGTGCCTGATTCTGAGCTTTGAGAAGGAGCCAGCACTTCAGGATGGAACTGCTTTGAGACAGCTATTGTTTCTCCCCTTCTCATTGTACTTCAATTCAACTCTTTTTGTACTTCAAGTCACTCTCTAGTCCCACTTAGTGGTAGACATTAGAATATCACCCAATAAGAAAATAGTAGCATGTCTAGCCCCATGTCAAATATCAAAATTAAATATTTAAAAAAGAAAAAATCAGTTTACTCTTTTATAAAAAAAAAACTATTTCCGTGCAGAATTCTGCTGGAGAAGCACTATCAACTGATGCATTTTGAAAAGCATGTTTTCTGAAGACAGTATCCCTTTAAGACAAATTGTAGAACTAGAGGGAGCTGGGGGTAGATTTCTCCACAACTTGGAGTAGCTTAGTACAGCAAGGTAGTGTCTCTACACATGTATGGCATTAGCTTATTATTTTCTTTCTTTTGTATTTACATTTATTTACTGAAAGCTTCAACTATATAAATTTTCATATGAAATGAATGCTTGTGGGTAGGGAGTACTTTAATAACTTGAAGTGAAGAGGACAATATCTTTTAGCTAGGATTTTGCAAAAATCTTCGTTTGACAAAAAGCTTTAGTTTGCCCATTAGCTATCACCTTTTAGTTGATTTACTCTCAGAGGCTTCACTTGGATTAGTTCCACTGTATTGTTAAGGACACGCTATCTTGTTGTGAAATATTACGGTATATTAATGTGGTTTGCAATTGTTTTTTCCTCTGGGGAGTTGAGTTTTATTGCTTCCAAATGAACTGTACTTTAAAAATTCAAATATATTCTCTTTAACAGATATGGTATATTATACTCTATCTATTTAGGACCGAGTACAGAGAGTAAACAATTTGCTGTTACACATTTGCTGGTGATAGTCTGTTGTTGTCTACAAAACAGTCAGCAAAGACATGGTTGTTTCTGAAAAGACAAACTTTAGAGACCTGACCAAAGTCCAAGGATGTGTCCTGACCTCCCTACACGTGTTATATAAAAAATATATATTTTCTGAAATTATGAAAACAAAACACACAATACTGCATTAGATTTCCAAGAATATGATTCTGTCACCTAAACTAGACAAATTTTGCCCTGCAGTTAATCTGTCATATGATATATTCTCAGTTTCATTTCAGCCTCCTCCTATTAAAGTATGAAATCATTTGAAAGAAGTAACAGCTCAAATAAGACTAACCCTCCTGTTTTATAATGTAGAAACTGCCCGAGCAGATATAAATTCACAATGAGTGAAACACAGATTTCTTAAGTAACACAGATTTATTAAGATTTCTGATCTGTTGGACACATGAATATACAGTAATTAATTGCCAAACGGCTGCATTTTATTTTGTGCTGTTCATTTTATGTTTTCAGTGTATAAAAAAATCTCAGCCCTTCATTTGCTTCATGTTTGATTGATTCTTGTAATAATATGGGAGTATGAATTCCTGGAACTCTCTTTCCAGGTTCCAGTTGCTGGAACATGTGGGAAAGTAGAGTGACCCACTATAAATTACAACAATGTATTGTTTCACCTGTATAGCATAAGAACATTTTCCTGCTGTCAAGCACAGTTTTAAAAATGTTAATTGGGAGCTGTGGGTATTGTGCATTGTTTTATTGATACAGATTTGGATGTGCAATATTTTATTGGCTAATTAGGAAATAACAATTCCAGTTGCTACTACACAAACGTCTCTAAGGTTTAGAAAGGGTAATTTCTTTATAAAGAAATTGAATATATGTTCAATGGTTGTTCTGCTTTCTAAAAAGCATAATTTCCTTTGATTCCCCCTTATGGTTACCATATGCCCTGACTACCCCCTTTTGTTATATTTAACAAAAGGGGGTGTTCAGGCTTGCAACTAGTTACACAGATGTTCATGGTAATTGCTCTAACCCTGCCAGTGTACCATAGGTCAGGCAATTATTGCCTAAAAATTCACCAGCAGAGATCCAGAGACGTGACAACAATTTCAGTGAAAGTCTACAAATAAGCAATTTTGAGAGTTTTTTTGCCCAACCACAGAGTTGGAAACTATGCAGATGGTGAATGTTTGCATTTGCCCTGTATACCATAGCCCTTAGAGTATTTTGGGGAACCATATGTAGATGAGGGTTTTGAATAAAATTTAGGACACAATGGAACCACAATGCAGCAGTATAGTAGAAGTAGTATAGTATAGCTGTTAAGGAGATTCCACTGTTATAATTATATTAGGGGTGATTTAAGTAAGTCATATACGTAAGTACTGCATACTGGCTTCCTTGAATGTGGAATTGCCACAGGAAGGTACAGTATCTGCTACCTCGTTAATGCAGGGCTGTATTTATGAGGTGGGAATTGGGGAGAGATAAACAGATGCCTCTTCTCCTGTGGCAGAGGACACAGGTTACAATGGGGCCCTTTCTTTAGCACATGCCCTATGGCTGATGCTAAGGGCTGGGCTAGCCTGTGCCCCCTTACTCTGCAGTGCTCAACTTGTGCTGGATTTTCTGCAGACCACAGCCAGACCAAAGAAAGTGCTGGCTGAAAGTGGAACACTCTTGCTACCCTTAAAGCTCTTGCACTTTTTCCCTGATCCCCATACATGACCCCCATTGGTGCCTCTGGGAGGGTGGCATTGACACTGTTGCACTAGTTGTAGGTATAGGTTAAAGTTTCCATGGTGGCCAATGAAGTTTCCTGATTTTAAGTCCTCCTGACCCTTTTGTGTGGCATGTGCAACACACAACATAGCACTCACAGGGGAATTTAAAACAAACAAACAAACAAACAAAAACTATTTTTTCCCCAAACCGAGTGCAGATATTATTAGCATGCACCTCCGGTGGGAGAAACAATTTGGGGTGCATACACTGGTGCCCGTGAACTAAAGGATGTTATATGTGTATTCTAATAGATTTATCCACAGAGGTTATATATATGCTACAGAAGACTTGATATTTGATACAGATACAAGTAACCACTACCCCTGCATGCTCTGCATGTACAGTTTAATAAGTAAAATAAGGAATTCAGTAACATCTGCAAAAATAAACATTTTCTATCTATAAAAACATCTTAAAACAAATCTTAGAATTTACATTAAGAAATATATCTATTCAACACCGATTGTAAATCTCCCTGAACATGGGTTTAGCAGGTTCTGACTACATCGGCTGAAATAGAGCAACAATACATGGTAAGACATCACAGTCGCTCCAAAAGATCCTTCATGCTTAACACCCAGTCCTCCATCTTTATAAAGCAAACATATTTATGTTTATTTAAAAATATTTCATTACTAACTATACATGGAAACATAGAAAATCTTTTTCAACAGACATTTTAAAATAGGTTTCCTTAGCAAATATGCAAATTGTATGATGTTGCACACACTTTTCTCACTCTTGCAGTTTTATGTATAATTTTGCTCTTGGATCTGAGCCACTGTTTAGTCATATGCAGTAACTGCACAATGACTTTCACATATCTATAACACATAAAATATTCTGTGCATGACTGTGAGTGTTTTTCTGGTCCAACGTTTACTGTTATTTTAACATTGTGGGCTTATCATCCCACAAATAAACTGCACCCATTATGCTTAAAACTTTGTGTATTAAAATCCCTTTATATGATTATGAAAAGCTATGGTTACTATGATAAAGGGTTGTGTGATGCGATGGATGCAGCAAATGTTTATGTCTGTTTTGATAGTATTTTAATTCAGATAACAAGATGAGGATCAGTTTTAAGCAGCCTTTCTTCCATTTGCTTGCAATTCAAAGGCAACATATAATTAATTTTTAGCAAGCTCCTTAATTCAGCCAGAGGCTGCTAATTAACACTTTTCTACTTTGTAGAAAATGGTTCCGTGCTGGATATTTCAGCAGTTGTCCCTCTCAAAGGCAGATCTTATGTGACAGCAATTAGGCCAACCCCAGGAAACTGATCACAACTTAATTACAACATTTAACCTTTATATGGAAGAAACATTTGACATCTTCAATCTTTAGAGCTCTGCGCTTACATTAATAATCCGTCATAAATTCAGAATTTGCATAAACATTATAATGTTTATTTTTTTATGTGTGCATTGTCGGTCACAACTAAATAATTTACCTTCAATGAGTCATGTAGTGAAGTTTCTGGCTAATCACTTAGACTCATTGGCCGATTGATCAATTAAAAGCTATTCAACTAATGTTTTGTAGGTTTATTTTTACTTTAATTGTAAGATAACTTAATTAAATATTAAGAAATGTAACAGAAACAGTAAATGTCATGGGACCTTAGGGAGATGTATTGATTCACTCTAATAAAATGTATATTTGTATAAAGTAAAGTAAAACACAAACAGCTAGCACATATTTTGATTATGCTCCATTTTGACAACAGATAAATTATTTTTGATTCCTGCAAGAATTACAAAAAGTAGATGCTTGCCAAATAGGTCATTACGGAAGTTTTTGCAGAAATGTTTCTATAGAAGCATGATTCTATGTACTGTAGTCTGGAAGGTGTAGAAGTTATAGGTTTATGAGTGGAAAGAAGGTATATGAAATAATCATGGAATGGAAAAACAAGGTCTCTTTATATCTTTACAAAACAATTATGGGGCAGTAGGAAATTAAACGATCATCATCATGGAATATGAATTTCAAAAAATAATTCAAGTTGACTTGAGCCTTTTTTATTTATTTAATACATCAATATACAGCTAAGCAAATTATCCCAATACTATTTTTAAATAGTAGAGATGCAAGTTTGGGATTCATTTATTAGCCTTACCATTTGTCATTGAGAGATAGTTGTCACTAGTACCAGATTTCAGAAACACAGTGTAGTGCTTGTAGAGCTTGATATTAAGAATTAGCTTGACAGTTGTGATGAAAACCTGAAATAGGGAAGTTACTGGGTAGAGAACATTTATCCACACTATCGCACTTGGAAACAGTATATCTTCAAGTGTATGCCATAAGTTCTCTCTGCTTCTCATATTGCCTTAACCTGACTTCTATATGTAACAAAACAGATCACCAGTCTTCTTCTAATTCAAAATGGAATCCTGAAGGCTAGCAATGATATAAAAGGATGTAAATGTAACAATATCTCACAGCATCACTAACCATACAATACTTCCAGTGGACCACAAAAAATTAAACACAGCAGAAAGATGTTTTTCTCTTTTGTAAATATCAGAGACACGAACAAGACAACTTAAGATAGCATTTTGCAAAACCAGTTTGACGAAAATATTCGTCATTATACATTGTTGCCTAAAGACTTTCAAACATGCATATCATCTTGTTGAAACACACATTCACAGCATGTCCATCATCAGAGGTGGGGGCCTGTACCAGAGGAAGCCATAACCAAAGTGATTAGGTGAGTTTATTTATTAGGTAAATTTACTTATAGCATTAAACAATGACCAATGCTATGTAGTGCATAATTTTAAAAATAATTTTAGAATTTCTAATTAAAATAAATTGTATTTCAATTATAATGTAAAATGCCATGACTAATGCTAATATAAAACATTAGTGTCTCTAGTTGATGAAGGAGGCCTTGGTGAATGGGGTAATTACTATATAATACACAAAAGCCATGAATATCCTGTAAATTATATCCTTATAAACGGTGAGTAGTGATGTCATCAGTTATAAACGGTGAGTAGTGATGTCATTTCTGTCACATGACTCACTAAAATTTGTGTATTATAATAAATAAAGTACCCCCAGTTGTAAAATATGAGGATATTAGAAGGTACCTCGGAGTTCCATGACCTGTATAAAAACACTCGGCCTTCGGCCTCGTGTTTTTATATGGTCATGAAACTCCTCGGTAACTAATAATATCCTTATATTTTACAAGAGGGGGTACTTTATTCACTATATTATACCACTACATGAAAGTGTACAGTTAGGTTAGATATGTTTGTTATAATTATGTGGTCTGACCACTAGAGGGAGACAGTTAGTAGATGAAATGCCAAGAAAGTTATAGAAATGTGCACTTTAGAAGGATATGAAAGGAGACAGGCGGTCAGTGTAGAAGGTAGTCATCTTAGAGAAGAACCACAAACAGCACCCAAGTGACTGAAAAGAGTGAGGCCTAGTTAACATAGTTTAGTTGTGTGATACCACACTTAACAGTGTGAGCCAGATCAGGACATTGAGCATGGACAACTAAAAGCCCCACTGAGGTTTGAGCGGAAACAGCTTCCCAGTGATACCTTGCCAGTCACAGTAATGGGATGCATTATTCAGAAACCAGTTATCTAGAAAGCTCCGAATTATGGGAAGGTCATCTCAAATAGAATCATTTTAATAAAAGAATTCAAATATTTAAAAATTATTTACTTTTCTCTCTGTTATAATAAAACCGTACCTTGTACTTGATCTCAACTAAGATATAATTCAGCTTATTTGAGGCAAAACAAGCCTATTGAGTTAAGATCCAAGAAAAACTCACTTATCTGGAAAATCCCAGGTCCCAAGCAATCTGGCTGGTCCATAAGTTAGAAAAATAGGATGGCACTCACATTTGCAAACGTGCTTGAATTAAAGTGCTTTTATTGTGATCTCAATAAAAGCACTTTAATTGAAGCACGTTTGCAAATGTGAGTGCCATCCTATTTTTCTAACGTATGGATATTGGAACCCAGTTGAGCAGCAAGGTTTCTGGATAGAGCACCACAGCGATACAGCCGCAGTCTTTTGGACTATTGTATGTTACAATCTGGCTGGTCCCATACCTGTATCAAATTTACCAAGATGTATCCAGCCCTCACTTGCTGTGGAAGTCAAGTTGTTGTTTCCACCATGAGTATGGTAAATCAGAACTGGAAGGTCGGCTTTTTGAAGTAAAAAAAAAAAAAATATATATATATATATATATATATATATATATATATATATATATATATATATATATATATATATATATATATAAAAAGACCACTTATATGGCCCCACAAGATTGGTCAAGTTGGGATTGTTCACGCTAAAGAAGAGGTGTTTAAGGGGGGATATGATAACTATGTATAAATATATAAGGGGATGGTACAATAACCTCTCTAATGCTTTATTTACCAGTAGTTCCTTCCAGCTGACAAGACGGAACCCATTCCCATTAAAAGAAAGAAGGGTCTGGCAAAATATTCGGAAGGGATTTTTTTTACAGAGAGAGCTGTGAAGATGTGGAATTCTGTCCCTGAATCAGTGGTACTGGCTGAAACATTAGCTTTAAGAAGGGGTTGGATGGCTTTTTAGAAAGTGAGGGAACACAGGGTTATGGAAGATAGCTTATAGAACAAGTTGATCCAGGGACTGGTCCGATTGCTATCTTGGAATCAGGCCCCCCTCTGGGGCAAATTGGAGAGGCTTTAGATGGTATTTTTTGCTTTCCGCTGGATCAAGTAGCAGTTAGGCAGGTTGTATACAGTATAGACTTAAAAGGTTGAACTTGATGGATGTGTGTCTTTTTTTTTTTTTAATCTAATTTATTATGTTACTATGTTACAACTTATTCATTTTACAGGCAAGAAAGACAAATTATATGCTATTGTCAATGGCGCTTTGACAAGAGCTTCCACTAGTGTTCAACTGATCAAACTACACATGCTGGGCCATGGTGCCCCTTCTCTGGCACCAGCATTGGTTGTTGTGTATGTACCACTATACAATAACAATGTACATATTTAGTAGGTGCGAAAGGCAGTTCAATGTTGGAGTGTAGTCATGTTAGAAATGTGCATGTCTGGCAAGTGGTGACTATGTGGGCAAAAATATAGTTTAATTAGAACCTGAAGACTGTAAGACATTATAATATGCATGTTTCAAATTCCAAAAAGTTTTCCAAAATGTAAACTACTGCCTGTACTGATGCTTTCAGGCATTTCCATTTTTTTTGTGCATTTTGCAGTTGGTAGAAAAGTACAATGTGTATCTTACAGTAAAAATAAATATGTATCTACACATATCTTTCTGTCTGTCAGTAAATACAATTGCTGAGCCCTAGTAACAAAGTTAAAACAAAATGCATGTATCACTAAGAATCAGCTAATTCATGTTAAATATTTATACTGTGTGGGAACAGTATTGAATCTGAAAAGCAAACAAGATTTCATTGCTAGGGTCTGTAAACTCAAATCTGCTTAAACTGTTATTGTCCAAAATTTAAAAAAAATATATAGTAATTTATGCAGTTTTTTTAAGACATCCTTTAAAATTCCAGTACAATTATTAAGGGTTTTTTTTCTTCCATTTAAGGTCGGTAGTCCTGTAGAGAGTCATGAATGACTTTTGACTCCTGTTTATGCAACAGGGTATGACAAATACATGAAATTAAGGCTGGAGAAGCAAAATGATTATTGTTTGCATGTATTTATTTTAAATGCCACAGCAACTTAAAAATATTGCATAATTACATTTGAAAATATCTTTTGAATGCAGATCTCAATTACAGTCACCTGAGGTTATTGATCAGATGAGAAAATCCTAGCCACTGACAAAAACATGCAATGAAGGCTAAAAAGGCGATACAATGAAAATAATTATATGCTGAGAAATGTTATGGATTATAATATGCCAATTACATCAGGTTTTATTGCTCCCCTGAGGCTAAATGGATTTTCAGAACTTGCTGGTCTAAATGGCAATACACACAGGTCTATTACTAGAAGAATACTTACAATTCTACAATAAGGAAGTGTTTGAGATAATCAAATAAACAAAAATCTTAAGACACAAGGGGGCACATTTACCTAGGGTCGAATACCGAGGGTTAATTAACCCTCGATATTCAACTGTCAAAGTAAAATCCTTCGACTTCAAATATCGAAGTCGAAGGATTTACCGCTATTCCTACGATCGAAGGAATAATCGTTCAATCGAACGATTAAATCCTTTGAATCAAACTTTTCGAAGGATTTTAATACATCGATCGAAGGATATTCCTTCGATCAGGAAATTGTTGGGGACCTTCCCCATAGGTTAACATTGGCCTCGGTAGGTTTTAGGTGGCGAACTAGGGGGTCGAAGAAATTTTTAAAGAGACAGTACTTCGACTATCGAATGGTCAAATAGTCGAACGATTTTTAGTTCAGTTCGAAGTCGAAGGTCGTAGTCGAAGCAGCCCATTCGATGGTCGAAGTAGCCATATTCGCCCATTCGAAATTCGAACTATTTTTCCTCTATTCCTTCCCTCGAACTAAGTAAATGGGCCCCAAGGTATAGAGAGAAAATGTTCGAGACAATAAAATAAGCACAAATCTAAAGGCATAAGGTATAGAGAGAGAATTGGACATTTTGCAATAAATGTAGGTTATGCATGCACTCTGCTTTGTTTTATTTTAAACAAGTTTGTGGGGTTTTTTTTTTAGCTTATGTGTAGGTTTCCTGCAGCATGTTATGGGAATATACTGATATCTTCTTCTTAAGCATATGATTCATTTTCTCTGGTAGCAATAATGTAATGCAATGCATTCTTTTCACTAAAGAGCCTTTATTATTTTCTGTGCCAATGTCTACACCATGTGCATAGTCTCATAGGAATTTGAAATCATTTTGGTACCAACTCATGGCAGCCTAAAGGCTGTGGGGCTTATTTACTAACATAGTTCTTACATTTAACCAGGATAGCTGCCCATAGCAAGCAATGAAATCAGCAGTTTTTCTAACTGGTAGTAGACTGATTAAAACTAATTACTGATTGGTTGCTATGGGGACTATGTAAATATAAAGGGGCCTATTTATCATGCTGTATAAAACACTGGAGTGAAACATCACTGGTGATCAGCAATTAAAATTCAACAGTTACCTACAAGTTGGAAAACAAAAGCACAGATCTGATGTGGTCTGCTAAGGGCAATATCAGTGTTGATGTTTGTCTCCAATGTTTTTTTGCATAGTTTTTACCTTACTGGTGTATAAATAAGTCATATTGTGTGTGTGTGTGCTTTTTGTATCTTCTATCATAGCTCAAGACAAGTCACACAGTGCATATGCTTCTCACAACTATTACAACCAGCCAGTGGCGTAACTAGATATTACTGGGCCCCACAGCAAATTATTGTTCATGCCCCCAAAATGTCAAGACATTGACCTGTTTTACTAACATTTATTGATATTCTATACGAATTAGGGCCTCATAGGGCCCCTATACCTCCTCCCCCTGCAGCTGCAGGGTCTGCTTCCTCTGTAGTTACGCCCCTGCAACTAGCCATTCTGACAAGTACCTGAATTTCAAAAATGTCTTAAATGTTTATTTGGCCTATATAAGGAAGCAACATACTTTCTAAGAAGAGACACATGAAAGAATCATAAAATCACGGCAGTACAGGTTCTCCACAAGTCAGAAGCAGGATTTATGACATTGAAACTGGTCAAGGGTCCAAAGTATAGTTCAAGCTGTTTTTGTTTGCAGGAATATTGATTTAGAAAACCAGTGGCCCATGGGTCCACCACGTCATCCAAAAGGGTTATTTTCCAAAATTTGAATTTCTTACTATGATTTTTCATGTGGCAATCCGAAAAAGTTGCAATTTTTTTTCCAAATCGTTTTCTCCCATTTTTTTATTGGATTCTAGTTTGATCGGACTTCTTAAATTGAAAATATCAGAAAAATTCAGATTTTTACATATAACCCCCTAAGTCTGACCAGATGTCTTCATGTTCTATTGAATGTCTGCAGATCCTATACATGTGCATTGCATGTCTGTTGCTGGTATGTGTTTGTGGTGGGGGTACTTCAGAGTGAAGAGAAACACATTTTGCTTTGGGCAATATTCTGGAGTTCACAACATAATGTAAACTATCATTATGATATCCTATTAACAATTATTTTAATTATGAAATTTACTTGTATAGACACTTCAAGGGATTTTTTTCTCATCTCTCATTTAAAATAATTAGCTTTTTAAGTTTATCAGATATATACTATTTTTTGTCTTTACTGATACATGCAAAAATGTTCTCTTCATTAAACATTACAAGTGGCTATAACTCTTTTACCAGTGTACATGTATATTTTGAGATAACTATTTACAATGCAAATTGACTGAAAAAAATAGTTCTCATTTTATAAGAAATGTTAAAAGCCTGTGGGAATATTTTTCTTACATTACAGTCATTCATTCAAGAAAGATACTTTTGGATATTAATTTACAGCAGTTGCTATCATGTGATTGTAACTTTATTTCCAGTAGAACCATTTATTTGTCTTTTCCGAAATGTACTGAAATTAGAGCAGACGGTAAATTAATTTCTGATTCACCTACATCTCCTTACTTTAGATCACTGATCATTTTT
Organism: Xenopus laevis; assembly: GCF_017654675.1. Classification (NCBI taxonomy): domain Eukaryota; kingdom Metazoa; phylum Chordata; class Amphibia; order Anura; family Pipidae; genus Xenopus; species Xenopus laevis. Next base: position 75,540,177 of record NC_054375.1, on the reverse strand, counting down.
CTTCATAACCATTAACTTTGAGTTATTATAATTTAAAGTAGCCAGTTTATGTTTTATTAATTCAATTATGCTCATTTATTCCACGAAATAGTGGAATTTTTTAAACACATTAGGTAAAATTAAAAATAAACCACATCATATTTTGTAAAAAAAAAAAAAAAGAATTGCTGCTATATATAAATTTAGAATGGTCACTTTATTTTACCTTGTACAAAAAATCCATACTGTGATTGGAATTTGAATATCCTAGAATCTATTACAAGACTTCTACATAATGGTATGTGTCCATCTGCTGTCCTGCAGTCCTGATAATCCTGGCTCCACTTCCAAAAGGAAGGTGAGGTAGCAGGTGTGCACACAGGGGTAGCAATGGTTTATGTGACAACACGTGGATATTGCATAATGATGTAAATGATAAAACCAGTACCTTTACAAATGAGACACTTTTGTTTTCACTAAAGTTTTTTTGTTTTTTTAAATTAGAAACAGTACCATGCAGACACTGCATATTTTTATGGTCACATTCCTGTTTGGTCTTGGGGTGCTTACTGTAACCTCTGACTGTTATCAGTGACTCTTTATTCTGATGTTTTTTCTAGACCATTGAACTGGCAATGTCAGACCATAGCATTTGTTTTGCTTAAACTTGCATACTCAAGGACCTTTAAATTTGGTAGCCCAAATGGAAATACATGTACATCAGTCAAACTAGGTTCCTATTAAATTTGAGATACATTTTGAGCTAGCTATGGCTGAAATTCCTTCAGTGGTTAAGCCAGAATCTGGTGATTTGCATCACAGCAGAACCCTGCCTCATTGTTATAGCTTCAGTTGCTGTTCCATTGAAGCTCACCAAGCAATCCAGGATTCCAACACCAAAATGGTAAGGTAGAGATCAGACAGTCTCAGATAATGTTTTATGCATTTAACAGGACAGGTCTAACAAGTCACAGTAGCATTGGTGAAGAAGGTGAAGAATACTATTTTAACACTGTTAGTTCAGTGTAAAAATAAAAACTGGGTAAATAGATAGACTGTGGAAAATAAAAAATGTCTTTTATATAGTTAGTCAAAAATGTAATGTGGCTGTAGTGAGCATATGTCTAACAACATAACACAACTTTCTGCTTTGCAGCTCTCTAACTCCGAGTTAGTCAGCGACTATAAGGGGGGCCACATGGGACATAACTGTTCAGTGAGTTTGCATTTGATGCTTACCATGCTGGTCAGATTCAAAAAGCAACAGTTATGACCCATGTGCCTCCCCCCAAGTCACTAATTGGTTACTGCCTGGTAACCAATCAGTGGAAACTACAAGAGCACAGAACAGGAAGTAGTGTTCTGGCTATTTGCAATGAATGGTATCCCAAAACCCAGAACAAACCCTGATGTCCCGGTTCATGCTTATGCCTATAACAACTGCCTTTTTCTTCAGCAAGAGCCCTCTGCTACTCAGGTGCTGCCAGGTCTTAAAGTGAGAGGACCAAGTGGGCTGTTCTGGGCAGGCAAGGGAACCCTGATGTATACAGGAAGGACAGGGAACATGGAGTGTAGTTGAAGGTCAGGCAGAGGTCAATACCAATTAGGCAGTGCAGAACAGAATCGGGAACCAGGAGCGTAGTCAGGACACAGAGCGCTGTCAAATCAAACAGTAATGCAGTACAAAGTCAGGATCCGAGAGAATGGTCAGGAACAGGCATAATTCAGTACAGGCAGCAAACAAGCAGTAGCAAGGGACAAGTAAGCGTCAAAACTCAGAAATCAGACTTGAATCACACCCAGGAGCTATCAGGAAATAGACCTACATTGGACCATAAATCAGTGCAGTATAGGGGGTTTTATAGTACACAGATCACCTGTGGCCAGATTGGCAACAGATAGAAAAAGCCATGCCTACTTGCAATTGCAAGGAATGCAAAAGGAGTAAACCAGGAACATCACTGTCTGCTCACACAGGGTAGAGGTAATGCAGACAGCATGGAAACACCAGATCACTGGTTTGACTCTAAGCAGAACGTTACATTATAATGATAGACATCCACTCACTTTATAGATGACATTTTGAATTTTTTATTATCTATCTATTTACACAGTTTTTTTTATACTGAACAATCCAAACAGGGCTCAGCTAATTTCAAATATGCAGTAATTTAAGATGCAGCCCTCACATCACACAAAGATATATTATAACTTTTTTTTTAATTTCCAAATTTTGATGCCATTGTTTTTGATGACCAAGAACAACAGTTCCACCTCCTCCCTGTAACTAAATTTACATCTCAGTTGGGTTCACCAGTCTAAGCTTCAAATACTCAAACATTTAGGGTTCCACTTTCAGAGGACACTACATTATGCTACTCAGCCTGTTTTGTCAAAGTAATCCACTGCAATAAGATTGTCATACTTGTTCAGTGAACACAAAAAATGCAGGGTACCGCCAGTACACAGATTGATAATGGTTGTTATATTTGTGGTTCATCAATGGACAAATGAGAGAGGCTGGTTTAACAACAGCAACCATTTTACTTCTTGTGTTCTAGTCTTTAGATCTTTGATTCAGAACTCTAGAGTTACTCTTCTGCAACTCTACTTTGCCTATGGAGATGTAAGCCATAGATATGTAACCTAAATAATGAAACATAGCATTATTTGGTTAATAATTGACTCTCTTAGTAGAAATACCATCCCATTTTCCATGATTTGGAAATTCTGTTTAGGGCCACCATCATTTATCATGGGGTCATGTACTACAATGTTGCATCACCCTCCCCATAGGAGATGCAATTTATTAGAAGCGGTGGTGGGCCCTGTCAACAAGTAAAATGGGGCCCCAATAGATTAAATGGCCCTCACATGCGCAGTCACTCCCCTAATCTGCCTCGGCCATGTCCAAATTATACCAAAACTCCACTCATTCCAACAGCGTCCTGCAAGTCCTGTTCCATTACATTATTAATTAAAATTCTATTATATTGTATGTATTATTGTAATAATATATATTATTTAAAAGTGTATCATTGTCTACTAGTCTAAAGAACAAAAAGACACATGCACATTAGTACATAGACAGAGATATAAATGCATTTGGGAATGTGGGAATAGGATATAAAATAGCAAGAGAAGAGAGTTATAGTATAAATGTAATAATAGCCATTGCAAAAGAGAGTTTTCCTAACAGTAACATCTTAAAAAAACTATAGAAATATTGAATTTATATTCAGTTTTTCTTGATACAAAATAGATTTTCACTACTATACGACAATTCAATTAAATCCAGGTACAAGTAAAGTCAACTGCATGATTATTTTCCAAAGATGTACTCTAATGTATAAACATGAGTATAGTTATCTATTATGGAACCCTTATGATTGCATTGCTGCTGTACTGATCTATTATATTAAATTGGCATACTGTGCTATATCATGATGGTATTTTATATGGTACTGGTTAGCTTTAAACTCTACTCTGTGTGGTTACTATTACATTTTGTTGGTTTAGTATTCAAGATGTCAGATTGTGTTTACAGTGTTTAGGTGACATCCAAAATGTTTTTTAACATTAGCTATCATCTTTTGTTTATAGTTACTTGGTTATATGACAGGGCCAGTTAGAAACATGGCTATTGTGCTGCTACTGTATAAACTAGGCTATTGTTACAATTCACATTTGTGGAATGCATTGTAATATAACAATTGTAATATATGGCTGAAGGTAAAACATGTTAAAGAGCAATATATACAGGTATGTATTTGGTAATTTAGTAAGATTCTTTAGTAGGACATTTATTCTGAAAGTATTAATTCTGAAAGTATTGTTTACCTTTAAATGACATGTAAACCCAATATCTCCTTACCACATCAGTAGTTTAAGCACATATTCCCCACCCAAAGCATATCATTTTCTCCATACATGCCCCTCTGTTAGCCTGCACCATTCCATTGTCTTAAATCCAAGCCCTGCTTTAAATGGGTGACCATTTTCTATCCACCACATCAACATTGATGTGATTAACTAATGAGTCATTGCACATGTGTTGAAAAATGGAGAACACATATGCATTTTTGAACAAACATCAAGACACTTTGCAATGGCTGGGGGCGAGGGACTTGCTATGTGTACAGGTTTTCGAACACTCATGGCATCGCTGCAAGAGAAACTGCTATTAATGTGTACCATGAGTCACAGCTACAGTATGTGTATGCAGGAAGCAGCCAACTACTATATTAGATTTTAATATGGAGGGGGGGTGACCTATAAGAGACAACAGAGAGACCACTGAAAAGCCAGAGAGCTTTCTTGTGCAAGGTATGAATCTGACAACCTGGGGAAAGTCAGGCCTAAAGGACTAGCACAAGATAGAGAGGAGGGTTGGCTTGTTATAGCAATTAGGGGTCAGATTGACTACACATTAGGAACAGGCCAATGGTCAGGATTAGCAGCAAAGCATCCTAAAGAGACTAGCAAGGCTCATGGTCAGGGCAGGCAACAGATAAAGTCAGGACTAGAGATGAGGACAAACAACAAAAGCCACCCCTAATACTCCTATCTCCCCAAAAAGCATAATCTCCATACCAGGAAAATTACAGAATTTAGGTTCTGGGATAAAGCTCATGAAACCTGAAGACCAAGAAAAGCAATTATGTAAAATGTTGTTATACAATCAAGTATATACTTTTTTTCTGTTTTGTTATTCTTCCATTTTTAATTTAGTTACAGAAGAGGCACCTACACAGCAGTCAATTTTCTATTGGGTTAAAAAAACTTATAAATAAAATATCTTAATAGGCCTCTTTTGAGAGTTGCTGTATAGGTTAGTGAAAACACAACAATTCCCATAATGTCTAAACAAATTAAAGTACACTGCACTTTAATCTTCTTTGGAGGTACATGTCACTCATGTTGCTGACATATGTCATATGCTTTATTTGCATCAATCCCTAGAGATAATATTACCAATAATGTATAAAGAACAGTCAGCAATACTACACAATAGTCTACCATAATACACTTAAGTGTTAAAGAAAACATGAACTAATAAAAGAATTTGCAGGAATTGCAATGTCATCAAGCAGAATTGAATAACAAATATCAAGTAGGAGTAAATAACAAATATATAATACATGAATATCAAAAATATTTATATACATAAATATATATATATATATATATATATATATATATATATATATATATATATAGCTTTGGCAAGGGTGCGGGTACTTTCTGAACAAATATGTATATATATCTTGGTCCATGGTGAGGACCGAAACGTCGATCAAATAAATACATCCCCTAGGGTAGTGAGGTTCAACTTATGCCAGATTCCTGGGGGATTTAGTGAGACCAGACCCGGGAATTCTCTGTTACCCCAGGTGGGCGTCTGGGGCAAGTAGTGCTTGTACTGATTTGTGTGCTAAGTGTAATGAGACACAAGTGTTTGCAATGTAACTAATGACAAGATATTTTTAATGGGGTTATTTAATAGAAGGGCCTGCCATGGGGACTCCACATATCCCATAGCTGATACCCATAGATTGTAAAGTGGTGGGGTTATGTCCTGGTGCATCATAGGGGACATGTAATAAGTAATATAGATAGGTATCTGGGAGGGCCATTCCCCCAATGTCCCTTGGTCTCATTAGGGTTGTGAGGTGCAGCCTTGCTCTTGAGGATCCCCATATGAATTGTTGATATTGGTGAACACTGCTTTTGTTATGTAGACTGGGGAATGCCAAAGAGTGTATAGCAGCTTCAGAAGTAAAAACATTTTAATCAAATAGATCTTGCCTGTTGGCCCAACTGGTAGCATATTCCAAGCTTTACATTTATCCTGTACCCATTGCAATAGTGGATTCACATTGAGTGTCTTGAACTGAAAGAGAGGGAGAGATACTTGAATCCCCAGGTACTTAACTTATCGGTGACTTGTAGGGGACATGCTATTAAGGGCTCATTCTGACCCTGCCTGTCTACCTGGAAGAGAGTTGATTTGGTTGTACTGGTTTTGAGACCTGAGATTGCACCAAAGCTATGTGTGAGCTCCACCAGAGCAGCCAGTGATGGGCCCCTGTCCCCCAAACTGCCTGGGTGAATGGTTCAATGGCAAGTGCAAATAGCAGGGGGGACAAGAGGCAGCCTTGCCGCTTACCCCTTGGCAAGAAGAAGCCTGCAGTGTGTAGGGAGTTTATGTGCAGTGTTGTTCTGGGGTACCTGTACAACATTTGCACCATTTTCATAAACTTTGGGCCCAGGCAAGGGCTGCTAGTACCTGCCACAGATATGGTCACTCAACTGTGTTGAAAGCTTTGGCAATATCCAAGGCCACAATAGCTCTGCTCCCTGTCTTGCCATGTGGGGCTGCTAGGTTTAGGTGAAGGTGCCTATTGTATAAGGCAGGCGCTTTAGCTGGTATGAACCCCACTTGATCAGGGTTGATCAGGTGGAATATGACTTTGCTCAGCCTCCTAGCCAGAATCGTGGCATAGACCTTCACGTCCATGGTCAGGAGCAAAATAGGTCTAAAGGATTCGCATAATTGTGGGTCTTTGCCCGGCTTTGGCAACAGGACAATTGCAGCATTGTATAGTGATTGTGGGAATTAGCCCAGTTGAAGTACTTCTTTGAATAAGTGTAAAAGTTTAGGGGTTAGGGTCATGGAGTGTCTTTTGTAGGTTTCAATTGGGATGCTGTCCGAGCCCGCAGCTTTTCCAATGGGGAAGGAGTCAATCACCTCCTGTATTTCTATGCTAGTGAGGTCTGTTTCCATAAAGTCCCTGGGGCCAGGAATGCACTTATTTTGTTATAGGTTGCCCGCAGTTTGGAGGCATACAGGTCTTTATAGAACCTTACCAACAACTCCTTGACATCAATGGGTTCTGTGTGGAGTGTGCCTTGGGAGTCTTTCAGGGCGGGTATAGAGGGAGGGGAAGTATGTGCTTTTGCTAGGTGGGCTAGCAGGCGACCAGGCTTTTCACCATGTTCATAGATGTTGATTTTGGAGAATTAGTGTTTGTGCTGTGCCTTTACGTTGAGGTGGTGTGAGTATGTATCTTGCACTTCACACAGCTGTTTAAGGGCTTCTGGTGTTGGGTTAGTGGCCACCTGCATGTCTAGTTGGGATATTTGTACCTCTAGTGCTAAAATTGAGCAGCTGGCAATTAGGTCTCATCCAATCAAAATGTTTTTGCTTGCATAAAACTGTAAAGTTTTAATGTGTGTCATAATCTTAACTGAGGTGGTAAACTTTTCTACCACTCCAAGACATATTTCAGGAGATATCCACTATTGAAGTTGAGTGCTTCAACAAAAATATTAAGGGGATTATTTATCAAAGGTCGAGTTTTACAGGTTTTTTGTAATTTTTTTATAGGTACCTCAAATGAACTCACAACTATATTCTCTTCTAATATTCTCCAATTTAAGAAAAAAACTTTAATGGAAAAAACTTGAATTAGTGAATTCTGGGTGAACAATCTGAAAACTCAAATAAATTGAGTTTTTAGCTGGAAAAAAATTGAGTTGCACGAATGAATCCAGTTTTCTAGCAAAACCCACCAAAAAAAATTGAACATATTGAAGGCCATAAACATCTTCAAATGGTTCAAGGGACTGTTGCCATTGACTTCTACGTGATCTCGACAGCTTTTAGCTGGAGTATTTTCCAGATTTGAACTATTTCCAGCTTCTGGGTATAATAAGTCTTGAAAAATTTGAATTTTTTGCAAAAACCCAAAAATTTTTAGTTTTTTAATCCTAAAAAATGTTAGTTTTTTTAACCCGGATTTTTCAGTTTTTGACTGAAAACTACCCTCTAAAAGGTAAAATTTTTCAGAAAAAACACATCTAGACCTTTGATAAATCTGCCCCTAAATCTTGGGTCAAGGTCGTAAAAGTATTAAAGGGCATCAGTGGAAAAATAATCAACATTTTCTTTTGCACATGGGGACATTTAAGGCCCTATTAATTATGCTGTGTAAAACAAAATTTGCTGAAAAAACAGTGTAAAAAGCTGTAAATTCATCAAGGTCTGTATTATTTTACGCAGTGTGAATGTCAGATTTTACACAATTGCAAATGTTTATCACTGTTTTTTAAATCTGCCCCTTAATGGCCTGATTAGTACATTTTTTATAGCTTTTTTGGAAAAAAAATATTGAGGTGAAAGTGAAGTTTATTAATCTCCATCTTAGATTAGTCCTATATAAATACATAACCTTAGAGCTGCCGCTGTGTGGGAATTGATATACCCCAATTATAAATAAGTACACTCTTGATACCAATTCTTTTTCATATAGTTACAAAGTCTTTTTTCACAGCCTGAAGAAGATATTAGTATTCTCAGTAAAATCCTGAACTGGGCTTTACATACTGTGTTCATAAGTTATACATTTCTAAAAATTGTATAAAATATCTCTAACATATGCAGTCCAATAAAATATACTCTCACATTTAATTTTTTACATAATGGGATATAGGCTGAAATATATTAATGGTCACAATTGTAAATATTCAATTTGTCCTGTCATCATACAGAAAATTCAGAGAGATTAACCCATGGGAAAGATGGGAATGCTACTGCACTCAACCCATTATCAATATATTTAAGACATTGATTTAACTATACACTATAGCTTCATACATATTGGTGCCATCTATTGGCCATACTTGAAGTTTACACATCTCTCCTCCCTTGGGTCCAGTCACAGCCCATGTCTGACTACAACAGTCCACACGGGTAATACAGGAGGGACAACAGCCTCTGGTTCCCCCCCTTGAAAAGATTGATGTCCTAACAGTGGAACATACTGTAAGGCCAACAGGTACTGACATTTTCAATTTCTACAGTTCTATGAAAGGGGACCTTCATGTTACTGCCTCTGGAACTAAGGGATATTCTGCAACAGACTGTGTTATACGCACAAGCACTAAGCTTTACCGGTGGTTCTTCAACTAGTTCTGATACTTTTGAATTACCCTGCTGATTTCCAAGCAAGAATGGGTCTAATACGTGTTGATCTATTTGTAACTTAGCGATAATATGTATCATTTTCTGTTATTCCAACAACGTAGTTGCTACATTTGTGTACAAAGACCCAATATTAATGTATTAATGCTATTTAGCCACTACTTTTTTATTCAGCTGCTACAACCTTTTATTTAATGTGAATTTCTTTTGTGTACTCCCTCCCCCTACTATGACATCACCACACCTCCTCATTCTTGATTTTCCCTTGTGTACCCCCTCCCCATACTATGATGTCACGACACCTCTGCATTAACGCAGATGCTTGTTGTATGTAAAAGCTCATTTAGACAAGCCACAGTCATTTTGGAACAAAGTGCTTTGGAATGATGAGACAAAAATTTTGTTATTTGGTCATAATAAAAAGAGCTTCACATGGAAGAAGAAAAACACTGTATTCCAAGAAAAACACCTGCTACCTACTGTCAAATTTGGTGGAGGTTCCATAATGCTGTGGGGCTGTGTGGCTAGTTCAGGGACTGGGCCCTTGTTAAAGTTGAGGGTCGGATGAATTCAACCCAATATCAACAAATTCTTCAGGATAATGTTCAAGCATCAGTCACAAAGTTGAAGTTATGCAGGGGTTGAAAATTCCAACAAGACAATGACCCTAAACACACTTGGAAATCTACAAAGGCATTTATGCAGAGGGAGAAGTACAATATTCTGGAATGGCCGTCACAGTCCCCCGACTTGTATATCAATGAAAATTTATGGGATGATTTGAAGCAGGCTGTCCATGCTCGGCAGCCATCAAATTTAACTGAACTGCAGAGATTTTGTATAGACGAACGGTCAAAAATACCGCCATACAGACACTCATCAAAGGCTATAGGAGGCGTCTAGAGGCTGTTACATTTGCAAAAGGAGGCTCAACTTAGTATTGAGGTAATATCTTTGTTGGGGGGCCCACATTTATGTGCCTGTCTAATGTTGTTATGCTGCATATTGCATATTTTCTGTTAATAGAGAGAGCAGCGTGGGGGGTATAAATGTGGATGGTCACGGATAGCTGCAAATAAGACTGGAGCCTTTAGCACGGTATGTAGTAGCTTTGGGAGCTGAAGAGGTTAATTTAAAAAAGGGCAATCATGGTCGTATATTTGTAATGATTGGGAATGATCACATGATCTAGTAGCTAATCTAGCGACTGGATGAGGAAGTTTTTATGTCAATACATCCTCAAAGAATGTCACATTAGTGGCACTGGGAACATACTTATTAATTACAGAAGAAGTTGTTACAATATTGTTACAAATTAACAGTGTTACTATGTGGCTTGTTTTTAACTTCAGTTTGCTGCTATATTTATTATAAATGTAAGCTTACAAGGGTTCTTTATATAAACTGTGGGGGGATCAAAATGGATCATATGATTCACTTTGGTGTTACACTTTAAAGGTGGTCGTCCTGTTTTGACGAGTACTATACATCATAGCTAGTGTTGTTTTCCCGCCAGACTGTGTATATAAGGCAGTTTGATTGTTAATTAGGCACTTTGAGAAAGGCCTTAGGATAGGCCGAAACGTTAGTCTTCAGTTCTACAAAAAACATTTTTTTATTTATTTAAGACCTGAGAGTGCAGATTCTTTTGGGATCGATATGTATGTAACAGGGACACAAATCATTTATACACTTGATATGTTTTATCCTGCTGGAACATATATGAATATTTCATAGACACAAGACATTCTTAATATATTCCTCCATTTATGCCAGTTGAAAATCATTTTATTAACAGTAACACATGTATTTTGCAAAAATAGTATGATCACATATTAAAAAAATATATAAATTAGGACTCCAGTTACATTTGTGTAAACTAAACCAGTAAGCATTAGGTCGACGGAATAGCTTTAAACTTTTCAGTTAATGAAATCTCTGCAATGTTAAAAATATGATGTACTAGAAATTAAATGTTTTCCCGTATGAATACAAATATTACATTTTTTAGTGATTCCTGTAATAGTAAGCTTTATTATAGTATAAATAAAGTAAACAAACTTAAGGTTAAAAACCAATAAGCCATTTAGGAAGTTAAAAAACTTAAAATAGTTCTGCAGTCCTCAATAAACATTTCTTTTACTTTCAAAATAAACTCATGCTGAAATCCACTTTGCTGTAAATGGCAGCCAACTAAGTTTCTACTTTGTTTTTTTAACGATGGTTAGCAATAATAAATTGTATAGGCAAAAGAACACACTGATAATGTATTTGACCTAACTGTCAAAATCCCACTCCTGCATGTAGAGAGGTAGATTGCTTAAAGGAGATACTAAAGATTAATTTAATTGTTTCAGAACCAGTAATAAATGTTTTATTGATTATATTTAGCAAATTTCTTATTTTCATGAGATGACGCTTGTATTACATTATCATTTTTTAAAAAAATGTACTGTATCTATATATTGCATTTGTTATGTTCACTTGGACCCTTTGGAGTAGTCAAGGTAGTACAGCAGACCTCCAGACAGATATAACTCAAAAGCGGTATGGATCTCATCGAGTGGAGTGGTCAGGGAGAAGAATCTAAACCTGACACCCTATCCACTGTGGTCCCTTTACTGTAGGCAATCTAAGAGCCTAGGGAAGCTACTGCCTGCTACAGATCCTTGATGGAGCACAAAGCTGCTCTTTCGCTCTTCCCTCACTAGCTTAATCTCCTAGAGAGTACTATTACAGGTCTTATCCTGTCACTAGCTGGCATCGTTCATGGGGTCTCTGCTCCCCGACTTAAAGGGGTTGTTCACCTTCGAGATAGTATGGTGTAGAGAGTGATATTCTGAGACAATTTGCAATTGGTTTTTATTTTTTAAAATGTAAGGTTTTTGAGTTATTTCGACCTTTTTATTCAGCAGCTCTCCAGTTTGCATTATAAACAATCTGGTAGCTAGGGTCCAAATTTCCCTAGCAACCATGCACTGATTTGAATAAGAGACTGGAATATGAATAGGAGAGGACCTTAATAGAAAGATGAGATTAAAAAGTAGCAATAGCAATGCATTTGTAGCCTTACAGAGCATTTGCTTTTTAGAAGGGGTCAGCGACGCCCATATGAAAGCTGCAAAGAGTCAGAAGAAAAAGGCAAATAATTATAAAACTATAAAAAATAAATAATGTAAACCAATTTAAAAGTTGCTTACAATTTGCCATACTATTACATACCTTTAACACTAGAGGTTCAGGTCCCTTTAGGGCAAAATTACTTAACTGGGCCTTGGTGTACCCAGGCTCGGTGGGAACATCCAGATGGATCAGACTCCAGGAATCAAAGAGAAAGATCCACCCCTTTCCAAGCACTATATTAAAGTGTGGCAGTAAGTGGTCATAACACCTTTTGGCCAATAACTGGGATATTTAAATGATGAACTAGATACATGAGCTTCTGCCCAGCAACTAAGGAAATGAGGAAGGGTGGGGATTTAAAGCCATAGGGTCACATTAACCCTATGGGTCCCTACATAGTATTTTAGCATTCATAATAGTTGATGCTTCAGTATCTAGAGAATTCCGGATATTTCGTGAGTGATAGGAGCTGACATCACAGGGTGATAGGAGCTGACATCACAGGGATAGGTTTGCTGCTCTTCTGTCCTTCAGTGTCACTACTTGACACAGTTGTAAAATAAATAAAATCAAATTCTGACAAGAGCCTAATAAATCTAATATTTATGTGACTCATGTATTACATTTTATACCCATGGATCTGGTGCTCATAAATTATATATGCATGAAAGGAAAATGGCTTCTGCCCTTAAATTTGGCATCAATCGACTAATTTCATGCGAGAAACAATTCTATTATTTACATTCTGTACATTTGAAAATCTTCTATCACAGCTTTTTTTTAATTAAAAGTCTGTTTAATACACATTATATAAGTAAAAGGAGTTATTACAGTTACACAATAGTTGCATGTAGTATGTAAATCAGATGAAGTGCTTAATGACTTGTATATCATGTTTAACAATGTAATTGAATACCTTATAAAAAGTATAAAAACATAATTAAAAGATTTTTCATTGATGCATATGATGAAAACTATTCTGATAACTGCACAAGAAACTTAACCTGATAATATGATTTGGTGCCATCCTACATATATAATTCCACAAAACTTGGACCAAACCAAAAAATAAGTAACGCACAAAACACACGCTGTATATTACTTATCCAATGTTTAGAATATTTCCCAGGTGACTTACATGTTATATTTTTGTTATGTTTGGAATATGAAATCCACTGAAATGTTTAGTTAAGAGATGAAGTACTTCATAATAATACTAACTTTATACGCCCATAACATTTTTCCTCTTTCTCACACCAGGAGTCTCATTTTCAACATAAATGATTTTCCAGGAAGAAAGAGTATTACATAAACTCAAATTCACTCACTACAGTTTAAATAATTTGCATTTACTGAATAATAAAACATGAAAAAAACATAAAAACTGTAGACACAAAACAAGACAATTTTAATTTACCTACTAGTCACTCATACAAAATACATTTAATTTAAATCTAAAATAAGTCAGGTTTGCATTCATTAGGAGGGAAGTTATAAGGGGAAAAAATCAACAGAAATAATAAAAGTCATCCCAAAGAAAAAAATATGAAAACATAAAGCTGTCAAATATATGTAAACAAAGGCATATTCTGGAAACTTATAAAAACGTTATAAAATTAAAATAAAACTCAAAATAATATAACATTTTGATAGTATTTGGTTAGTTTAATTAGCAAAATGTAATGAAATTTATTTCAATTAATCCTCTGTAGATTTAAAACTTTATTATTTTTCTTTTATACATAAATAATGATTCCAGACATCACTGCACAAATCAATCACATTACTATTAAAAAAGAAAACAAATTAGCACTATGTAACATTTTCCCAGAAAACTAGAGCAAGCTCTTTACATGTAAAATTCAATAACATATAAGAACCACATAATTTACAATCATTAATATAACTCACAAACCATAACAATTTAATAATAAATTCACTTTTGCAAATGTTTCTGTTTTTTCTAGTACTGTGGCAGAAGGAAGAGGGCAAAGAAATAAAGATGTTTAGCACCAGAGATTGTATCTACCAAACTTATTGAGCAATTCATTTTTGCTCCATGTCATTAATTAAATATGTTGGAGAATGTGCTTCAATACAACATTTATTCATCATAATTTTGGGATATCTTATCACATGGCTAGTTGTGTTGAAAGGTAAGCCTTCACCTTAAAAGGAAAACTATACCCCTGAATAATGTAGGTCTCTAAATATATTGCATAAAAAGCTCATAAAAACACTGCTTCTAAATAAACCATTTTCATAATAATATACTTTTTTGGTAGTATGTGCCATTGGTCATAAATAGAAAATTGCCATTTTAGAAAATATGAGCTGGGATCCTTCAATTCACTGTGTGCACAAATAAACCATACATGTTAGGTCACATGAGCCAATTAACAAAGAAAGTTCTTTTGTTTCCACACTTCTTCGCGTTACAGTTAGAGCTGCATTATTTCTGGTCAGGTGATCTTTGAGGGAGCACACAGAATATCGTTAAATTAGGAGGAAAGAAAAAAAGGGCAATATTTACTTAAATTTTTATTCTAGTTTAGAAGGATTATTTAATATGTCACTTGTAATATGATTTAATATTATGTAAACTATCTGTTGCTCAAGTATTCATTTTGGGGATATACTGTAGTTTTCCATTAATCAATATATTTCAAATAAAATGTTTTTTTTCTTACAATGTATTTTATAACCACCTTAAATAGTCGGTAGCAGCAATTTCTCAATATCCCAATTATCTTTATTATACTCATATTGAAAAGTTAAATGAAAAGGACACACAGTATTATTTTATCAGGCATGCTTATGATCTAGAGTTTTCTATTTGCATAGTTTTGTCTCATATGTCTCTTACCATTTTAACCACAATATGCAGAAAAATTAATGTATTGCAAATGAGTTAGTCGATTATTTAAATTTAAATGTGAAATCATATTGTTAATCCAAAACATCAAAAAAATAAATTGCTAATTTTGTTTGATGTTTGCACAAGTGGATGATTTCTTGGACAAGCATAATATTCAAGGCTGTAGTGTTACTAAAATCTATATAAGTATCAGTATAGATATTGATATATATATTTTATTTGAGTGTATGTAGGGGTCAGTGTGTGTGTGTATGTATGGATGCTGGGTTTTATTTGGAGGGGTTAAACTTAATGGACTTTGGTCTTTTTTCAACCCAACTTAGCTAAGTAACTAGGTAAGCGTGGAGTGTATTTAAAAAATAAAACTTCTTACTGAAAAAAGTTGTTTATGCACCAGCAAAAAAAATTCCAATATATATTCATTAAAAAAAATCGCTCACTACTGATCACACAAATCTGGCTGCATTAATTTCAAACCATCAGTGCTGCACCAAGTTCTGGACAGCAGGAAAGCAGCTTGTTTCTGAGCTAGGTAAGCTACAGTACTAACCTGCCATTCAGAGTATTCGGAGCAGTGTCGATCGTTTCACTGTAGTTCAGCCAGGAGCTGTCTAAAGATGTGTGCAATCGGTAATTAGAGCTAGTGGAATGAAAAGGGGGGAATTTCATTTTTTATAATAATATAAGGGACCTGCATGTTTTTTTCTGTTCCTCCTAAGGCTGTGATGTGATTGGACAGGGGGCATGCTATTCTTGCATTATTTAATCGCTTTAGGATTTGATTTTAAGGATATAGAGGAGCATAAAGAAAACGGCAAGCAGTCCAGTCAGATGCTTGCAGGGGCCGAGTCTAATTCACGGAAGTGCAGCACATCCCAGCCCCCCCTTTAGACCTAAAACCTACCGGGCCCAGGACATTTGTCCTCCCTGATGGCGGACCTGGTTGTCCCTTCACCTGTCCAGAGTTGGGTCAAGGATGGCATTTACATGTATAAGGGTTGATAACCCTCTGGGGTAAACTGATAAAAGTGGAATTAAAACCCCACCATACCCAGGGTTTTTAAGAGCCATGTATGCAGCTTGAGGCTAGATGTATCTCTTGGAGGAATCAAATACCATAGTGTCATTGTTTAACATAATTTACAACTGTGTGTTATGGGTTAATTCTGGTCACTAGTGCTCCAAGTTACCAGCTGTAGGGAGTAGTGATTATTATGTAGGCTTCCACTGCTGCAGCCCAGCACTACCCTGATAACTAATATCCTGGAATATTTAAGAATGCCCCTCATTGTTGTTGAACACTGCATGCTAAAATATATCCTTGCTTTAACTCACGGCGGAAAACATAGCTATAATAGACCTACCCACCCTGTGGACCCTGACTAAAACTGAGCGGCCTTGGTACCCCTCAGGTAGAGCAAGCTTGATGTACTGTAGCTGATGGTATTGTATGGGCAACATGAGCATCCACACAAATAGTTAAAGATACAGTATATGGGACAGATGTCTGGGAGTAATGAAAGCTCATGTTAAAACATTCTTACCCCCAAATAGGCCATGTGGTGATACAGAGGATCATAGTACCAGAGAGTCTAGCCAGTTGCAAGCTTCGGTGGGGGTGTCAAAGAACTTGACACCAGTATATAGCATAAACTATACATAAATAAATAAGTTTATATCCTCTCATTCTGGCAGTAGCAAGGAGTGGTAAGTAGTCTTTGCTTTTGTATACGTGTTATCAGTGGTCTAGGATGGGCACCTGGTATTGGTGACATCTTGTCAATTTCAATTCAGCTGACAATTTTTTACTCACTTCTGACAAACATATTTATGCCACTGATTGTGAAGCCACTCTTCCCAACTTCCTCACTTTTGACTGATCCCTATATTCTCTGTAATGCACATATACAATAATTGCCCTTCCATTTCTTATATGCAATTTTAGTTTTGAGGTTTTCAATTTTGTCAGTCCCTTTGCCCAAACCACAGTGTATAATTTTGAATCCTAACAGATAAATGGCCACATAAAAGCCAAAAATGTGGGAAAGTCTGCATTACAGAAATTTTGGGAACAAATGTGCAAGTACTGTGCATGCCAATTTCCATGCCAATTTCTTACTGTGGGACCCAATATAAAGCAGGTATTTTGTTACTATACCTTGAGGGTAAGAGAACATGTCCACATGTTTACAATCTCTTAGATAATTTAAGGCAACATGAATGCAAAATTATAAAACAGTAACAGCTCATGTGGTGGTTTATATGAATTCTCCCCAGGCTCAAATGTCCATTCGGAAAAGCTGAAACTGTTTTAATACCTACAACTCTAAACATTCCGCCAATCTCTATCCCACCTTCAGGAGCTGTGATTACACATCTATATGACAGATAAGAGTTTGTATTCCCTAAATCTCAGTCTTGCAAATTTTCTTAAAGGATAGCTAAAGCCTAACTAAAGCAGTAGGCTAGAAATGTTATATATTATGTTTTTAGCTCCATGACAAGCCCAAGGCAACCACAGCCCTTTAGCAGTAAAGGTCTGTGCCACTGAGGATACCCCCAGTTGCTCGTCATCTTCTTTTCTGCTGATTCACTGCACATGCTCTGTGTTGCTGTCAGCTTAGGGACCAACTAACAATATACTGTATGTACAGAATAGAAATGTCATGATATAAGGCTGATTAATACTTAATATAGATACTTACTACATGTCACCTCAGAAACCAGTGCAAGTAGCATCAGAATTTAATAATCAGCCTTGTAGCATCAGCTTATATTACAGACAAACCTCATTTTCTGCTTGTAGAAAATAAACACGCTTAGGGATTTGCGACAACCCCTAAGCTTAGCTTCTCAACAGCTGCTTAGAGCCCACTGAGCATGTGAGTGTCGCAGACACTTTCCAAGATGGTGACCCCCTTTGACAAGTTTGAAGTCCTGGATTATTGCGCTATTGAGATGCTGAAACTTTTGGCTGGTACAATAAGTTCAGTATGTAAAATATGGCATGTTTAACCATATTAATTTTTAGGGTTTAGTACTCCTTTAAGACAAAATTAATCCACTACATAATATATTAGAACATGATGTTATGTTACTAAAGCATATGGCTTACAAATCCCATCAGGCAAACAAAAGCAGTGCAGAGAAATATTTTAGCTCATGGCGAAAAAATACATTTTGTGAACACATTTTATTTATCATTTTAAGATATTTGATGTTTAAATTGTTACAATTTTCTGAATATTACAGAAAGAGTTGTTTATTGAACATCTGGGTTTCACCATACTACATTATTCATATCTTTGACAAATAAACCACACTATGAATTGAAATGTGCTTTGGAAATGTGTGTTTAAGTATTAATATAAAATACAGACTGTAAAACGTAGAGTAAAAGCATCCAACAATACTAAACTGCACAGCAACAAATTAATTAGGAAAGCAGAAATAGTATGATGATAATTGCTCCTTATGGAATATTACTGTACTAAGTATGCAGATCACAACCCTGTTATGATGCTGTTGAGTTTCCATTAGCAAGACAATGTAGTAAACAGTAAAACAGAGTTCCAAATTATTTGGTCCATGAATAGTACTAAACAATTGTGATAAGGAGACTTACAAAATATATATATATATATATAAAGATAAAAAGACCAGCAACACCAGGTTTTTTTGCAAGTAGAAAAAGTGTTATTGCATATGTAACCGACGTTACGTTTCGGTCTCTTTTGGGACCTTTTTCACCTTGAGAAAGGTCCCAAAAGGGACCGAAACGTAACGTCGGTCACCACTATTTTTTAAAACCATTAGGCGGGGGTGCAATGAGGGTGTGACCACAAAATACATATAGTCAACTACAAGAGGTCCTCTGCACTCAACCCATTATCAATATATTTAAGACAGAGACATTTTGTGCATACTGCTACTAAAAAATGCCTTACCCTTTAAACAACACTGGGATTGTTTGTCCATATATTGCAATATATTTAAGCTGGCCAACTACGTCAAAGTCATCCCATATCTGGCCAGTCCTACGCTTGTTTGTTATAGTTATACAGGAGCAGTGACCAGCTCCATGTTGTAGCTCCCACCCTTCCCAGCTATAGTCAGGTGATCCCACTGGTGTCTCATAAAAGGGCAGCCAAGTTTGGGAGTTTTACTTTGAAAACAGCTAGTAAGTTGCAGGTAAAACTTAGTCCCTTTGTAAAGTGTATAATTAAGCAATTAAATTCTTAATGAATCAGATGAAAATTAAGCGTAGGACTGGCCAGATATGGGATGACTTTGACGAAGTTGGCCAGCTTAAATATATTGCAATATATGGACAAACAATCCCTGTGTTGTTTAAAGGGTAAGGCATTTTTTAGTAGCAGAATGCACAAAATGTCTCTGTCTTAAATATATTGATAATGGGTTGAGTACAGAGGACTCTTGTAGTTGACTATATGTATTTTGTGGTCACACCCTCATTGCACCCCCGCCTAATGGTTTTAAAAAATAGTGGTGAGCACAACTTTCCCTTGTTTGTTATAGTTATACAGGAGCAGTGACCAGCTCCATGTTGTAGCTCCCACCCTTCCCAGCTATAGTCAGGTGATCCCACTGGTGTCTAATAAAAGGGCAGCCAAGTTTGGGAGTTTTACTTTGAAAGCAGCTAGGACTGGCCAGATATGGGATGACTTTGACGTAGTTGGCCATCTTAAATATATTGCAATATATGGACAAACAATCCCTGTGTTGTTTAAAGGGTAAGGCATTTTTTAGTAGCAGTATGCACAAAATGTCTCTGTCTTAAATATATTGATAATGGGTTGAGTGCAGAGGACCTCTTGTAGTTGACTATATGTATTTTGTGGTCACACCCTCATTGCACCCCCGCCTAATGGTTTTAAAAAATAGTGGTGAGCACAACTTTCCCTTGTTTGTTATATATATATATATATATATATATATATATATATATATATAAAATATATATATATATAGAGAGAGAGAGAGAGATTCCAACGGTTCCAGCACACCGACGCTGAGGTATAATATACCCAGGTGCTATTCCATGCCAAATATTCAGTAATCCACAGAATCAGGAATGCACACTGGGAATTTAAAATATCTTCATGATCTTCAAGATATTTTAAATTCCCAGTGTGCATTCCTGATTCTGTGGATTAGTATATATATATATATATATATATATATATATATATATATATATATATATATATATATATATATATATATATATATATATATATATATATATATATATATATATATATTAAGGGCATCCAGTAAATTGCAATATAAACTCACCTTCAGTGATACTATGTACCCACAAAACTAAAGCATTAGTTTTGCATCTCCTGGAGATGTGAAAATGAATATGAACTATTTGTTTCATATATAATTCACGTCTATTACAAATTAAAGAATGCCTCTACAACTACTTTATTTTGACTTAGAATGGAACTAGACACCTTATTGTCCTACCTTCAAAGAAGGCAGAGAAGGCACCACTGTACCGTGATAACATCAAGCTGTGAGCCTCTAAATCCTCTTCCCTTGCTCAAGGGATAGGGAGCAGGCCCCACTTCCTTGAAAAATGAGGGCATGACTGTTCTGTGCCCCGCCACTCTGATGTTGCATCCATGTCATCCTTTGATGAAGTATCAAAGTAATATGGGAATTTAAGGTTGTGGTTTCCATATAAGACCTTTACCTGCCTCCTATTTATCCTCTGATGGCAGAGTTTACACACTGCTACTGACTGGTTATCTGACCGGCAGTTGAAAAATGCCAAAAAGGCCTAGCTGGTAAAATACCAAACAGGTGTCTTACCTATACACATTATATTGTAAGTTGCTCCCTAAGCTCTGATGAAGATGGAGGGCTATTAGGGGCTCATTTGGAGGCACATATAACACTCATAATGGGCTGTGGTGGCCTTGGGGTAGTACAAAAATCCTAAACATAATGTGCATCATATCTAGCCTAACTTCTTTGTTAAGTTATAGTTTGGTTGTTGACCTGCAGATATATTGGAGCAAATTCACTAAAGGGCGGATTTCCACCTCGGAAGGCTTTGCCACACTTTGCGCCACTTCATCAGATGTTAATTCGCAAAGCATATGCTAATTCATCAAAATGTCAGGTTACATCTTGGCAACCGAACGCTGGAGAAGTTTCGCTAGCGTAAATTCGTCAGCATAAGCATTTTGTAGTGAACTTTCGCTTACATTCATGTCTGCCTAGTGCACTTACGCTTAGGCCAATTTGAATAGGGCAGGTACATATACTGTAGGTCATATATACAGTATGTCTTTGTTAGTGATGCTGGGAAAATTGCTCGAAGTGTCCCTTTTTATTAAGAATGTCCAAGGAAGCAAAAAAAGACAAAAGAGATCCTCTTCCTAGACACGAGCCCACCCTAAAACAAATGTGGCATGCCCCTCAAATGGTTAAAAAATTAAAACAAAAATATTTAACAGTTACCACTTTTAAACACAATCCCCCTTTAAAACATGAAAAAATGTCAGCATTTTTTTTCATTTTTATAACTTTTCGGAACAGAGAGGATATGATGTCATGGACATAAGATTGAGGAGGATGTAGCTTCATCTGATCAGATCGCCAAGAAACTCTGGCGAAAGGGGTAACGCAATGGAAAAGTCGCACTTAGGCGAATTAGACTGTTAGTAGTTAGCGATGGTCACTTTGTAGTATATAAGTATATAGTATATCAGTATTTCTGGTGTATTGAATGTCCTTTGCTGTTTGTTTCTGTGGGGTTCCACATAAAAAAAACTTAAAACGAAATGAGTCTTTCCACACCATACAATACTCTGTATTAAAAGAATAAAAGCTAGCAACCAACAAACAACTAATATATAAAATAAAGCACTTTTATTTATGCTAGTTCCCAAATAAGACTTTTTGAAAAAGATCCTAATATCACCATCTTTGAGAACTGAAATAAAAAAACGTTCTAAATAAATTAAAAGTTCTGCACTGTTTCTGAATTAATCAAGTTTATATTCACACCTTCACTCACAGCATCTGTTTCTCTTCATTGAGTGGTTGTCAGATTTTGACAGATCCAATATAGGGGGACTCCCTTTTCTAGCAGAAGTGTTAAAGCTAACTCAAATAACCAACTCCAGCACAAACACAATCTAACAAAACAACTGACTTTGTCACAAATCCTGTATGTATATAGAGGGTTTTTATGTTGATTTTAAAACAGTGAGCTCTAACACATCTTCTAGGCAAAAGGAATCCCCTCCCCCAAAAAAGATATATTGGCTTTAACTGTGATTCAAAATCAGACTACAAACTCCTGCATGAAGATAGAATGAAGAGAGACAGATGCTGAAATGGGGAGAGTGAAGATTAACTTGATCATTTCAGAAACGGGTTAGAGTTTTTAATTGATTATATTTAGAAAATGTATTTTTTTACTATGTTGAATCCTATATTAGTTCCCCTTTAATGATGTTAAAAAGTAGATATCAAAGTGAAACAGTAAGGAAGGTTGATAATGTGATTTATTCTAATTATTGTACACATTATAGCACACACATACAGTATGGGGCAGATTTATCAAGGGTCGAATTTCAAATTTGAAAAACGTCGAAATTGAATTCAAAAAGACCAACCAAAATTAAATCAAAGTTTGTTTTTGGCCAAATAGGTCAGTTTTTCGATCAAATAAGTCCGTTTTTTTTTTTATTTAATTCAAATCATATGTATCGAAGTAATAGCGCATTTTCCCAAAAAAAAACCTTAAATTTTTCAAAGTCCACCAATTGACTTCAAATAGGTTCTAGGAGGTCCCGCATAGGCTAAAACAGTAATTCGGCAGGTTTTAGATGGTTGAAGTCGAATTTTTAAAGAGACTGTACATGATAAATTTTGATTCGAACTTTTTTTTAATTTTTTTCGAATTCAAATCTAATTTGGACTACGGTACTCCCTAGTCGAAGTACACAAAATTAGCTCGAAATTCAAATTTTTTAAATTTGAATTTTCACTTCGACCTTTGATAAATCTGCCCCTATGTATTTACAGTTTATTGAATAGAAAACTCTCTGCATCTCTCAGTATTGTCCACTGGTGCTGAATACTGTATTGTTGTTTGTATTGAGCCTTGTGTTGATGTTCAATGGATTTTTATGTTCTCATAAGTCATTCAGTAGGAGATTGCCAGCACTGAAGCAGAATTTAGGTCTAAAATTGTTGCTTTGATATACAACGTACTGTTCCATTTGGAAGAATTTAACACTGGAATTGGTGGGCCATCCCTGGATGTGCACTTGTACAGTGACTGGAAGATAAAGTGCATTTGGCTTGATGTACCTCTTGCTGTGATCATTTCTTTTGTCTTCACATCAGCCAAAGAGGAAGATATCTTCTGATCTCTGCCTTATATAACGTATAACAATACAGTTTACATTACTTTACATTTAACAAATTAGTTTTGAATAGTTTATTTCTTTCCATGTACAAATTAGCATAACGCATATTGAAGAAAACCCTTTATAAAATGGAATACATAAATTATTTGACAATATACTGAACAGTATGTAAATACTTGGACAAAATATAAAGCTCTATTCTTTCTTTTGTATTTTTATCTTAAACAACAGTAAAAGGTTCTGTGTTAAACTTTTCTAATCTGTGTCTGATTTGTAATCTGCTATAACCAGTCAACTGGAACAATACTCTTGTCTTATTTCCTCTATGAATTGAGGTCATAAATCTTACACCATTTTTCTGAATACCAATGAGTCTGGCTTTTTTTTGGTGACCAAACAGTTGCTGACTACTCTCACATTTATTTAAAAGAAAGGTTAATCTTGTGAGCGATAATTTGATTATACAGTGTTTTGAGTGTTAGCATGCATTATGACTGTATTATTAGTATTATTATTTTGTGTTTATATAGTGCTGCACATTTGTATTATGTTACAAAACAACAACTATATTTTAAGGGTGCCTCTTACATTAACAATGGATAGATTATAGATAGATTGATAGATAGATAGATAGATAGATAGATAGATAGAAAGATATATAATAGAAAGATAGATAGATTTTTTCTTGAAGAATAACATATCGGTTCCCTTAAGTATAAATAAAAGATCCACAATAATAGAGATCTCATGCTTTATTTATTTGGCAAATAATTACCTATCCTGCTACTTATATGTGTGAAAAATCAGAACACAATCAGAACACACTGCAATTAATTCACTGTTCCCTTTAATAACATTAACATTCATGTATGGCAAAAACCGCAGTTGCTGGACCATCTGGTGGTTATTCAATGGTTCCCACTGTGAATCATGAGCATAGATCATGCTGAAAATGTTCAGGCCAATTGTGTCTGATTTGATCAGCTGCTACAACCGTGGAAGTCACAATAGCACTGGAATTGTGGGAAAAATGATCTGAGTAGAACATGGTGAATTACATCCGAAGTAGCACTTTGCCGACTGTACTTGTGGTTGTAAATAACCCTTATTGTGTACCACATAATTTCAGCTGAAACATGTTATGCTACACAATACCATTATTATACGTAGTGTAGTGTGTAGCTCTATACAAGTGATGGGCGAATAAATTCAACAGGCGTGAATTTTTGGTGCATTTCTGTGTTTCGCATGCCAGCAAATACATTTTCAAAACTGCAGCAAAATTCGCCGTCGAAAACCCTGCCACTGCAAAAAAAATTTGGGCGTGTATCGGAATAGTCGGACACCCATTGACTTTAATGCATTTGGACAAAATAGGCACACGTATAAAAATTGTTGCGGGCATCAAAGTTTACGCATGTCAAAATAAGTTTGACACCCATTGACTTCAATGTGCTACGCAAATTTTTGCTGTGTGGCGAATTTTCGGCGAAACAGGACAAATTTGCCCATCGCTACTCCATCCCTTTTTGTATGATTGATTTATTAGCACACTGTGTCCTGTTTCCTTTTTCCATATCTCCTTCAACTACCTATCTAAAATCATAGCTGTTTGGAGAGATATTTTTTCCAGGTTTTCCTATTACCTCATAATTTGGATTAGTTATTCTACACTTTCCTCATTCTTTCTTCAAGATTTATTTTTTCTATATTTGTTTTTAACCTACCCTAAAATAAAACATTATATTTATATATGTGTGTGTTTATATATATATATATATATATATATATATATATATATATATATATATATATATATATATATATATATATATATATATATATATACAGCATATTTTGCTTATCTTTCACCTTTATTCTATTAAATGCCTTTACTCCTGCCTCCTCTCCCCTCTCCACTTTTACTGCTTCCAATCTCTAATATATCCCCACCTGCTCATCTCTAACCTGCTTGATGAAACCTTGATAAAATCAGCCATTCTAGATTAAATCATTACACTACATTATCAACTTTTTAATTAATGCAGTCATTCAAACAAATCATTAATGTAATCAGGTAGGAAGTACATTTCAATGTACTTTCAATGGATTGTAAATAATGTATTTTCTTACAGTGATAATGAAGTATTATTGACTACTTCAATGAACTAAGTTCTATTTAAGATAATTTAATACAAAATTATATTTATAGTTTTGCCAAAAGACTTTTACATGTTATTTTAAATGTTAACTGTTGGGCTTGTGCAAGATATTTTGGCAAAATAAAACTTTGTTAAATGGAAACCCCAGACTTAGGGGCAGATTTATATAGGGTCGAATATCGAGGGTTAATTAACCCTCGATATTCGACTGCTGAATATAAATCCTTCGACTTCGAATATCGAAGTCAAAGGATTTACCGCAAATAGTTTGATTGAACGAAAAATCATTCGATCGAACGATTAAATCCTTCGATTTTTCTTCGACCTAAATATTGATAGAAAGCCTATGAGTACCTTCCCCATAGGCTATCATGGCACCTCGGTAGGTTTTAGGTGGCGAAGTAGGGGGTCGAAGTTTTTTTAAAGAGAAAGTACTTCGACTATCGAATCGTTGAATAGTCGAACACTTTTTAGTTCGAATCGTTCGATTCGAAGTCAAAGTCAAGGTCGAAGTAGCCAATTCGATGGTCGAAGTAGCCAAAAAAATCTTTCGAAATTCGATTTTTTTTTTATTCTATTCCTTCACTCGAGCTAAGTAAATGGGCCCCTATGTCTTGCTTCACTCTTGACTTATTGCACAATGAAAAGAAACCATTGGTGTTTACAACAATAAATTGAGCACTACAAAAAAAAAAAAAAAAAAAATATATATATATATATATATATAAACAGTCTATAGTAGTGCACTCACAATATAGGCAACCGCCTGGGTGCTGGTTATAACATAGCATAACAATCCAAAATTACAAACCGCACTCCAAGGTCTTGAAATGGTGAAAAAAGTGAAAAGTTTATTTCAACGTCTTCCTGAAGACGGCCCGAGTTGGTGGGCCGAAACGTTGAAATAAACTTTTCACTTTTTTCACCATTTCAAGACCTTGGAGTGCGGTTTGTAATTTTGGATTTATATATATATATATATATATATATATATATATATATATATATATATATATATATATATTCCACACCTACAAAAAGGCATATTGATCTCATTGCATATATTATTTATTTAAAAACATATGAACAAAACTTTATGCTACATAAAATGTAAGTTTCATTGCATATATTATTTATTTAAAAACATATGAATAAAACTTTATGCTAAATAAAATGTAAGTTTCATCTGAAATGTTCTCTATATACTGTACTTAAATAAGATGCAATTCCACAAAGTGCATCATGGCTTATTTCCAGTACACAAATAAAATTAAAATACAACCTAGTTAAATCTTTAATTATGATATGGACTATTTGAAAATTGTATTGCAGTCTGTTTATGAAACAACTGTTCTAAAGGGGTTACAGTTATTAAGAAACTAAGGGGTATTGATGAGCGAATCTGTGCCGTTTCGCCGAAAAATTTGCGAATGTGAAAAAAATTGTGAAATGGCGAAAAATTAGCAAAACCCATTAAAGTCAATGGGAGTTTTTATGCAAGACTTTCTTGTCCTACTGCATTAAAGTCAATGGGCGTTTTTTCTTAAGGAGACTTTTTTTGTCGTAATTCATTAAAGACGATGGGCGTTTTTTCTTAAGGAGACTTTTTTTGTCCTAATTCATTAAAGACGATGGGCGTTTTTTTTTATGTGCGAATTATTTACATTTTGCAGCAAATCCATGGCTGGTGAATAAATATGCTCATCACTGTAAAAATAGTCGCAATGCGAAAATATATGCCTCTTTACAAAAAAAATGTCTTTTGCCCAAATTTAATATTACTTAAAATAGAGAAATTTGTTTGCCTGCCTGAATTTCCTCTCAGACAGGTATTTTAACCACATTTAGAATGGGACATCCAACCAAAAGTGCAGCCAGTGGTATTATTTTCTTTCAAAAATAGTGTCCAATTTAAACAGCTTAAATAAACCAGAAAATCTTATGAATGTATTCTTAGACTCAGGTATAGGCTAAAAATGGTAAAATGTATTAAAAGGGCAACATACTAAAGATTTTGTTAGCCAGAGAGTTTAGAAGACCACATACACCTCATTTAGGGGGTTATTCATCAAAGGTCTAATTTTAGAGCTTTGTGAGTTTTTTTTATGCCTTGAATAAACTCATAACTCGAATGGTCTCTAATTTAGGAAAAAACTCAAATGGAAAAAACTCAAATGGAAAAAACTTGAATCAGTGAATTTGGGGTTAACAAACTGAAAATTCGAATTGATTGAGTTTTCCACGGTTTGATCTAGTTTTCTGAGGGAAAAAAACTAGATTCGATCAAATTGATCGAGTTTTCTAGCAAAATATACCGAAAGAAATTTGAACATCATGAAGGTTAACATCTTCAAATGGTTCAATGGACCTCTACCTTTGACTTCTACATGTACTTGACAGGTTTTAGATGGTGTATTTTTGGATTCAAGCTATTTCCAGAGTCAGGGTATAATAAATCTCAAAAAATTCAAGGTTTTTTTTAAACTGAAAAATCTACTTTTGCCTCAAAACTCAAATGTTTAGTGGAAAAAACAACTCGACCTTTAATAAAGCTGTTTCTTAATCTTGGAGCAGATTTGTCAAAGAACTAGGAACTCAACATACATTGCGATACATTCTTTTACTTGTAAGTTGTCTTGTAAGTATTCAGGTACCTGAGTATGTAGATATGTCTCAGTAAAGTAAACAATTATGTTAAAACTTCTGTACCTGCTCCTATCTTATATTTGCTTATTCCCATAATCACATTATGTTACACAGGCCTACTCTAATATAGTAAAAGCATGATATTATATAAGACCTTGCATAGCCTGTTATCTATCAAGCTAAGCTGGCCAAGAAAGGGGAAATTCTGATATCATGACATTCCTATTAGTGAAAATGCTACACAAGCATGTGTTATACAGAACATCAATATGGTAATGAAGCAGTTAATTGAGCATTTACGAATGGAACCTAGGTTATCGTTCCTCTTTAGAAAAGCTAATTTCCTACAGCTACTGCAGGTTAAATATCAATCGAGGCCCAGGCTGAAAAGGATTTAAATTATTGTGCTGATTGATATGAAAAGTCTCTAAAGCACTACATAATATAATATAATCTTGAAAAAGATTGGTATAATAATTTGTTTCTTCTTGAATATCAGAGTATATGTTGATCTGATAACTAAGATCAAATATTTAATCTCATCACAAAGCATCTTTATATTTAAATCAAAATGGTTTTCAAAAATGTTCTTTAATTTTAGATTATTTTTTTAATTTTCGATATGAGTCAAATACAGCATTGTTAATTATTGCTCTAAAATGAGCATCTACTTATTATGTTTTTTCTTAATAATCCTAAACTATTACAGTACCAAAGCATCTAAGAAAATACAAATGACCAACTAAAGAGATATTCACAAGTTAAAAGTATTGAAGCTATACTTTTATATGCTTCTGGATTCTGAATTGTTGGATGAAACACATTTTTAAAATATAATTTTTGAGCTTGAGTCTCTAAAATCACCTAGAACATAAGTACATTTATATGGATAAAATTGTGTAACCACAATAATAATAAAAAGCTGTACTTCTGTCTTGTGATACGATCCTAGTATTTATAAGCATTCATTCTATTTAAGTCAATGTGCTTTGCTGCCATCTGGTAAATGACTTTAGAAATTAGTTGGAGGTTAATTCTCTGCTTCATTGGTCCCTAAAAGTAGCCAAACTGTAATAGATTTGATTGAACTTGTAAAGTGCTTTGCCCTGTCCTGGAATGAAGGAGTGATTTGTATACGATTATAAAAGGTATCAATGAAAAACAATTAACAAGTTTAATACATGTGCAATTAATCAATCTCTTACTGGTATTTATTTTATATATGAAACTAGCTAAGACAATTTTTGCTGGTACATTAATAACAGAAAGAACCGCTGCATCTTACAACAGGAACTTATTTGGAGTTTGGCATCTCATTCATATACGTTTCTCCAAAAAACATATTTATTATCGGCTCCACAAAAGGTTCAGTTGTATTTAATTTGTTATAGAAGCAGTGGTGATTAAAATGTAAAAGTAAAGTAATTTATTGGTGACTCCCTTGGGTTAGCAGTACCAGATGCCTGTATTAAATAACTGCTGAAGCACAGACCAAATGAATAAGAAGGGGTAATGAGCCTATGGATCTTTCTTTAGAAAGTAGGCATTTCTTTTATTCTCTCTTTTTAAAGTGTCCTATTTTTTGTCAGTCTAATTTATATTTAGAAAAGAAAAATTGTCTTATATTACTAAAGTTCCATTTAAATTTCCATTATTCAACAATTTACTTTATTGGTATGAGTATATTTCAGAAGGAACCAAAAACAGGAATTCAGGAACAGACTCCATGAACTGTTTACATGCAGTGTAACTGAATTTTTAATGGATATAAACACATAATATTTTACATAAAAGCTCTATAGTGTCATCTTTAATACAAAATATTCTACAATAACTACATGTTACAGAAATAGCATAAATAGAAATGGCTGCAGCAATACTAGGGATTAAAGGATGACATGCATCAAATTTGTTTATAGTCCTAAAAAAAATCAATAATAAGGAAAGCAGAAAACGGTGTGGGCTCCGACAAAACTGGTGTCCAGTGAGTCACATGGCAATATGAAAAAAATGAAAGGGTCAGGCCGACACCTCTATAAATAGTGGCTACCAGTAGCAGAAGCCGGCACAGTAAGGCCACGGATAGGGAAAGCAGAAAGAAGAGCTCAACCCGTGACTCAGAAACATTGTGCAAAAGTCAAACCGAACCTACCCAACCTGCAGGTAACCTGTGGGTAAACCCGTGGGTATCGGGTCGACATGCACATTACTAATACAAAGTATAAAAAGTCTACTAATATCAGTTAATATAGATACGGAAAAACATTTTCTTTGTCGTATCTTTCATAAGCATAGTATTTAATACACAAGAGCCATGAAAAACCTGTAAATGATTTCTTTATAAAGGGTGCTTTATGATGTCATTTTTTGACATATGAATCACTGAAACTGTATTATTTTACTTACTGTTGTAAAATATTAGGGTATTGGAAGTCCCCCTGGAGTTCCATGACCTTTACAATATACTATATATATATATATATATATATATATATATATATATATATATATATATATATATATATATTATATGGCTATAATATTCTTAAGTTTTACAATAGGTACATGTTGCCCTATATATTATACATGGCATAGTTAAATGCTGATCTAGCGTAATTAAAGACATATTAAGATTTAAAGGCAAGGTAGTAGGATAACTCAGTATATTAGAATCAGCTATGCAAGGGTGTGAACGAGGGAAGGTCCAGTAAAGGATTATCGTATGAAACTCAACACAGATCACAATATATTCAAATTGTAAAAGAGACATCTGCCATTGACCTCGACAGGTTTGAGACAGGTTGAGGTTTAATAAATGGGCCCCTAAAAGTCAGTAAGGGTAATATCCTCTACCGAAGGCAAACATTGCAACAGTAAATAAAAAGAGGCATATCACAGACTGCTCAGTTACAATTGCCTAGAAATAATAAAACAGAAACTTCACAAACTTTATAAGCTATAATGCTGAAAGAATGTTTAAAACAAAGCTTTGAATAGAACCCTATTGCAACCTGTTAACGGAGCATGAATACTTGCAATATAAAAGAACATGATTATTCAATTGACAAATAACATCTGAATGTAGTAAACATATGTAGAAAGCGAGAAAGCTTTTCTCAGATCAATGAGATCATAAATCTAGAGAAAGAAAGTGTCAACTAAGACAAATGTTATTTACATAAAGTACATACGGGATTATGGGCACAATGATCAACACTGATGTGTATCTTATGTATATGAAAATAATATAAATAAGCAGAGAGAGACAACCACACATAATTGCCACTCATTATATTCTCAACTAAAGTCTACCAATAGGATGTAGCGTCTAAAAAACCAAGCCATTCTTGTGAAAAGTTAACATAAAACAGTATTCATAGAAGAATATAAATATCAGTATATCAGTGTATCCACATCATTTTGATATATATATATTTTGATATATTTTGATACTATATTTTAAGCCTGTGCTATAACATTATGAAAAGCTTATTGTAAGAAATCCAGTTTCTGATCACACTGAAATCTGTTATAAAGGAATTGGATCTATTATCTGGAAACCTATAATGCAAAAAGGTCCAAATTAAGGTATGGTTATATTCCATTGACTGTACTTTAATGAAATAATTAAATTTGTTTTAATTATTTCCTTTTCTCTGTATTAATAAAACATATTAATTTATTCTTATTGGAGGCAAAATAATCCTATGAGGATTAATTTAGTTATGGAGATCCAAAATATGTTGGAAAAACCCCTTATCAGGAAAGCCCCAGGTCTTGAGCATTCTGGATAACAAGTCCCATACTTGTACCGTATTTACATTCATTTGGGTTGAAAAAATGGTACTGCCCATCAAGTTTAAACATTTCATGTAATAACTAAGCATCACTGACCAATATTAAGAACGATAAGAGAAACCAACTTTGCCCCTATTATGTATACAAACACATACACACACATGCATTCTTATTTCTTATACAAACCACACCTACATACAAACATACACATATATTTGCTCTACAACCACAAATGCCAAGTAATTTATTAAAACAGCCTAATATAAAAAAGGATGAACTAACAAAAGGTTTGGCTACTGAGCATTCAGCATCCCTTTAGATTAACAATAGATAGAGAGAAACTACAATCTGAACCGTTTCCTTATTGTACTGTGAACAAAAGAGAGAGGGAGGATAGCTCACCCTAAACTACAGAATGCTACCTTATTTAAAAGGCTGGTATGCATACCTTTACTAACCCGCAAAGTGAAGTTTTTATAAGACAGTTTTATAAGGGGGTTTGTAAAGTCAGTGTCAGTACTAAAATGTATTTACCATAGAAAAAGATGAATGAGTTAATTATAATAAATCTGACACTAATTCATAACTCTTATTTTAACAGGGAACATATCCACCAAGTTTACTCTGAATCCACATAATATGCATTTCACTCTTTGAGCCATTTTTTTTTTATCCATGTCTTTTCAACATCCTGTTTAGTTTGGTAATGATTTATACTGTAGGTAAGGTGAACATTGTGAAGATAGAAAAACTCTGTCCTTGGCATCTTTCATTCAGAGGTTCAACTTCAATAATACCCATATTAAATGTTCTCTGGCTGATGTTGCATATTCTGTGAATCATGATGATATATGTGTGTGAAGGACATACAGAGGCTGAGATTTAACAACTGTCAGAACTGCAATATAACAAAGTATGTCACAAACAACTGTACATCTAATAGCATCAAATTATATACTGTCTGACAAATCTACTACACAGCTGGAAACATGAGTGGTAAAGAGATTTCAGCATGACTAATCAAAAAGTTAAAATTATTTAATTTCAAAGAGTCTTTATTATATAACATAATACTAAGGGGGATCTTTATTACAATTTCTGATCTCATTTGTGATTCTGCCAAAAAAAGGAGATAATTATAGATTTTGAACGATCAACTAGGCCATATAGTACTATTGTTATTGAGAAGTTAGAGAGTGAGAAAGTCAGCACAATGAAAATCCTGGCACCACATATATTGAAATACCTCAGTTGGAGAAAGATTGAAAAAGCTACAGTCAGAAAATAACTATTTAAACACTTTCGAAGGAGACTGAAGAAATGTGGACTGAATAAAAGAGAGCTTATTACATTATACTATGAGATACAGGAGATCATCAAAACAAACATTACTAAATTCCAGAATGGTTTGTACACCAGCGCAGTCAACTACTACTACTACAGCCTACTAGCTAACGATATTGGGGGGAAACATTGCATTAACGTTCACTAATACAACCAGAAACATAGCCAGCTTCACTTGACCCATATTATTATATGGTTTTGTCTTTGTATGGTAGAGTTTTAAATTATTAACTTATTTATTGGTGTAGCGATGGACTGTGTTTTCTGAGCCCATCAATTGATTTCCATTACAGAATCATATTTTGTTTTAATTTAGTGTTGCATGAGGACCCAAATATCACAACCAACCAAGCTGATTGTGGATGGGAGTTGTTGACTTTATTTTAATTAAAAAAAATGGGAAAATTTGAGTTTAGTAAATACCCCCCTTAATGTTATTATATATAGTGATGAGCGAATAAAGTTGGCAAGAGCGAATTCGCTGCGAATTTACGCTTTTCGCCGCCGGTGAATAAACTGCTGTGAAAATTCACTGGGTTAAAATTTTTTGGACGTGCCTCAGAAAAGTCGCTCGCATCAAAGCCATTGCGTATCAACATTATTCGTATGCCCATTGACTTTAAATGCCAGTTATCAGAATTGACGCAGGTGTCAAAATTCATAAATTTTTCCGCTGCGTTGCAAATTTCCCAGGAAATTTGCGTATTTACCGGCAAAGCGAAACGGGACAAATTCGCCCATCACTAATTATGTAATGTAGATGATGAAATTACCAAATTTGTTGCAGTTTTATGTACTGTAGATAACGAAATCCCAAATTTTACACTGAACAATGGTATTCAATTGTTGCAATTTTTGCCCACACAGTGTTTCACAGAGTGGTTTACCCCTCCCCATTTTTACTTCTGAGACACCCAGTTTCTCTAGGATCCAGCCTTTTTTTTCGCATTACACAACTTTTGTTGCCCTTGTACTAACTTTTTTGAAAAGTGCTGCTGGCATTAAATTCAAAATGAGCATAACATTTCTTAGTTTCAACATCTGATAATTTGTCTTTCTACTACAGTATTTGCTATTAAATATAGGCTTTAAATAATTTGCCTGTCATCCTATTCTTTTTTTTAGAAATGGGGTTGTAAGTACTTACTTGAACTACTCCCAAATCTTCATATTCTTACTCTTATATATTTTTCTTTTATGTATAAACTCATAGTTCACTTAATAAAATAGCAAACCCTACTGAGCACTTGTAAGACAGTAATTCCTTACCATGAGAATTTTTTTACTGTTTGTCCCACATTATATATAATGTTGTTGAATAATGTTGTATTACCACAAAACTCTTTTCTATGTACAAAAGAGAATAAATGTAATTTTGAAAATGGTTCTTGCCTGAATTCCAGCATCCATATTTTAGGTGTTGGGAGTCCGAAACTATTGTGTACTGGAGGTACCCCTACGCTCAATTATACACCAGAACCAATATATATTTTTTATATATATTTATATATATATAAATGTCAATAAATGGATGCACACCGGGATTTTTTAAAAAGTTAAAACTCGCTTTTATTTAAATATTTAAAACAAGGTCTTGACAAAGGTCTAAGATGGAGACCGAAACGTTGACCTGACCATGTTTTAAATATTTAAATAAAAGCGAGTTTTAACTTTTTTAAAAATCCCGGTGTGCATCCATTTCTTCACATTTTTGTATGAAAGCACGTCTGGATAGCACCTGGGTTGGATTAATAATTTCCTAAATGGTGTGCTGAGATCCAATTGGACACTATATATATATATATATATATATATATATATATATATGTATATATGTATATATGTATATATGTATATATGTATGTATGTATGTATGTATGTATGTATGTATATATATATATATATATATATATATATATATATATATATATATATATATATATATATATATATATAAAATAAAACTTTGTTTTGTCCAAAGACACATGTTAGAGCAGTCAAGGGAAAAGGGAGTGAAAATTATTCTTTTAAAATGAGATTTTTTTTTTCGACCAAACACATCTTAAATAGTGATGAGCAAATGTTTTCGCCACGCATGGATTTGTGGGGAAATTCCACATTGTGCCATCGGCAGATTTTTTCACAAAACTGCTTCAAAAATTCCCTGTGAAAAATTTTGTGCCAAGGAAAACTTCGAAATTCAACCACCGAATTCGAATATCGAATTTGAAGTTTTTGCAACAAATTTGGCAATCCTGAGATCGAATGAATCAAACGATTCGAAGGATTTCATCGATCGAACGATTTTTATTCGATGTGTAAAGACTTAGGGGCAAATTCATCAAGGGTCGAATATCGAGGGTTAATTAACCCTCGATATTCGACTGGGGAATGAAAATCCTTCAACTTCGAACGATTAAATCCTCGAATCGAAGGATTTTAATCCAACGATCAAAGGATTATCCTTCAACCATAGGCTAACAATGGGTTCGGTAGCTTTTAGGTGGCGAACTAGGGGGTTTTGTATGTTTTTTTCTTAAAGAGACAGTACTTCGACTATCGAATGGTCGAATAGTCGAACGATTTTTAGTTTGAATCCTTCGATTCGAAGTCGTAGTCGAAGGTTGAAGTAGCCCATTTGATGGTCGAAGTAGCCAAAAAAACACTTCAAATTTTCGAAGTTTTTTTTCTTCTATTCCTTCACTCGAAGTTAATGAATTGGCCCCATAGAAAATGGCTGCAGAAGGTACCCATAGGCTAACATAGCACTTCAGCAGGTTTAACTTTGGCGAAGTATTGAAGTATCGAATGGTCGAATATTCGAATCAAAGTCAAAGTAAATTCGAAGTCGTAGTATCCTATTCGATGGTCGAAGTATCCAAAAAATTACTTTGAATTCCGAATCGAAAATTCCCTCTAATTCACTTCGACACTTAGGGGCAGATTTACATAGGGTCGAATATCGAGGGATTTAGTGATATTCCTACGATCGAACGATCGTTCAAAATATTAAATCCTTTGAATCGAACAATTCCAAGGATTTTAATCCATCGATCGAAGGATTTTCCTTCGATCAGAAAATTGTTAGGAAGCCTATGGGAACCTTCCCCATAGGCTAACATTGGCCTCGGTAGATTTTAGGTGACGAACTAGGGGGTCGAAGTATTTTTTAAAGAGACAGTACTTCGACTATCGAATGGTCGAATAGTCAAACGATTTTTAGTTTGAATCGTTCAATTCGAGGTCGAAGTAGCCTATTCGATGGTCGAAGTAGCCATATTCGACCATTCGAAATTCAAAGTATTTTTTCTTCTATTCCTTCACTCGAGCTAAGTAAATGGGCCCCTAAGTAAATCTGCCCCTTAATATGTTTTGCAAATTTTCCTCAATTTCGCAAATTTTTCTGCAGTTTTGAGAATTTTGTGACAAATAAAAATGGGGCAGAATTGCTCATCACTAATCTAACTTTAACTGAATCATATACTGTTTTCCATGTATCTTAAATACATGTTTAGCATGTAAGAAACTTTGGCAAAAAAAATTATCATTGATTATTTTTTTTAGAAAAAAAACATGGTCTCAAAGGGTTAAAAAGAGAATGGAGTTTTTCCTCCAATTACTAGACCTAAGAAAGTGTACGGTAAGTAGGGGACTAGCAATATGCTTTTACATTAAATAAAACAGTAATCGATTCAAATTTCAACAGTAGTCTTGCCAACAGGTTTAATGTAAGGTTCTGGCATACATATAGCTGGCATTTTACATCTGTCTCCAGGCTGTAAATAATATTAAAATTTGGTAAAAAAAAATAAGACAAAAGATGTTAGGTGGTTGAAGCTGACATAGCACAAAATCATAGTCCTGAAGAATCATAAACATGAAATTTGTAATAAAAAGAGCTTCCAGCTTGATTAAAAAAGGAAACAAAAGTACTGTATTTTTCATGGCCAACAGCAGTTGTTGCAGGCATGTTTTTTTTGGTTCTGCATTCAAGCTGTATGGCAATGTCCTCCTATGTTAAAATAGGGCTACTTAAGTAGCAATACAGGGTATTTATATTTTCTACACACAAAAAAAAAGGCATTCAAATTCATCACACAACTGCAGGCATCACCTTGTGAAAAATGGCATACTTCTCAAGCTTTGTACTGATTTTTTGTGTCCACATACCTCTGCCTACAAATACAGCATAACTGTATGCAGTCACTTGAAACTGCTATGGAAAAAATACAGTGTTCAACCATTGCAGCTTTTTATATTTATTCAGCCACAAATTGACAGGCGGAATGTTACCTCTCTCTTCATCTGTATGGGATTCAAAGGAGCATATTTATGAAAGGGTGAAAGCATACTTTCTAAAAATCCCATACAAGTGAATAAAATGTAAAACAATGAATTGAAAAACTGCACTCAGTCCGAAGGGGTTGTGAGACTAAAAGCTGCACCGGTATTCACAAGGTGGATCCACTTGTCCACGTGTCACAAGAGGTCAGGGGGGTTGAAAGGTGCGCTGTAAGGGATTCCTATAGGTAGAAGGAAAAGGCTCTCTGGTGTATTAACTTTAAAACAGAGTTCCAATGATTAGCGTCAAATCTGCTCACATTTGTAGATATCGATCATATTAGATATTGTGTAGTATCGAAGATCTTCTGTTATCAGTTGCCCTTATGCCTGTTGGGTAGAAATATAGATAGTGTAGCACCCTCGGCAATCGCACAGTGAGTGAGCGAGTGTTGCGCTTACCTGGTGGTACAATACAGATTGCCGTTAGAAGCAGCGGTGTTCATTCACGAAGCCGGTCATAGATAGAAGTGGCTCCTTTAACCAAAAGCCGGTTTTTGCAGTTGGATCTCTCCGTGTGCGGATCTGCGCCGGTATTGGTGTGGCTCCTTTTCCCGTTCTGAAGCTAGATTTCCACAGTGATTTGAGCGGTCGGCGTGTCTTTCCTCGTGGTAGGCAGCCGTAGGCCGACACTATTCTCTATTTCTTGATGGATAGGCAAATCTGTAACCTAATTTTCTTGCCTCTTAGTTCTACAGTTTTGATTTTGAAATCAACACCCACTGTGGATTTACACGCCTCGCAGAACATGTCGTCCGTGAATCTAGATTTGATAAATTGCCACTACTGGTTGATATTATGGGGGTTATTTATCAAAGGTCAAATGTTAGCGTTTTTATACTTAGAATGAACACACAACTCAAATAATTTCTTATTTAGGAAGAAACTCAATTCACAAAGTCTGAGATACAAAACCTGAAAACTCGAATTTATTGAGTTTTTGCCGAAAAAAAATTGAATCGCTCAAATTCATCAAGTTAATGGGCATAACTCTCCAATAAAAAAACGAACATCATGAAGGCTATTAACATCTTCAAATGGTTCAAGGGACCTCTGCCATTGACTCCTAAATGACCTTGACAGGTTTTAGATGGTGTATTTTTGGATTCAAGCTATTTCCAAGGTCAGGGTATAATATATCTCTAAAGATTCTAGTTTTTTTTTAACCAAAAAGATGTTTTGACCAAAAAAATCCCTTTGAAAACACAAACTTTAATGTAAAACACAACTTGAACATTAATAAATAACCAGGGCTGGAACTAGGGGTAGGCAGAAGAGGCACCTGCCTAGGGCTCAACAAAAGGGGGGCGCTGGGCAGGTACCTGCCTAGTCCATATTCTCTGCTCTCCCCGCTTCCCTCCCCTCTCCTCCAGGGCTGTTTCCCACCTCCCTCCCCTCCGGGACTTTCCCCTGTCTCCCTCCCCTCCCTCCCCTCTGGCACTCTCTCCTCCCCTCCGGCTCCCTCTTAACTCCCTGCCCTCTGCGTTCTGCGCATGTGTGCACACAATGGGGTATATTTATCAAAGAGTGAAGTTAGAGATCACCACAGTCATATAGTGTAAAATTCCGCCACTCTTCATTCATTTCTATAGAATTTTTACAAGCATATTTATCAAAGGGTGAACTTTCACTTTCACCCATTGATAAACACTCTTTTAAAAATCCTATAGAAACTAATGGAGAGTTGCGGAAATTCACACTAGTGGACTGTGGTGATCTCTAACTTCACTTTTTCATAAATATACCCCAATGCGTTCGGAGGCACGTGCGTACATGTGCGAGCATGGAGGGGAGCATGGTCGATTAGGGCTTCCGGTCGACTTGGTCCAGCACTGTAAATAACCCCCTAAGTATAGGCAGGCCATGTACAAAAATATTTTTTAATAAATCTCCTATATTGGCTTATACAGAAACACAGTAAGTAATTACTGGTCTGTGCACATTAGTTTATACAGTATACTCTGTCTGGAATATGAATGCTGAGCAAATTTGGTATAAAGTATGAAATGCAGAAAATTTGTTTGGAGAGAAAGGGCTAAATTAAGTTTTTTTCTGTGGGCATAGAATCCAATTGACATTTAGGGGCCCATTTACTTAGCTCGAGTGAAGGAATAGAGGGAAAAAAACGTTGAATTTGGAATGTTTCTTTTGGCTACTTCGACCATCGAATGGACTACTTCGACCTTCGACTACGACTCGAACGATTCGAACTAAAAATCGTTCGACTATTCGACCTACTGTCTCTTTAAAAAAAAACTTCGACCCCCTAGTTCACCACCTAAAACCTAGCAAAGTCAATGTTAGCCTATGGGGAAGGTCCCCATAGGCTTTGCTATATTTTTTTGGTCGAAGAAAAATCATTCGATCGATGGATTTAAATCCTTAGAATCGAACGATTCGAATGATTTAATCGTTCGATGAAACGAATTGCGGTAAATCCTTCAACTTCAATATTCGAAGTCAAAGGCTTTCAATTTGGCAGTCGAATATCGAGGGTTGACCTTAAAGGGCAACTAAAGTCTAAAATAGAATAATGTCAGAAATGCTGTATTATGTATACTAAATATAAACATGAACTTACTGCACCAGCAGCCTAATAAGACAAATGATTTTTGCTTTCAAAGTTGGCGCAGGGGGCTGTCATCTTGTAACTTTGTTAGACATTTCTGCAATATCAAGACTCGCACATGCTCAGTGTGGTCTGGGCTTCAGTTGGGAGGTTAAGCTTAGGGATCGTCATAAATTATCAAAACAGCACAAGTCAAATAATATCTGCCATAGAAGCCAATACAGCAAGACTGATTAATAATCATAATATAGAGACTGCACTGCGTCTCTGGATACAAATCTCTACAGGGAATCCAACAATGCTGCTCGAGTTCTGGGAAGTAAGGTGGGGGGGGCTCCCCCTGCCATTTGAAAGTATGATCGTTTACCTGCACAGCAGTTGGGGACCATCTGACAATTCCTATCCACAGCAGTAAAAGAAGGGGGAATTGCACTGCATACAGTCAGGTTTATGATAAAAACTGTAGACATCTTTTAATTAAAATATATTGGAGATAGATTTCTTTTTCATTAAAGAAAGTAAAAATGGGATTTTATATTTTCGCCTTTACATGCCCTTTAAGTAAATTTGCCCCTTAGGGTCAGCTATTTGAAAACAAGGACCTGGTTGGTTGCTATGCATTACTAGACCTGAGTAAACTGTGCCTGTTATTACTTTACTCTACACAACTGCTCATTTTCAGTATATCCCTCTTTACAGCTATCATAAAAAAATATACTTGCACTAGTGTTGACATCATTAAAGTAAAGAAAAGAGACAGGGGAAAATGACAAAAGCCTAGGATATGGCTCCAAAAGAAGCCCTATATACTTTTTTTTTTCACTAAAAGCACTTTTGTGATCACACATCCTATAAAAGGTGAAGAAAATGCTTTCTATTTTAAACTTTAATCCACTACATTTCACCACTCTTTTGTGAAAAGTACACTGTTTTATATTCAAATTACCTACTGTAAATTGTGAGGGGAAAATGAGACCTCATAGAGGTTACCCTTTATCAAAGTTTGCATTTTGCTTAAGTTTTGAATAAAACAATATTAATATTAATTGGGTTAAAATCCAATAAGTATGCCAATGTAGTTTCCTTGGCAGAATATAACTAAAAATTATTATTTTTTTTATCTAACTCCCTAAACACTTAAAAACTAAGACGGTTTCCTTTGATGGCAGCCTTTCATTACACTCCAATATTTACCCTTTCGACCGTCGAAGGAGAATTGTGATATTTTGCATTATAATCAGTTTTCAGACTAATAGCTGCAGCAAATTTACATTTACATAAAGTTAGAGAGTATCGGTCTAATAAGTATTATCCTTTTTAAAAGAATTGTATAAGGAAATGGGTATAAACAAATATACATAAGTGATGATTAGTAATCTTCAGAGTGGAGCAGCATGTTAATCTCCCCCTTAAATGATGAATATAGCTCATTTGCTTTCATGTGAGGAACTGGCCAATTAACATTCAGCTTATTTTTCATAGGAATACTTTTACTGCCATAAAGATTTTTTAATGTCCCTTGTTCGTGTTTAGTGAGGTTATTAGGCCTTTATTTTATTGTTAATGTTATTCTACATAAAACTTCACCAGTGTCTTAAAAGCATCATGAAAGGGATAATTATCTAGAGGCATACAACTTTGCTTATTGGTGCAGCTTTTGCCCCATTCTACAATCTTTTTGATGCCTCTTTATCCAAAAAATGTACCTTATGTTTGCAATTGTTGAATTAAAATAAATCAATAGCAAACTCAAATGAGAATAGACATGTGTAGCTATGTAAATAAGACCCTAATTTAAATACAAACATTTCAATAGGGGACACAAATTAATGACATTATTTACTTCTATTTGTGATGCTTGTTGTTTTTTCCTGTATGTCTTTTAAGGTTTCTCTGTGCGAGCAGGCCATATTGTCCAATCCTAAGGTTTCTCCCCTTCAAACACTTTTTTTCTAAAAAAGCAGGTGAAGCTTTCAATGGAGTTGATGCTGAAGTATCCAAGTCAGAATTCACAGCCATACTAGCACAGTTTTGCAGGTTGAAGCAAGTGTTTTTTTTTACATAAGTGGGTGTTTGCCAACGATAAAAAGCTCACCAGGTTTTAGGTGGCAAGCTTTTTAGATTTGGCAAAAACATACTCTTGGAAATAATATATTTTTGTGCTTTTGTACCTTAAAGCCACCACAGACCTATAGCAATGAAGATAATCAGTTCTGCAGAATCAGCAGGGACAGATTGAACATCCCTGTGCACTTTGTTTTGATTATTTCTTATGACCTCACAACTTCTCAACAGCAAACCAGAGAACAATGAACATGTGTAGTTCTATCAACCCTTGCTGTTGGGGACAATTTTTAAGACAAAAATAATTAATCTTATAGGGCCTTTAAACCGCTCAGTAGAACAGATTTATATATATAAAATCTAACATTTCTAATGATATTCCTTTTAGCTGTTTGTTCTTCTTTACTGAAACACATATAAGGGAATATTTTTTACAAACATAAAACAAAGGATTACACTTTTTTTGCCTACCGCCATATGGGTTCACTCACACTACTCTCGTCAAATTTACATTTGCATTGTTAATTGGATTCAAGTGCACAGATAACATTTAATTACATCATGGATCAAACCAAGCTAATAGGATTACACTGGACTGTACACAGAGAACTTGGACCCAATTACAATAGATTTAAAAGGATGCAAATGCCACTGTATATAATCATAAATTCACATTAAATTTACACTTCAGGCAGTCAGTTTAACTGTGATTAGACTAGGACTAGAAGTGTTAACAACCACAACTGTGGTAGGGTTTATTTGCTTGTTTGTTACAGAGATATACAGTAGAGGAGTTCTAGTAGGAGCTAGTGTTCTTTAGTGGCACTCCACAATAGGGCTTAATCCTTGATCTTCCTAAACTAGGTACTCACATACTTTTCGATGTCATAACAAATCTACTTTAGACTTTGTAGAATAAAGTAGTTGCTAGGTTTCTTGAAACCTTAAGTAGAGCCCTTAATAGTAGTACATCCTAGTGCTGCAGCAGGCCATGCCAAAGCTAGAACTGACACATCACAACATTCTATAAGGATAAATTACATGTTAGGATCTATTATTACATAGAAAATGGAAATAGTTTTGTATGATTTATTTGCTTAAAATAGATTCTGTGGGTGATGACCTTATTGTAATTGAGAGCTGTCTGGATTATGGGTTTCCAAAAAATGGATCCCATACTTTATATGCAGAAATATGATGGAGGAAACTTTTCTGTGGTAGGGTTACAAATCATCAGTTATTGACAATGATACCGTACCTATGTTTATTTAAATGACTATAAAATATTCATAGCAGCACAGTTAAGTAAACAAAGTTGCATTCTAAAGGTACTCAAAAGCATTGTCGAGTTCCTAGATTTGCTTTTTTCCTCTTCCATGCATATTCAGTTATGCCAAGAAAACCCATCATAATCCTGAGTTTCCATAATGTATTATTTTAATAGGGTTTAAAGCTGGTGAGTGTCTTTCAAAATACAGAGTCCATAAAGTTCAATTAGCATCTGTGACAGCTGTAATAAAAAATAATGTTGAATACTTCAGCAAATCAGAAAAATATTCTATACAGCATTGACATTACTGAATATCACAGTGGAGAAATACTGTTTAGCAAGACTCAATAAAACTAGTGTTGAAAAATCCAAACTTTTGTTTATTCTTATCCATGCACACCAAAAATTGATAAAGATCATATTGGTTCCAAACTCTTATTAACCTCCTTATGATTGGGGTGTTTTGAACCTTAAGAAACAGGACAATTATTTAAGAAAGTGCTTGTTAGGAGTTTAAATTGGTTTAATTTATATAGCACCGACATGTTTCATAACACTATCGAGACTTTAATCATTCCCAACAGTCATTGCCCCAGCAGAGCACTCAAAGTAAGCCCACAGGAAGAACATACAAATTTCTTGCAGATAGCGCCCTGGTTGTAATCAAATTCAGGTCCCCAGTGCTGCAAAACAACTAGATACCAGGCTACCCAAATCTGTATATACAGGTAAATATATTTATTTATACATATGCATGCAAATAGAACAGCTAAAACTACATGCATCTTACATGTTTCACAGAACAAGGTTTGACATTAGGGCTGCCACCTAAATGATATGTTAACCCAGTGGTCCCCAACCAGTAGCTCGCGAGCAACATGTTGCTCTCCAACCCCTTGGATGTTGCTCTCAGGGTCCTTAAAGCAGGTGCTTATTTTTTAATTCCAAGCTTGAAAGCCAGTTTTGGTTGCATAAAAACTAAGTATAGTGCCAAGTAGAGCCTCCTGTAGGCTACCAGTCCACATAGGGGCTACCAAATAGCCAATCACAGCCTTTATTTTGCACCCCAAGGGACTTTTTTATGCTTGTGTTGCTCCCCAACTCTTTTTACATTTGAATGTGGCTCACAGGTAAAAAAGGTTGGGGACCCCTGTGTTAACCCCACCCCATCTGATCCGCCCCCCTTGTTTTTTTTTTTTTGTTATGTAGAAACAAATTATTATTATTTTTTTTTATGTTACTGGTCCTTTAATGAAATATTTTATTTTATATTGGCTGGGTACACCAAAATCCTTGAAATCCAGAAAATCGCCATAAACAAAAAGAAGAATTGTTTGCTTCAACATGCTTGGCTAGAAAAATGTTCTATAGGCCATGAA
Organism: Xenopus laevis; assembly: GCF_017654675.1. Lineage (NCBI taxonomy): Eukaryota > Metazoa > Chordata > Amphibia > Anura > Pipidae > Xenopus > Xenopus laevis. The sequence continues at coordinate 75,495,218 of NC_054375.1, read as the reverse complement.
ATGAAGGAAGGCAACTATTTCCATGAACATAAAATGGCAGTACAGCCCTTAGAGATATTTTATTATTACAGTATTTGTTTGACTGTGTATATTTTCTACATTCATGAAATAATAGTGGAACCAGCTGATCCACAGACATGGAGCAGAGTAGGGCTTGGATTGGTTTGGTATGCTGGTGTGTCTTTTGAATATGATTCAATGTTCATCTGATTCCAAAAAGTATTTATTCTTGATATTTAAAGAGATTCTCTCCTGATTTTTATGGTATAGTTTTTATAACTAAATGACACGGTGTACATTGCACTTCATTAATTCTACCATTCAGAATTTTATTTGTGAGCAAATGAATGTTTGTTTTTTTAAGTAATAATATTGTTGTAGGCACCCATTTCAGATAATTTTGACTGGTCATGAGCTTTTAGAAAGAGCCAGCACTTCACAATGGAACTACTTTCAGACAGGCCATTGTTTATGGGAAGCTTTAAAGGGAGGGGGTGATATAACTCTAGCTTACAGTGCAGCAGTAAATAGTGACTGAAGTTTATCAGAACACAAATCACATGACTGACAAATGTCTTCATGTAAAAAAAAAACAGGAATTTTAATTATGCCAAAGTGTGGTTGAAAGCTATTTCATACAGACAAACTATCAACTTGGATGTTATGTTTTACTTTTAATACCTTGAGGAATATAAATAAGTAATATTTCTAGTCTCTCCTTTGATAACAAATGAACTTCCTTTGATAATAAATTAACTTATTTAACTTATGTCATTATGATTTTGTTAAACAATTAGAACTTTTTAATTTTTATTTCACATTTCTTCTGAAATGTTTATAAAAAAGATATTTTATAATGCTGTGATTGAAGGTAAGTTAAGAAAATAACACAGAGCGTAAATTTACCCAAGAGTGAATTAATTATTCTCTTACTTGTACAGTAGGTCATGCTCCTGCTTTAGGACTGAAATAAGTAGCTTCGGATTTAAAACAATATATGATAAAAGATTTCTTTCAGTTATATACCAAATACACGTCCCATTTTATTTTACATAATGCTTTACTTAAGCCTTGCAGAATCCCATTTAACCTGCTCATGCATTTACCAGATGTCTCTTCATTATTTAATTTCCACAAGCAAAGGAGGACAAATCTATTTCCTCAAGAGAGTACAGCAAATTAATGTAACATTAATCATAGACAAATACACAAGAAATATAAAGAACAATATGTGGAAAGGTGTAGCTAGTTTAATTATTACAATAGCATTAATTATTACAATGATTGATTCTGTGGGTCAAGTTCCAGTCTGCGTTGTCATTTTGACACAAGCTGTGTAAAACAGAAGTGCCAGGTCCCGATAAATGGCGCCCAAGGAGCAGGGGGCAATGCAGGTACCTTCGGAGGGTTGGGTTGTGATATATGCATGACGGTGTTCAACTTCCAACCCCCCCCCCACTTCACCATTCAGTATGACATCCATTGCACATTGCATCACCAGGCAGCTTACAGAATGCATACCAGGGTACAGATAGACGTATGTGTCTAGACCCAACACCACTGAGACTAGAACCCATGCTTTTCAGTTACAAGAAAGGGAAAAGCATTAGGGACTTGTTTTATCCAGCTGTATCGTTAAAGAAAAATAAAAGAAGGTTTTTTGGGACTCCAAAAAAAAAAAAAGGCACATTCCCATGCTTTAATTGTATCTGTTGCCTTTCTATTATAAGAAGTGATTGGATTGATCACTTGACACTAGGGTTAAGCTTAAAGATTATGCCACATGTGACTCTAAAGAAGTCACTAACATGCTTAAATGTCCCTGTGGGTTAGTATATGTAGGGCAAAGGGGAAGAAACATTAAAACCAGAATTAAGGCGCATAAGGGTGATATAAGGAATTTTAAACAAGACATTTAAATGAGGCATACACATGGCCAATTGAAATGGGTGGTCTTAGAAGTAGTTGCACCATTGACTAGAGGAGGTGATTTCCAACAAAAAATGTTACAAAGAGAGGCAAACTGGATGATAAAATTGAATTCTTTAGCCTCTTTAGGTTTAAATGAAGCATGGAATGTGAAATGCTTTTTATGAGCTGTAGTAACTCTTATATCCCCCCTCTTTTCAGACTTCTTTGATATTGGCTTACATAATCATTTTGCTACTGTGCCAGGGCTGAGGTAAGGTAAGGCTTTATTTATGTATGCTCTTTTTTAATATAAGGTTGGTTAAAATGAATATGCTTTAACTTCAGTGTAGTGGTAAATTGAAGGTATAGACCTTACTTAGTGACACGTGTGTTTGTGGATAAAATGGATAGGTAGATTCCTTTGAGAGTAGTACTTAGTTTAAGTATTCCTTGTAACAGGTTATGGAAATGGTTTTTAAGTATTGCAACTTTGTTGCACATTTTAAATATATAACTTAGTATCAGAAGCAAAGGGAAGTGTAACGTTAAAGTTAAAACAACTTTTATGGAGTTGTGCACTGGTAATGTTTCTAATTAATGATGTCACGAGAAAGAGTGCCCTATGTGAACTATGTGTTCTAAGATGTAATGTGTTTATTTGTATTTTGCACTTGAAATAGTCCGAACCGTGTGGTGTTTAATAAAAGATTGGCAGCTGAGACTGTGGCTCGTGTGCCCTTTCTTACCCTTCGTTGATTCAGTCTAAGGTCGGGTGGTGTGACCTATTTGGAAGGAGAGTACGTTTAACAGATGTAAGAAGCGGAGTTTCATAATCCATGAAAAAGCTCTGTGGACAATGTCCACAATAACAATAATAATTATAAAATTATAACGTTTTGTATAAGATACAGGTATAGGATGTGTTATCCATAATGCTTAGGATCTGGGGTTTTCTGGAAAAGGATCTTTGCTATTTTGATCACCATACCTCAGGTCTCCTAAAAAACTTTTAGATTTGTTGATTATGCAACAACTGTTCTTCACAGAAAAAAAAGTTTCCACCATGTCAGTTTCTTCCAAACATGGTGTCTTGAGAGTTTCTTAGACAGATGGGGGGGGGTTGGGTTGTCTCTCATCAGATCTTGATGTGGAAGGCAAGGGGCACATAATAATGACATCAGTGTATTCTCTGTTTTTTCTGCACAAAAGGCAAAATTCTAGTGCAGTACATTTTTTCTTGTGCTAAAATGTGTGTGTGGGTTCCGGCAAAACAAAACATGTGATGAATATTGCCACAGGACTGTATCAGGCAAAAAAAGTTTGCTCATCATTATAGATGGCCATACTGTAATTTGGAGCTTTCTAGATAACAGGTGTCCAGATACCCCTACCTGTAAGGCCTGGACTGGGAGTCAAAATAGGCCCTGCCATTCCAAGTCCACAGAGGCCCTTCCAGCCCCCTACCAGCCCAAACAGACCCCTTCCAGCACACTATATGGTGACTTTCTATGGAACCATACAGCAGCCCCTCTGGCATTTGCCAGAACCCACAGATTGCCAGTCCGGGCCTCGATGTGAAGTCAGCACACAGCATCGAGTGCCATGAAATTCACTATTAAAGGTCCGCTGATGCCAATGATTCCCTGTCACATCTGTTGGTAACTCCCTGCTAGTGGTAGATGCTCCTTTTAGACTTGTATTCTGATCTGATCTCTGTTGACCCTACAGGTAATAAATACAGCCCCTCTTCAAATCTAAATATTCAGAAAAAAAGAAACATTGCAAGTTAGTAGAGCTACTCCATAAACCACAAATTAGTAATCAAGGTAATAAGCCCCATTTAAAAAAAATAATAAAATAATAATATAATAAATATTATTTATTTACTTTTAATCATAATTTATTAATGGGCTGTCCATTAGTATCATTATATTTATAATCCAAATTGAAAGCCAGGTTCTTAATTCGTTTCTTTTCTGGCTATTGTTACATTCTTGAAGCAATTGCCTTTACAGCAGTCTCCGGTATCTAAGCAAGGCATAGTCAACAGTCAGCACCAATGAAGCTAAGAATGGATTTTTTCTTTGCTGATATTTATATTTTCATTTACTTACTAGCATTTACATAGCGATTATACAAGAGAAACAAGAGAACAAAGAGAAATACATTTCTTCTAATGCTGCTTATTACATAGTTTATACAAAGTGTATGATTAAATATGAATAAAAGGAGGCATATTTATTACTGCAGACAAGGCCTGGGTTTGATTCCTCAAAAATGTTGTGACAAGCATGAATAGTAAAGGATGAAGCGCGTCTGTTGCTGTTGAATCAAATAAATTGTGCATTATGACCATAACTTAAAGGAATTGTACAGTGTAAAAATAAAAACTGGGTAAATAGATAGGCTGTGCAAAATAAAAAATGTTTCTAATATAGTTAGTTAGCCAAAAATGTAATGTATAAAGGCTGGAGTGATTTGATGTATATTATGTCAGTCAGATCACTACTTCCTGCTTTTCAGCTCTCTTGGTTTACACTGACTGGTTACCCTGGCTACCAGGCAGTAACCAATCAGAGACTTGAGGGGGTGCCACATGGGTCATTTCTGTTGCTTTTGAATCTGAGCGGAATGCTGAGGATCAATTACAAACTCACTGAACAGAAATGTACCATATGGCCCCCCTTCAAGTCGCTGACTAACTCAGAGTTATAGAGCTGAAAAGCAGGAAGTTGGATTCTGGCTGTTTTATTAGACATCTGTTCACTCCAGCCTTTATATAATACATATTTGGCTAACTAACTTTATTAGAAACATTTTTTATTTTGCACAGTCTATCTATTTACACAGTTTTTATTTTCACACTGAACTGTTCCTTTAAATAGTAATCTTCACAATAATTGTATGTGTACAAACATTTACTGTGAATGCAGAGCAAAAGGCCAGCTGCACATGGAGGAACTCTAGTCTTCAAGAGAGTAGCTGCAATTTAGAGTCTTCATGAATCAGTTGTAGCCTATTACACTATGGGTAATGGCAGACAAAGAGATACCTATGGGTGACAAATCCAATTAAAGTACCTTATCATTCATGCCAGTGTGAATTGCTGGCAGTAAACTATACATCTATATACATCTATTTATAGAAAAAAAAAGTTTTCTGTTGGTTATGCAATTCTTATTTTTTGCAGCTGGCAATTTGACGCTGATGGGCAGCACAGATTTCCCACAGGTAAAAAAAATCCCTGTGTGTCATCACTCTAATTCAACTGATTTGGCTTTATAGAGATACTGACACCAGAAATAATCTGTGATAACATTGTCTTTGCATGCTATTTAGAATTTGCCTTTTGCAATCCCCCATATTTCTCTATGAGGGGCCTGCCATTTTTGTGCATAAAATCTAACTGACAGGTTGAGAAGGGACAATCCGTTGGCAATACAGCAGTCAAGTTTAGAAACTTCAAGTGACAATTACTTACAAAAGCAGTCCTATCGGGGAAAATGATCAGCATGACCTATAGGTAACTTTTAATGTACTTTAATATTTTTAGTGTAATTTTTAGTGTCAGTATCACTTTAATGGAAACCCCTGGCTTCTATATCAAAATCCCACAGCAGTACAGTACCACACCACAGCAGAAAAAAAAACATATTTTAGATTGCAATACATTAGCAGAAACACCTATATTTTTGGAAAGTACACATTTGGATTTATTCTTACTGTGTAAATATTTCTTTCTAATCCACACTAGGGGGCAGATTTACCTAGGGTCGAATATCGAGGGTTAATTAACCCTCGATATTCGACTGTCGAATGTAAATCCTTCGACTTCGAATATCGAAGTCGAAGGATTTACCGCAAATAGTTTGATTGAACGAAAAAACAATTTTTCTTCGACCAAAAAAAGATTGCAAAGCCTATGGGGACCTTCCCCATAGGCTAACATTGACTTCGGTAGGTTTTAGGTGGCGAAGTAGGGGGTCAACTTTTTTTTTAAAGAGTACTTCGACTATCGAATGGCCGAATATTCAAACGATTTTTAGTTCGATTCGAAGGTCGACGTAGCCAATTCGATGGTCGAAGTAGCCAAAAAAAACATTCGAAATTCGAAGTTTTTTTTATTCTATTCCTTCACTCGAACTAAGTAAATGGGCCCCTAGCTAACAGCAAAGTTTTTCTAAAATATGAATCCCAGAATTCTTCTGAATAGTTTCTTGCCCAATATGCATATGATTATCAAACTATGGGCCAGATTCAATTCAATGCGGTGAAAAGTTCAATGCCTCTGAAAATTTATGTGAAGTCAAATTCAATTCATTGCGTTGTTTTTTTTTACTGTCACTACGTTATGTTGGAAAACAACAGACAGAGATTGTTCCAGTGGATGTTACTTAATGTGGGGAGGGTCTATTGTTGCTTAATGTGATGTCATATTTGACCTGTAACCCTGTGTGATTTTCTTCTTCCTCTTCCTGTTTATGCTCTCTATGAAAAGTTCCTGTTGCACACAAGTTGTGCTGAGTTCTATAAAGCAACCAAGTTACTGTTCACACAGACGTTGGTGTGTCTGTCCTCACTTATAGAGAAGCTGCACATGCAGTTCAGATCAGCTCTCTGCTAACACGTTATTGTCATTTTTGTTTTCATGTAGTGTTTTTGATAGAAACTGTGTGTATGTATCTGTGTGTATGAATCTGTGTATAACAGACCCCATACCTACATTTGCATTTTGCTATATTTTAACTACTTTAGACAGAAGATAACTCTTTTGCCAAGTGCCACATGTTCTGTTTTCATAAGGCTTTATTCTATGATTCTTTTATTAGTTCTTGCTATCATAGAGTCTATGAGGCAGATTTACTAAAGGGCGAATTGGCTGTTGCTAGCGAAAATTCATCAGAAATATCATCTGTAGGGACATTGCCAATTTACTAACAGGCATAGATGAAAATTCACTAGCGAAAGAGACCGCCACCGCAACGGTCATTACTCCACAAATTCAATAAGTGCTAATTTTACAGAACGTTTTGCCAGAGTTTCCTTCACCACCTTAGACTAGGCGAACTATGACGCTACATCCTCCTCACTTATGTCAGTGACATCATATCCTGTATGCTGGAAAGTCATAAAAGTGTTAAAAAACATCTTTTAATTTTTTAAAGCAGGATTGCCTTCAACTATTTAACTATTAAAGATTTTTGTGTTAACAATTTTTTAACCAATTTGAGGGGCAAGCCACACTTGTTTTAGGGTGGGCTCACTCTACGCTTTATCATGCTCTTGCTGATAAGGTAATGCTACTGAAACTTCGCCAGCCTTTGGCTGCTTAGACACAACTATGCATTCTAATGAATTATTGTAGTGGTGACTAATTTACACCTGGCGAAGTGGTGTGAAGTTTGGTGGAGCGTTCACTGGTGAAAATTCGCCCTTTAGTGAATTTGCCCCTTATGTGTGTGTATACTTTTTTGTGTATAATTCTGTGTTTCAGACCATACAAGAAAACAATGTTTTTTTTTATGGTAACGTGATACCATTTTATTGGCTAACTGATATATGAAATAATGTAAACTTTAAAGAAGAAAAAAGAAAATTAAAAACATGCAACTTTAAGATATGTCCTAATTCTAACATTTTAATTGTAACTTACTTATAGTTCCTTAAATGTTTGCATGTGGTAATGTGTGTTCTCACCTTTTTTTTCTACTGGGAGGTTGAGATGTCACCACAATACTGGTTCCTCAGTAGTTATATTACAAATAATATAATCCTGATGCAAATAATATATCATCATGTAAAGTACTGCAGAGTATGTAAACATTTTATAAACAAAGGATAACAACAATGGGACAAAGTACCCAATGAAAGTCTCTCTCAAACTAACCTAAAGCAATTTGTTGGGTTGAATTTTAATTTGTGAAGGGTACTATACAACTGATTTTTTAAGCAACAAAACAGTACACAAATGAAGTTGCTATTCCTGGTTTTAAAGTGATGGTTGACTTTCTTTTTATAATAATCTGGCTTTAATTTTCCTTTTGAAAGGAAAACTAAATGATCATTTCATCAATTAGAGAGTGAGGTTCCTGCCTCCCTTTTGAGAGTTTGAGAAATGACTGTTTCATTTTAACTTCAGAGATCAGATGATAAGGCTTTTGTTTTCTATATGGTATTATTAAGTGATGTTAAATGGGTTGAAACGTTGGATGGATGGTTTGTTCAATCAATATCTGAATTAGCTCTGATCAGGTATTGATCTGGAAGGACATACAAAGCCCAATAGGCTGGCAGCTTTGTAATGAGTGACCGAGCAAACAGAAAAGCTCTATGTATAATTGTAAAGGTTTAACTGTGTGCTCCATATGTATGCAGCATTTGTAGCAATAAAAATTTAGTTTTATAATTACAATATAGAATCTATGCTTTAAATTACCTGCAATAACATATATTTCAAAAGAAAGTGACTAAGCTTTTTTTCCTGTGAGACTTAAAGTGTTTAACATTAACAACAATGGGAAAAAATGAAGGTGATTATTCTTAGCTGTCCCAGAGTATGTTGAGTAAGGGTAATACAAATGATGGTCACAACAATGATAAGAAGCCATGCAATATGTACTGTCAAGAGCATTCCCATTACTAACCTCTAGTAATTGATTCTGCCACTGGATTATTTGGAAAGTTGCTGAGACAAGCATTAGACCTACACGCTTGGTAATCAATATTTCATGTTAAAACAAGATTGCAGATGTGAAGCTTGGGTCACTCTAAAATAATTACTTTTCATATTCCCATTCCAAAGCAGTAAAACGGCGATAAACAAATGCAGTTACTGCAATCTGTGCCATAAATAGCATACAAACAAAATTCATTTATACCAAGGAGGACATCATGAATATGCAGGTAGTTAAGTGAAATGAGCCTGTAAGAATGTTGCTTAGAAAGGGATAATAACATTTGCTTGTACAGTGAATTACATTAGTACCTAGCAAACAGCCTCTGCTTCGTTTTTACTCTTCAATTCCAGAATTTCATTTACTTTCCCTTTTGCGAGCATACAAGTTTAGCGATTTTATCTTTCCTTATTTTCAATTTCTGAGGTGCCAAAAGATGTTTATAGCCCACTGAAAATAAAATAATACCAAGGACAGTATAAAAAATCACATCTACCATACAATGTGAGATTTAAAATTGTTGAATATCCTCACAAGAGTCCGTAATAAATCAATAAAGAAAAAACAGAAAAAAGTATGTCTCTCAAAGTCATTTATACAAGTTTATCTCTGATTATATTCACATCTTGTTAGGTGTATGCTAGTCTCTTGTGGTTCAGAAAGAAATTCTGCATGATTACAAGGTACTTAGGTTGAGTATCGATGTTAATCAATTCCTGGTTAAGTAGCACAAAGCATTTTCTTAAATATTATAAAAATGAAAAAATAAAATCACAATATACCCCAATAAGAAAATATATATTCTGTTTTTATTTCTACATACTTTTTCAGTTATTTGTAATATTAACATTTCTCGGATTTACAAAAAATATGTAAAAAATAAAAAAAAAACAATGTATATATAGGGATGTAGCGAACCGCCGATAATGTGTTCGCGAACGCCGTTCGCGAACACCGGCAAAAATTGCAAACAGTTCGCGAACAGTTCGCGAACTTCGAACATCCGAAAATCGTTCGATTCGAACGATCGAAGGATTTTAATCGTTCGAATCGAACGATCGAAGCCATTCGATCGAATGATTTCATTCAATCCAATGGCTTCGATCGTTCGATTCGAACGAAAATCCTTCGATTTTAGCGATCGAATGGTCGAACGATTTTGACGCGAACGCCTATTGGCGAACGTCGCGCGACGTTCGCGAACTTGCGGCGGACGCGAACAGCCGATGTTCGCGCGAACAAGTTCGCCGGCGAACAGTCCGCGACATCCCTATGTATATACTGTACAATTACTTTATGTATATATTATTATAACTTTTGTTGTGGATATATAGTGAATAAAGTACCCCCTTTTGTAAAATATAGGGATATTATAAGTTACCGAGGAGTTTCATGACCATATAAAAACACGAGGCCGAAGGCCGAGTGTTTTTATACAGGTCATGGAACTCCGAGGTAACTTCTAATATCCTCATATTTTACAACTGGGGGTACTTTATTTATTATAATACACAAATTTCAATGAGTCGTGTGACAGAAATTACATCAGAACTCACCGTTTATAACTGATGACATCAGAACTCACCGTTTATAAGGATATAATTTACAGGATATTCATGGCTTTTGTGTATTATATGATGATATATACTGTATAAGATATTTCTTGCTGGAAAAAAACACAAAAAAACACAAGAAAACGCCCATTTACTCAAATACATCTGGTATGAAAAAAAATTCATAAAAGGAACAGTAACATCAGAAAAATTAAAGTGTTTTAAAGTAATAAAAATATAATGCCATGTGTTGCCATGCACTGGTAAAACTGGTGTGTTTGCTTCAGAAACATTACTATTGTTTATATAAATAAGCTGCTGTGTAGCAAAGGGGGCAGCCATTCAAAGGAAAAAAGGCTTGGGTTACACAGCAGATAAGCTCTGTAGAGCATAATGGTGTTATCTGTTATCCACTATTTATCCTGTGCCATAGATCCTTTTTTCAATTTCCGCCATAGCTACACAGCAGCTTGTTTATATGAACGATAGTAGTGTTTCTGAAGCAAACACATCAGTTTTACCAGTGCAGGGCAATATTACATGATATTTTCATTACTTTAAAACACTTTCACTTTTTGGTGTTACTGTTCCTTTAACACCAAAGCATTTGGCGTAAGAAAAACCAATAGGAAAAAAATACCCATTGACTTCAATGAATTTGGAAAAAGAAAAAAGGCCCTTTTACTCCAATGTATTTGGCATGAGAAAAAGCACAGTAAAAAGCTTTGAAAATATATTCAATGGAGTGCAAACAAGAAAAATACCCACAACCTTAATCCCTCATTTGGACTGAATATTTGTTTAATCTTGTGATTATACAAAGTTGGGGGCTCTTTTATTAACATTTAAAAAGCTGTACTTCCGTATATGGCATACTATCTTTGTTCTATCCAGGGTTGTGAAGTTTGAATTAACTGTGTTTGGCCTATATACCTCTTAAAGGACCAGTAACAAAAATTTTTATTTAAGAAATCCATTCTATATGTTAAAAATAATGGCCATGCCATTCTACATTAATATAATATACCTAGCATTTTTTAAAAAAAATTTGTCAGAATACCTATTCTCCATTGCCATGGAAAACAGCGAAAAGGCGACCACTTTGTGCGCGTCCCCGACGCTGTTCCACCGCACAGCACCGGAAGTAAGTAACCGGAAGTTAAAATACAGCCAGTGAGTAACGTCGTGGGAGCCAGACCGAGAGGCACAGCATCAGGCAGTGATGAGTGAAACTCCCCTGGAGAGGCTCCATAGAGAGAGAGAGAAATGCAGGGGGAGGCAGGCAAAGGAACGGCTGGGTAAACGAGCGGTGAGAGGGAGAAATGCAGGGGGAGGCAGGGAATCGAATGGAACGGCTGGGTAAACGAGCGGTGAGAGAGAGAAATGCAGGGGGAGGCAGGCAATCTAAACGAACGGCTGGGTAAACGAGCGGTGAGAGAGAGAAATGCAGGGGGAGGCAGGGAATCTAACAGAGCGGCTGGGTAAACGAGCAGTGAGAGAGAGAAATGCAGGGGGAGGCAGGCAATCTAAACAAACGGCTGGGTAAAGTAGCGGGGAGTGAGAGAAATGCAAGGGGAAGCCGGGAATCGAACAGAACAGCAAGAGAAGATAGAAATGCTGGGGGAAAGAGAGGAAACCAATGAGGGCTGTGTGGAGTACAACACTGGGGGCTAAAGACTGTCCCAAAACCGGAAGTGACATCACAAACCAGGAAGTCGGGTGCGAGCACGTAAGGGAGAAGAAGGAGAACAAGCAAGAAGATGGCGGAGACCCTGTGGACGTCGTGGGACCCTGTCGGTTTTAGTTTTTTCTGATGTCTTACCCAAACAGCAAGACAGATCAGCATATTGGAGGTAAGTAATGTATATGCATTTTTTTTTCTAAAAATAAAAAATGGTGTTACTGGTCCTTTAAATCCGGTGAGTAGGTTTTCACTCCAGAGAGGGTTTTCTTAACTTTAGTAGTGGTGTTACCATACTGACACACGGTGTATGTGTTTCTGCACTTTTTTATTGAGCACTTTGTGTATGTGGATATTCTGCACCAGGAGTTTTCTTGTTTGCACTTCCCCACAGGATATATTTTCAAACCTTTAGGGCATATTTATCAAGAGTCAAATTTAGAGTTTATGGGAGTTTATAAAAACTCCCATGAACTCGGAATTCGGAAAAAAATTACCAATCGAAATTTATTTAAAAATTAAAACATTTTAAATCCAGGTGAATAGGATCGACCTGCAAACTGAAATTTTTTCAAAAGTTTTTTCAAAAGTCCACCAAATGACTTCAAATTGATTATAAGAAGTCCCCCATAGGCTAAAACACCAATTCGGGAAGGTTTTAGATGGTGAATAGTCTAATTCGAATTGCTAAAGGGACAGTATCCTATGTTAAAATTTGAAATTCGAATATCCATTTTTTTTTTAAAACTCGAATGGAATTTGGACTATTCCCTAGTCGAATTACACTAAAATAAACTAGAAATTCGAATTTAAAAATTCAAATTTTCAATTCGACCCTTGATAAATCTGCCCCTATGTGTTAGTCCTGCAAGGTGGACACGTCTGGTGGGAGCTACAATCAAATATGTACAGTAGACAGCGTGATTGGACTTTTCTGCTTCTAAATGGTAAAAAGATGCCCATTGTCTCCAATGTGTTTGGTGAAACAGAAAAGTAAGGACTTGTTGCTGTAAAATATGGCAGCTAATTAATGTGAACATATGATTCCATGCTTGAAAGAAAGCACCGGATTGTATTAGATCAGATCACCACAGCACTGAACCCAGCACTGAGCCTTGCATACTGCTCACAAGTGAGTCACAAACTTGAGAGCTGATAATGTATTTTTTATATGAACACATTTATATGAGAACAGCCTATTCCAATGACGGACAAATGGTTATGTGTCAGAGTGTAAGAATAATAAAGTCTAATAACAAATGCCCCTATCATTCTGACTCAGCAATAACCACATGCCCAAGGCAGGAAAGGTGAAGGGATGGGTGATGTTCCCCCATTTATTTATTCTCTTATTAATGACACCCAGTGATGAGAGTCCACTTTGTAAGTTACTGACAGAATTCAGAGTGTCAGCAGATACTAGATGAGGCCCCTTTTTACAGAAGTGCTTTCTTCATTTGCTGATTCCTCCCTGTGTCTGCTTTTAACAGATAAAGAACTGCAAGGCTGAGGGACAGTTGTAAGCGGGAAACTATTTTCAGTGCAATATCTGTAGCTAAGAACATCAGTCCTCTTCCAACATTTTGGGAGGGTTCAAGTTATATAACGTATGTATGTGTACTCCCATTTTAATCTATAAAAGTTTGTGAAAAGTGGAGTGTCTTTGGCAAAATGCTCGTGGGACACTTCGGTGTAACATGATCATTTTCCCAAGGCAAAACCATTAAAAATTCTTTGTTAAACTCAATAAACCTCATTTTATTTGAAATAGCCTTATCTCGATGTTTTGCCTTCCATATAACGAGGTCATAGCAATAAAATTATCAACAGAGCCTCACAGATGTGGCAACAAATGATGATGTCAGAGACAAGTGACCAGCTAAGACATGTTAGAAGAGCTACGATTGGCCCATAATAAATTTCACATTAATGGCTCAGGGACACTTCTGTCAAATCTGCTATGAAGAACTTTTAAGCTGCCAGTAGCAAAGCAGGAGAGTTGATAGGAGGCATGGACACAGTAAATGAATCCATTATTTTTAAAATGGTGCCAAAATGTAAACTTTGTATATTTCATAGTTTCACCTTAAAACTGAATAAATCATATAATTTCATGCTGGATGTATTAAATGCACTCTGAATTGAGGAGCATCCCACATACATTTTGATCTGAATACTGTACCTTAAACACAACAGCTCCCCTACCCTTCATGTAAAAAAGATGGTGTAAATGGACAATGAGTAAAAAAGCAATTAAAACAGCTGTTGACTAGCCAATATTGGTTAAATAGAATTTTTGCATGACCGAGGAACAGTAATTTTGAAAAATAAACGTATTTGTTTATAGACTGTGCCAAATCTTGTCAATTGCAAATGTCATTACAACAGTATGTCCATTTCCCTCCAATTCCACATTCATTTTCTTATATGTTCTATTTACCAATGTAATATTTTCTTTTACAATTATAATTTTTCACTCCCCTTCAGCATAATCTACAAGTTATATACCCATTTAATTTTTCTGGGCACTGAACAGTTTGTACTTGCAGAAAGAAAAATATATTTTTCACTGGTTGCTTTTCATCAAAATTATATTTCTTCTCTTCACCAATGGGCACATTTACTAAGCTCGAGTGAAGGATTAGAATAAAAAATATTTTGAATTTCGAAGTATTTTTTTGGCTACTTCGACCATCGAATTGGCTACTTTGACTATGACTTTGAATCGAACGATTCTACTATTCAACCATTCGATAGTCGAAGTACTGTTCTTTAAAAAAACTTCGACCACCTACTTCGCCACCTAAAACCTACCGAGCACCAATATTAGCCTATGGGGAAGGAAAATCGTTCGATCGATGGATTAAAATCCTTCGAATCGTTCGATTCAAAGGATTTAATCGTTCCATCGAACGATTTTTCCTTTGATCGTTCAATCAAACGAATTGCGGTAAATCCTTCGACTTTGATATTCGAAGGATTTAACTTCGATAGTCGAATATCGAGGGTTAATTAACCCTCGATATTCGACCCATAGTAAATGTGCCCCCAGGTGTTCATATTGATTTGCACTGCGATTCACACGAGAGATACAATTACAATCCATATTTTGTGGGCTTGATTTAAGCAATTCCACTGGCAATTCATCTACATCAGTGTGCCTGGATCTGACCAGCTGTTTGACAAGAATAAATATGCATTTTAGAGACGATAAGACATGGGGAATGGACAAACATTGCAGATAAAGCAACAATATACAGTATAATGCTTTGTTGGTGGCAGAAAGAAATTAATTTAGAGATAGATAAGTAATAAATTATTGGCAAATGCTGAACCCAGCATCATAACAATTATTAAAATGAGAATCACTGCTTATTTAGCAACACCATAGCTAAAATTCTTACTTGCAATTGTGTTTTTTATTACATTCTGTTCATGTTCTAGAAGAAATAAAAACAGATACTAAAAACTAGGCCGCTGCTGCACAAAAAGGAATAAAATGTCTCTAATGGGGATTTTAACAAACAGCATGGATTATCACCTAGGGCAAGACATTTTCAAACACTTTCCTGGATATGGCATTTTCTTTGCCTTCAATGTCTTCAATGTAAGTCAAATTTTAAAAAGAAAAGGATTGCTGGAACCCAAAATTGACATATATAAATATTTATTTTGCCTCTAGCATCAGTATCTCACTTGCAACTCAGTGTTAAAGGAGCAGTTATATCCAAAACTGAAAATATTTTTTACATTGGGTTTATAACACAGATTGCCAATTTGCCCCCTCCCTCCACTCTGGTACATGTGCACATTGACTGGAATCTCCCTGTAAATTTGATGCCAGCCCAGTGACATGTACTTATTTCACTCATTTGGTTCCATCGACCCTTGGGTCTAAGTATGTGAATTGGTCGCTTCTGCCTCCTAACCATTCCCGTACTGGGCCATACCTGTGGCAGAAACACGGCACATCAGATTTAAGATTTGATTTCCTAGACTAATATATTGTCGCTTATAGGTACCACTAGACCATTACCTCTTGTCAATTCGTCTCCCTGGTCCCAGCCGGGTTTTAATTGTGATAAACTGGACTATTCTCATTACATGGGTTAATAAAAGTTACGTTTTAATTTTGTACATATACATGAGTCTCTGGACACGTTCAGATGATACGCATATATAACCTGATAAGTGGGAATGAGCTAAAAACTGCATCTTAAAAAAAAAAAAATGAGCAGTGAGGGAGAAGAGATTTTCAGACAGAGGAGGCTTTTATTTTTCGCAGTCGGTGTGAGATAAGAAAGCCTGAAAGCAGTAGTACTCGCCCCCTACAGGAAGTAGTTTCCTTCTCCATATGAGGAAGTGGAGTGTTTTTTTTTTAAACAATATATTTTACTAATTTGTGGGTTTACATCAGTAATTTTGTGATTAATATTTATTATTGCCATCAAAGTAGAGATCTAAGCACAAAACTAAAGGTGTCACTATCACGTTAAGCTTTAAAGTTTTTGTCTGTTCAATCAGCACCAAAAGATAAAGCATTAACTTACAGGTGTTCTATTTTAAATGTGAAATCTATATTCTATAGTTTTGTAAAAGCTATATTCTATAGTTTTGTAGACAGCAATTAATGACATTACACTTCGGGATGATTACCAAAAACCACTGTATTCTACAAAGCATACGTATCTGCTGTTTGGTGTGTACACATCAGATTATATAAACTGCATTCAAGCTCATGAGGCAAACATGCAATTGTTACCAGTCAACAGTAACAATACTTACATTATAGTTAAATGTTTCTTAATTTTTTGTTACTGGTCCTTTAATGCAAGCAATGCAGATGCTGGTGCTTGCAGGCAATAGCACAGAAAATCTCATTTTTAATCACATTAAGGGGCAGATTTATCAAGGGTCGAATTTCGAGGTGATGGGAAATCGAAATTCGAATAAAAAAAGACCAACCGAACTTTATTAAAAAAATCGAGTAAATAACTATAGCACATTTACCAAAATTAATATGAATTTCTATGTTCAGAATTGGGCTCAAAAGGCAAAAATTTATTAAAAAGAGAGAATCAATAAAGTATTGATCATTAATAAGAGGGCCAAATGTAATGGTGGGCGCACAAGTCTCTTTAAGGTGCCAGTGGACCCAGGGCTACAATCTCATTGGTAGGCCCTTCTATGGCTGTTCCAAAAAATATGTAATCGTTTTACCCTCAAGCAGGAACTAGGATATAATAAGGCGGGACATTATTTTCCAAATGCACCTTCCTGGACTAACAGCCATGGGAGTGGGTTAACCATAACTACAAAATGGAAAAACACAATAAAACTTTTATAGAGATTGTATAATATTTACTCCTATTGGATTAAAATGAATGGTCTGAATTTCAGGGGAGTGCATCACTTGAATGTTTTAGCAGATAAAAGGTCTGATAGTGGGTCCCTTGTCCTGTGAACCCTGGACAAATGCCCCTTTTGCCTATTTAATAAAATGGACCTAGCGAGTATCCTAAGGCAGCCCCCTCACCCCTTTTCTTTACTTTACACTGGGGACCTAGTTCCTGTTGTGGCCATGCAGCATGACACCCTAGCATTCCAACAAATCTTTGCCTGATTATTAATAATTGTGTGCAATTTTACATGTTATCTTAAGAACCTGATTGCTATTAAATGTGTTCCATTATTAAACTGAAGTGACCTAGGACTGCTGCTGGAGGGCAGAAGAAGCACACCAACATACCGGCAAATTACTTCCATTTATTTCTGCAGAAAATGGATTAAAAGGCATTTGCCAGTATGTAGTTGTGCTTCTTCTATACAAACATTTAAAGATGTTAATAGTCTTCATGATGAGTTTTTTTGTCGGTGGGTTGGGCTCAAAGACTTGATCAATTCAATGATTCCAGCTTTTTCCTGAGGAAAACTTGATTAACTCGATTAATTTGAGTTTTTGGGTTGTTCACCCTGAATTCACTGATTTGAGTTCTTTCTTAAATAGGAAAATATTTGAGTTGTGAGTTTATTCGAGGTATAAAAAACTTCACAAAACTCTATAATTCGACCTTGATAAACAACCCCTACGTTTTACAAAGCCTGTCCTCAATTCATGCACATATTTTTATTAACCTGGCAATATTATGCGTATGAAATGATTAGTCATGGCCAGATGACCATATGGTATATTGCTATATATTCAAAATGAGGGAAATGTGAAAACCCTAATTTACTCTTAACATGAATGTCAAAACATTCCACAACAAAAGTGAAAAATTACAGTTACATTTCTCTTTCAGCTATAGAGGAACACTGCAGGTAGTTGATCACTGGAGAGTTTTTAGTGCCCAGCTACTGTAAATGATAGTACATAACAGTATGGTATCATGCTGACAGTCTTCTCCTCAGCTGCATAATGAAATATTGCTACATGAAGTGAAGAGCTAACCAAAGTGAACAGCTGCTACTCTTACAAAATGACAAAACAGTAAGTCTGACAAATGTATATAGTCTATAAAAGCCTCCTGTGTTGAAACTCTGTAGCTGTTCTGAAATGAACTACCTCAATAAACTAGAAAGCAAAAAAAACGCTGCATCTGTTTACAAGATATTGAACATGATGTGAAATAGATACATTTTATTAAATAAAGTCTCCTGTGCCTCATGCACCAATGAAAACATAATGTTGCATTTATTGAAACTTAATTGGCAAAATGTCTGGTTAAGCTTCACATGCAATAATCTAAACTTGGTAAGTAGAAACCTAAGGACTGGATGATGCTCTCCAAAGTATTTTTCATGGCCCTCAGCCTGTTCCATAGGCTTCTGTTTATCATCATCCCTATCACAATTTTATCAGAAACCAACAGTGTCGGACTGGGACAGCAGGGGCCCACCATAAAACCTTAGACCAGGGGCCCACTCTCAGCACTAAAATTCTTCATCTCCTCAATCAACCTCTATTCTCCTATTCTGTTTTCTTTATATACTATATTCAATTATTCCATCAATTTAGCCTCATAGAAATAGGGAATGGCCATTAAATAGGTCAAATATTTAGCAGCATGAGGCCCACTGACACCTGGGCCCACCGGGAGTTTTCCTGGTATCCCAGTGGGCCAGTCCGACACTGGAAACCAATTGTGTGTTTTTAGCATGTGGGAGGAAACTGGAGTATTCGAAGGAAACCCACAACAAGCATAGCGAAAACATACAAACTAATTTCCTATTGAACCTAGGACTCCAGCATAGCAAGAAAGCAGTGCTTAGCACTGAGCCACTATGCTGTCACAGGTAAGGAGTGTGTTGTGTGTGTTTATTTCCCCATTTGCAAAGATGGGGCCTCAGTAGATTACATTCTTATGGTACATGGTTATTGGTCAGGTTCAGCAGGCCACCATACTTACATAAAATCTGTCAGGATGGCCAGCATATCCCATATTATCTCTTTCTGAGCATTTTTTCTGTCTGCATGCAGGCTTTACGTTGAACTGTTTTTATATATTACATCACTGGTCTGTCTGTAGATGATATATTACAAACATTTGTCTTGTATGCTAAATATTTTATTTAAAAGAGTTGTGCTGTTTTAAAAAATAATTTTATATTACTTTTTTTTATGGTGACATTTGTAAATTATGAGTCAAGTATAGGCAAATGTCAAACAGGTGCAAAGTCACAAAACAGAATTACTGTGTGTAGTTTGCAGAAAACAAGTACAAAATACGGTAGCTGCCAAACTATTTTAGAAATAGTATGTTGTCCGTGCCAGTTAGCTACTAGCTTTAATAGGTTATATAAATTATTTTAAATTTTCATATGGGACAAAACACTGACAGGCTACTACTCAGTCTGTCAGGATGTCATTCCATTTATGACATTTTGAGTATGTATCCATTATAAAATAAATGACATAGGAATAATTCTATCAATATTCAGACCGTTAACAACTAAATTTGCTTGCTACCCATAGAGATTCTCCTGTGTCAGTGTGATTAGCATTATAGAGAACTTCATTACAGAATCTTGTGATACAGCCAATAGCTACATTAAAATACAATTTGCAAGGTTTCTTTTTAAATCCACATGCAAATCCCAATGGATATATCCCACACAGATTTCTTTAATAATGAAAACATTTAACAAGTATATACAATTTTCTTAATTTAACACTATGGGTTTTATAGTGTCCTTCAAACTGCTCAGTTTGTTCCATGTACTTTATATGCAGATGTACATGTAACTAAATAGAACTTGGTTAAAATGTTTAAAATTTTGTACAAATATAAACAATTTTATGTAATTTCTGTTTTATCAACTTACATGCATTAACACAATTTTCAAATCAAATAGAAGTACAGGATCTATTATGCTTGGGATCATTGGATTTCTGTATAAGGAATCTTTCTGTAATTTGTATTATGATACCTTAGGTCTGCTAAAAAAAACATTTAAACATGAAAGAAACCCAATACAGTTATAGGATCCTTTATCCAGGAACCCGTTATACAGAAAGCTCTAAATTACGGAACGGTAGTCTCCCATAGACTCCATTATGATTAAATAATTCAAAATTGTAAAACCTATTTAATTTTTCTCTGTAATAACAAAACAGTACCTTGTAATATATATTATAATTAATCCTAATTGGTGGTAAAGCAATTATGTTGGGTTTATATAATGTCTAAATGATTTTTAGCAAACAGGTATGAAGTTCCACATTCTGGTTTTCCTTATCCAGAAAACCTTAGGTCCCGAAAATTCTGAATAACAAGTCTCTTACCTGCACAGTTGTTTAGTACACTGTAGATTTAGACAGCTTAGTTACCATCAAGTACAAGGTACAATTATATTATTATAAAAAAAATATTTTAAAAAATTTAAATTATTTGCTTAAAATGAACTCTATGAGAGACCGCCTTCCTGTAATTCTTTACTTTCTGAATAATGGGTTTACAGATAAGGGATTCTATACATGTACCTATATTAAATCATCAGAATGTCCATGACAGCTTTATGGGGTGGTAGTGCTCAGTGATGCTTAGCAGCGGTGCTGATTACAATCACTCATCTAAATCCTTAATCCCTGTTACAGACTGAATATATATATATTATATATGTATGTATATTTTTATTTGTATAGCACTCCTTGAGGGCAAAGCCTTGTATATACATATAGAATTACAACATTTTACTTTTGTGTTGTAGTTTTATTAAATATATTTTACGTATAGATAATAGATCTGAATTCACATATCTGCATGGATAAAGCTGTTTCATTCTGCCATTATCTTTTTATTAAATAGGTTTTGCTGCAAAGAACATGGACAGTTTAAAGAAACATCTAAATGGTTAATAAAAACATCAACTTCCTGCATTTCTTCTCTTATTATAAGAAAATTGTGTAAATTCAGGACAGCTACTCTGTTTTCAAGTTAAGATTGTGGTTCTATACTTTCTCATACAGGAGATCTAATCAATTATGAATAGCTTGCTCCCTCTGACTTGTATTTCTCACCTCTCTGATAATAAACCTCATCTTCATCTTAAATATCCAGAGAAAAATTACCATTTTAGTCTACTGCCATATATTGATTTCCTGTCTCAACATGTCAATTTGGTTATTCTAAGATTTCTATTCATTTCCCTCATGCTCTTCAGAGTTCTGAAAGCCTGTAAGGTATTGCTCCAACAAAGAGCAAGGATGGTTTGCAAACAGAATCAACAGTATTCATACCATTTTTTACCTTGACCTTTTGAATTTCCTTTTCCTAAACTGCTAATTATGAAATTGAACATTTATCATGAAAATCAAATGTTAAAGGAGAACTAGACTCTGAAAATGAATATGCCTAGAAATACCATATTTTATATACTGAACTTATTGAACCAGCCTAAAGGTTCAGCAATCCAGGCCTTTACAGTTGTCACAGGAGTTACCCATCTTGGATCTTGTTAGTAGTGTGACACGCACATGCTCAGTGTGCTTTTAGCAGCTGTTGAAAAGCTAAGCTTAGGGGTTATCACAAATCATCAAACAAAAAATGAGGTTTGCCAGTCATATAAGCTGATAATACAAGACTGATTATTCAATTCTGATGTTAATTTTGCTGGTTTCTGAGCTGCCGTACCGATAATCAAAATTGTTTGCTAATCAGCCTTATATTGTTATATTTACATATATATATATTCGGTATATTTTGAGTCAGTACCTAAGCTCAGTAAGTCACAACAGTACAGAGCATGTGCATTGAATCAGCAGAAAAAAAATGGGGAGCTACTGGGCATCTTTGGAGACACAGATCATTACAGCTAAAGGGTTGTGTTTGCCTTGGGCTGGTACAGAAGCCCAAAACATAATGTACAGTACAAAATGTTTGCCCAATTCTTTAATTAAGCTTTAGTTCTCCTTTAAACACACTCATATTAAATACAAATATTGGTGTAGGGACCAAAGATGAAGAGTGCTCATACAACCCCCTTTCTGTGTAATAACTTGGAAAATATGATGAAGATGTAATAATAAAATCTGACTCAAATTTTTCACAGTATATTTCACAGTTGGGATGCTATACATTATGCCATGTTTCTGGTCTCTTTTTGCCCCATTATTTTAATTTGTTCCAAGGGCACCAGAAAATTAAAATAAATTCCTGACAAAATTTACCAATCAACTTTGAGTTCCATACAACTTTTTTTCATTCTCCCTCTGTGAAAGTGGGTCAGTATTATTAGAGTTAGACCTTTCCCTGGACTATCAAAAGAAATCCTTACCCATGTGAATTTTGGAACACAGTGATTTATTTTTTTTAAAATTAAATTGTCTATTTTTAAAACTATTTATAAAAATAGCAATTCTCCACATTGACAGCAGATTTGTAATGGTGCACAATCTTTCTGTTCAAATTATAACATTAAAAACAGCAGCAAGATGGAAAATAAATTATTTGAGTGGATTTTTCTAAATGAGAACTGTAAGATTTTTTTCTAAACCTGTTTATATTTAGCAAAGGTATAGATGGAAAACAAACATCAGCTACAAAAGAATTATGACATACCCACTATTGTTTGACCACCAATGTCCACATAAAAGTCTCATAGGACTGTCACAATTTATAACACATTAAAATATAATTTTTCAAGTTAATGGAATTTTTTAATTTAATTAACAGAGAAGAGGTAGAGAGAAATTAACTCATTAGAATTGATTGAATTATCTAATTAATTTAATTAATAATTAATGATTTCTTCTGGAATTTAATTACAAAATGCCATGTACCTATACCTATTATACTTAAATAAATTATAGTGATGTATATATGTATATCTTTAGCTTAAAGCTTAGGGGGTTATTTACTAAAATACCACTCTCATTTTTTAAATAAAAAATAAACATAACCAATCTCCCATACCCAATTTGGGAAAAAAAGCTCGATTTAATCTGTTCAGTTAAAAGCTTGATTTTTTTCAGGCTTTTTCCCAAAAAGCCAAAATTTTTCGTATTTTTGCACTAAATGGTTGGATTTTCAGGATAATTCCAGCGCAGACCACAGAAACTTCCAATTAGGATAGGGACCTCTGCCATTGAATTATGCACAATCTCTGCAGGTCTGAGATGGGGATTTTTGGATTCTGGCTCTTTGTAGCATCAGGCTTTAATAAATCTCGAAAAATTTGAGTTTCATGATTCTCCTGAATTTACACAAGGCAGACAACAGGTCTGGACCAGCAGCAGGCAGAACAACTCTGTATAACAGGTCAGTGGATATGACTGGGAGATCAGAACATTTAGGATAAGAGCTAAACAGGCTCAAGAGTTAAACAACCAAAGTAATTCAGTGGGAAACTTACATAAGATGGTTATTGCAGAATCACAGCTCAATTCAAGCAGGCAGTAGCATGCTGCTATGATTGGTCAGATGAAAATAAAACAGGGCATTAATTATTACTATAATGTATATACTCACACTGATGTACACTGCCAAGAAAAACATTACCAAGGAGAAGATATAGTATGTGGTGTAAAAATATATACTCACACTGATGTACACTGCCAAGAAAAACATCACTACGGAGCAGATATATTATGTGGTGTAAAAAAACATGCTTTGCCATGTTAAAAAACTGTGTAAAAAAGTGTCATTTTTAAAGTTTTTTTCTTAGAATGACTTTCACCAAAAGCAATGTTAAATAACGACTGCAAATCTGGCATTCGCATGGCGTAAAATAAAACACTTTTATTTTACATAGCTTTTTACACAATTTTCTTGGCAAATTTAGTTTTACACAACATACTAAATATGCCCCTAATTCTATGCAAACACGGGAAAAATGTTAGGATTTTTAAGGGAAAATGTGATAAGTATTGCACGTTATTTAAGATGGTGGTTTAGCAAATGCTTAGCACTGCTTGCCATGTAAAATCATTCGCTGGCAAATATTACATTGCACATTATCGATAAACAAAGGTTTAGAGTTAGCACATGCTCTGTAGTTTCCTTAAATATTTTGTCGCATGCTTTGTGGTTGTGAAATTTTATTACATACATTGCAAATGTTCACAAAAGATATTTGGTTGCAAACATGGATGCATACAACGTTCCCAAGTGTCTTTGCCCAGGTTTCTTGTGTTAACGAAACATACAGTATTACATTCCCCCATTAGAATTTTAGCATTTCTGCCTTAATCGTGGTGTTGTTTATATGTTTATCTTCATTTCCCATATTTGCTCTCCCCATGATTCTCACACTATTGCTATATTCACACCCCCTAGGTTCCAATTCAGCACAGTACCCAGTACCCAGTACCTCTCCACACTATTTAAAACCTTACTTCCTACTCTGCATAAAATTATTTTGACAGAGCTTTTACGCTTGAGAAAATTCAAGTATACAAACCCGAATTTTCCACAAATGAATGCTGTACCATATACTTGTAAAACATGCATAAAGGGACATTCTTTATAGACCTACCCCTAGCTAAATTGCTGTGTTTATAAGTTGAAATGTTACAAATGTACATTAAAAATATAGACAGTTTCCAATGGAGCAGGAACTGATTTGAATCATGTAAAGTCACAATATAAAGACTTTTGGCCACGTTAACCCTACTTAGTTTTTAGCTGATCCAGTGAAAGGCAAAAAACTCCAACCATCTCCAGTTTGCGGCAAGGGAGAAAACTGTAGTTTGTAATATGGTAGAAAGAAATTCAGGGAATCCAATTAATAGAAAATTATTCCATTTATATAAAATCTCTTGTCCTCTCTGTGTTTTCTTATCACCCTGTCATTTATTTTATACATACACTACAATGTTTATTAAAGCATACTTAGGATGAAAGATTGTAATTGACATTTTCTTTGTTAAAACTCCCACAGTGCATCAAATTTATGTCTTCTCATTTACTATTCTAAGAATTCCTTACATGAAATTAGAATCTAATATCATTAGTACAATTGGAAGCTTTCATCTTAATTTATTAACCTAGAGCAAAAAAGCTCCCATGATGGCCTTTAACATAATTTGTTTCTCAAAAATAAAGTCAGCATTTTTAAATGACATTGTGATAATGGCAACATTATATACCTGGAAAATGCTTACAGAAATATAGACAGCAAAGGACTTAAGTATGCAGATCATTACAACTGCGCTGAAAACAGTTTTTCAACTGTTTTGAAGGTTAGTATTTTTGTGTTTAAAATGCTTATAAGATCTGGATGATGCATTCAAATTCTCTCACTATATTTAGTATAGAAAAAAGTCTAACATACCCAACTGTGAACCATTCATCTGCTTTTCTGTTAATTACATTGTCTAGTGTTAAATTGCAATTTTACATTACTATACATACTACAAGGTCTGCAATCATAAACTGCTACAATACAAAGCTCATATATAACATGTACAGGTATCTGGGCCCTATTTAATATTGGAAAAAGTGGCCACCATGAACATGTAAAGGGTTTTATCGCATTAAAATTAACTTTTAGTATGAGAGTGATATTCTGAGACAATTTGCAATTGATTTTAATTTTTTTTTATTTGTGATTTTTGAGTTAGCTTGTTATTCAATGGCTCTCCAGTTCGTAATTTCAGCAATCTTGTTGCTAGGGTCCAAATTACCTTAGCAAACATGCATTGATTTGAATAAGAGACTTGAATATAATTAGGGAGTATAAATAGGAGTATTAAAAAGTTCCAATAGCTATAAATGTGCAGCTTTACAGAAGATTTGTTTTTTAGATGGGGTCAGTGAACCCCATTTGAAAGCTCGAAATAATCAGAAAAACAAGGGAAATTCAAAAACTATAAAAAAAAGTCAAAACAAAGTGAAAAGTTGCTTAAAATTGGTCTTCCTATAACATACTAAAAGTTAACTTAAAGGTGAACCACCACTTTAAGGTGGTCTTACAGTCAGACGGACACTGAAACAAATCCAAGAAGGCTTCAGATAGGAATGTTTGTTTTCTTCTGAAATAACTTGAATTTGATTTTAGTGTGACACAAGGTTCAAGTAAATGGTTGTGTGCAGTGCCGGGCCAAAAGAGCATACTCGCACATGTTGGCAAAGGGGGCAAGGTAAAAAAGGAGGGATTAAGCTCTGGCCCTGGCTGTGTTTTTTTTATATAATTTACTATGTAATTATGATTAGGGGAGATTGTGGATGCACACCTAAGGCCAATTTCAAAAAGTTTAAAGCCCTGTCTAAATGATTCAAGTAAATATGCAAGTGCATGTAATTTTGAAACAGGGTTTTTTTGTTACAAAGTTATGATCATAATATTGATAAGCCACCATACCACGTCAAGGTAAAACCCCACATGGTGGTCCCTAACTTATTTATCTTTAGTCATAGTAAAAAAGGAACATTACCTCTCTGTGTAGTAACAATTCTTTATGTAAACATCTCCTGTGCTTTGGTTTCAAACTCTGTGCTAAATCCTCCCCCGCCAACTGCTAAGCGGCTTTTAAGTGGGAGAGACTGCCTTAACCAACGCCCATTTTAGAAAAGTAGAAGTCAGGTGTTATAATTAAAAACAAAGTAGAGTGATATGTGCAGTTGCACAATAGTGTGTATACATGTATAAGTGAAATGTGAAGGTGTGTATGGTAGTGGTAAGGGAAAGTGTATGTGTATTAGGGAGTATGTATGAAAGTAAGCATAGAATGAAAGGGTGTAGAAGAGAAATAAATGAAAGAAACAATAAGTGTGTGTGTACATAGAGAAGTGTCTAATGGGACGTTGGTTTTTTCACGGCTAGATCCTCCCATGCCGCTAGCATCTATGGCTTTTAAGGGAGACAGATTGCACAAACCAAGGCACAACAAGTGAACACCTGACTTCTACTTTTCTAAAATGGGCGTTGGTTAAGGCAGTCTCTCCCTCTTAAAAGCCGCTTAGCAGTTGGCGGGGGAGGATTTAGCACAGAGTTTGAAACCAAGGCACAGGAGATGTTTACATAAAGAATTGTTACTACAGAGAGGTAATATTCCTTTTTTACTATGACTAAAGATAAATAAGTTAGGGACCACATGTGGGGTTTTACCTTGACGTGGTATGGTGGCTTATCAATATTATGATCATAACTTTGTAACAAAAAAACCCTGTTTCAAAATTACATGCACTTGCATATTTACTTGAATTACTTAGACAGGGCTTTATACTTTTTGAAATTGGCCTCAGGTGTGCATCCACAACCCCCCCATAGTTATGTAATTATGATTGTCAAGAATGATGACAGGATAGTTTTATTTTTTGCTTTTGCAGTCAGGAATAGAAAAATAAGTATTAGCTTCTTTGCATGCTGCAAAACATTTCACATTAGCTTCTTTAGCAACTTTTTAGGCTAGATTTTAATTTTACATTTTCAATTTGATCTCGAAAATCTGTAGCATATTGGTGTCAAAAAATAACAAAATTGTAGTTATTTTCTCAAACATTGGAATACAATTAAATTTTTAATAAATCAACCCTTGAATTTAAAAAGGTAGTTAGCAGGCAACAGCAGCTGAGATTTCCCTGACAATTTGAGGAGCGATTAGTTCACAAGGAAAAGATTCCTCAAACATAGGCTCAAAAGCAGGCCCGGACTGGCAATCTGTGGGTTCTGGCAATGCCAGAGGGGCTGCTGTAAGGTGCCATAGAAAGTCACTATTTAGTGGGCTGGTGGGGCTGTTTGGACCTCTGTGTGGCCTGTTGGGGCCTCTGGGTACCTGAAATGCTCGGGCCCATTTTGATTCTCAGTCCAGACCTGCTCAGAAGTGTCCACACGTAGGGGCAGATTTATCAAGGTTTCGAAGTAAAAAATACTTCGAAATTCGACCATCGAATTGAAATACTTCAACTTTGAATATCAAAGTCAAAGTATTTTCATGAATTTGGCCATCGAACGATCGAAGTAAAATCGTTCGTTCGAGCGATTAAATCGTTCGAATCGAACGATTTTAGCGTACGATCGAACGATTTTACTTCTATGTGTGAAGACTTAAAACATGGTTGTAGAAGGTCCCCATAGGCTAACATAGCACTTCGGCAGGTTTAATTTGGCGAAGTATTGAAGTCAAAGTTTTTTTTAAAGAGACAGTACTTCGATTATCAAATGGTCGAATATTCAAAGTCGTAGTATCCTATTCGATGGTTGAAGTATCCAAAAAATTACTTTGTGTTTCAAATTTTTTTACTTAGAAAGTTTCCTCGAATTCACTTCGACCCTTCATAAATCTGCCCCTTATTAGAGCAAGATTCGACAAGCTGTCTTAGATCCTCAGTGCGAGCATAAGCCTGTAGCTGTATCCCAAAGCTTTTCCTCCAGAAAGAGTTGAGCAGATCTCAGTTGCATAGAATTCTGAGGAAGGCTGAGTGTTGGCTTAAAGGAAGGATGTGGTAATAGGAGCTGAATTTGTACTACAAAAGGATTCAACATGTATTAACATATTGAATGTATCAGTGTATCGGAAGGGTAATAAGTTGTCTACCATGCTATTCCGGAAGCCGAAAAAAACCCAGCATTTTGCTTGTATAACAACTTGCATCTGGCGGAAGCGTATATGATCAAGTGAGCCAGTCAGCTTTGGAAAAGTTTAAGGCCCGGAGATACCCAGATATAATACTATCTAAAGTCAAAGATGTAGTTTATCATATTTATTGGGGTACTCAGATAATATGCAACAACAATGAGTCTACTTACAGAATTTAATATATGTTTCTACTTTTTCCACTTTTAGGAAACACAATAGTGACCTCTGAAGAAGGATTGACTTACTGTAAATCTTTCTAAAACTAAGAAATCCAAAATATATTTAGATACAGGGTGTGACTGGCCCACTGGGATACTGGGAAAAATCCTGGTGGGTTTCCTGGTGAATTCCGATGAATTTAGTGAAATTCATCTGGATTAATACATTTTCCCCACAACAATTAGTACATTTTCCCAACAAAATTATTTTTTCATTTGCATTTTTTCCCATCATGTAAAATGAATGTTTAAAAATGATTTAGTTTAAATTTTCCAGTCCCATTATTTCCAAAAGCAGCTTGGTAAGCAAGTTTGCTAGCCCTCTATCCCCTCTACAACATGATTACTGAGCAGATGTGTTAATTGAAATCTTTTTGACCATAAAAAAAGATTTTAGTGTGACATTTCACATACTCTACAGTAAAGTCGTAATACTTGTTTTTGTACCAGTTTGTGTGCATGGGTTATACATGCATGAAAGTGACTTTTGATTTTTCTTAGTTGCTGGAAAGGTATAGCGCATGATTTCTGTTGTGGTGCTTTTATGTTACCTGTCATCATTAAGGACACAAATGTTTCTTTACTTCCAGTGGTGACATTCCCCTTCAAAGATAAAATCCCGACCCTTGAAAGATAAGGTTATAAATAAGGTTACGAATAAAAATTAGATTTTTACTTATACCATATCGTCACAGAATATATATTTATCTATTAAAGGCCATTTGTGCAGCTCTGAAAATTCCAATAAAAGGCAGACCAATTCTCTTTGTGTACTGAGTTATTTAATGAGAATTTAAAGGCTGCTCCAAAGTGATTATAGTTCTAACAGAAGCAGTGGGGATATGGGGTGGACAGACATTCTGCTCTAGGATGAACAGTCCTGCTTTTGAGCCCTCTGTCCTCTGTTCTGCTCCACCTCAAGCAGGACATTAATGTGTCCTTCTTTTTGGGGCCTGTTTATAAAGAATTATATAAATGACCACACTTATCCTAGATGTTTCATGGAGTTACTTAAACTAGATTCCATCAATTTCTTTTTTTTCTCTCGCATATAGTAAAGACTCAGTTACGTTCCTTGACACAACAATCTTTCACAAGGGGAAAAACTCCTTAATGACTTATTTGTAAAGCCAAAGAACTGTGATAATTAATATTTTTCACCCAAAGGCTAATATATCTTCTCTCCCCAGGTCACAGTACCTATGAGTGAAAAGGGTAGTCTCTGAGGATGACAAATGAACAGTAGTGATGGGTGAATTTATTCACCAGGTGCAAATTCAGCGAAGTTCAGCGTTTTGAGAAATTGCCGTGATAAATTCGCCGGTGAATTTTAACCAGTGTCAATTTTTTTGGATATCTGTGAATTAACACTGGCGTCAAAATTTTGGTTTAGCTAATTTTTCGCCATTTTGCGGGAAATTGGTGAATTATTCGGCAAAAAAAATCGCCAATCACTAATGAACAGTACTTTTAGAAGAGATGACAACAGAATGTACCCAATGTGGATATCGTTGTTACAACAGGAACTTTCACATGAATGGGGGTGTAGCCTAAGGCACAATGATCTTACAGTAGAGATATACAGGAACACAAGGTATTTTATTCTATTTGTTCACATCTTTCACCCAGCAATGAGAAAAGTCCCCAAATTTCATAGTCCTCAATTACTATCACACAGACTTCCACTCAATATGCAAGACAGATTCGTTAAGACAGATTTGGGCTCTATGTGAGCTCCATCACAGAGAAAATTGGCCAAACTAAAGAATGGGATGTATCCATGGGAAAGGTGCAATCAGTGTTCTAGTGTAATCAATAACCCTATGTTCACACATACACATTCTGGAAAGAAATTCCCAACACAGGGACACTTCATATGTGATTCCTATTTTTCATTTACATGTTGAAGTGCCCCTGTGGCTTAGCCTATATAGGTGAGACAATATTGCCCATAAAGGTAGGAATAATTCAACACAAATTAAGCATATGGAAAGAGGATTTAAAAACACCAGTACCTTCCCAGCAGCGTCTCTGATATTTTTTGTGGATACACATACATTGTAAAACTTGCATCCTAAGGGATTAAACAAAGAGTGTGATCTATATGCATTTAAAAAGATTGTGATTTGTATTGTTTGTGGCAGTGTATGTAAAATGTTTATGTTTGGTCCAAGAGATTATGCCACCTTCAAGCATGTCTTAAAAGCGCACAAAGATCAATTCAAATTTGCAATGTAATATTGGGAGTTGTCATGGAAATTGATGCCAGGACTGCTGGCAGGTTTAAATACTGTAACCTTGAGGAATGTTTCAATGGGGCTCAAAACTCTTTAGGTACTATATATATATATATATATATATATATATATATATATATATATATATATATATATATATATATATATATATATATATATATATACACATTTTATCTTACAGAATATATATAATACATATATGTCAGGTATATGATTATGTTAAATGAAGGATAACATTTATAGCAATATATATATATAAGGCTTGTATAAAACAGAATAGTTGCTGAAGAATCCCTATAAGAAAATACAAAATATTGCTACTATAGAACAAAAAGTAAAACTATCTGATATAAAATGACAAAATAGCTAAAGCTGCTAAAGAAGACAATAGCCAAAGTGCAAGCTATTACCTGCTCCTAACATTTCTTTTAAAGAGCCATGTGTCATTATTTTTAAGCAGGATTAAGTATATATTAAGAAATTGGTAAAATGCAGAAATCCTACTCTCACTTTCTCCTCATGCATATTGTATTTTACATAAAAATCATGTCTCTACATATGTACATATATAAGTGTCTGAGATATTGTATTCTGTAAGAGTTATGAAAGCAGATGGGATCTACACAAATTCCTACCTGGTGTGGTAAAACAAAGCTTGAAACAGATGGACAAACAGGTTTTGTGCCAAATTTGAATGTTAGCCATATGGATTTCATGAGTAATAATGCAACAAACACTAAAACCACATTATATTATAAAAAGTTGCATAAGAAAGAAAGAAAACTGTTTTGTTATTTTGTAATGTTATGACTTTAAATAAAAGATCTGCAATTCTAAAAATCAATTAAAATTGATAACCAGACAATAAGCAAAAACATTGTGAGTAGAAGTTAAAAGCAGATTTAACTAATTGTCGCCAGTGACCGCCACACTTCGCCAGGCGCAAATTGATTACCACCACATTAATTCACTAAAATGTTGCATCCTGGGCGCCGAGCGCTGGTGACTTTTCACTAGTGATACTTCTTCAGTGCGAGCATTTCATAGCAAAGATTCACTAGCGTTAGTTTATGCCTAGCAACAAGTCGCTAGTAATCTAGGTCAATTTGAATAGGGTGTGTACATTAAAGTTGCATGCACGTCTTTATAAGAGATGTTGGTGCAAATGCATAAAAGTGGCCACTTTTTATTACAAATGTCCACGGAACCTTACTAAAGACAAAAGAGATCATATAATGCCCTAGACATGAGCCCACAGTAAAAATGAATGTTCCATGGCCCTCAAATGTCTGGGGAAAAATGTTAACCCAAAAAAGTACTTTTTCAGGCAATCCCGCTTAAAAAAGGAAATGTTGCCTACATTTTTACAACTTCATTGCATTTCGAGCAGACAGGATATGATTTAAGTGACATAAGATTGAGGAAGATCTAGGTTCATTTTAGCAGTTCGCCTGGTCTGAGGTGGTGAAGTCAACTCTGGCGAAAGAGGTAACGTTCAGTAAAATTCGCACTTTACTGAATATGCAAAGTAACAATTTTTCGCAAGAGTGAAAAGCCAGTAAATTGCTAGTAGCTAGTCAGTAAATTGGCGATGTCCCTGCGGATGGGATTTCTGGTGAAATGTCGCTATAATTAGCCACTTCGCCCTTTTGTAAATCTGCCCCTCTGTGTCATATAAAAAAAAAATAACGAAGACCAATTTAAAAGTTGCTTAGAATTGGATATTCTATAACATTCTATAACTAAAAGATCATTTAAAGGTGAACCATCCCTTTAATGATCTGCAAAAATGTATGCTAGTACTATACCTTGTAGTATATAGATTTGTTTAAACACTTTATATATTTAGTTTAAAACTCCTTCCTTACTTCTATTTAAGCTACTGATTTCAAGACTGGTTTCAAAAGTGTTTGCAGTAATGGGGAAATTGAAGTCCTAGGCTTCAAAAACATGCAGAACTAGGATTGCATTTAGCATCCTAGGTGCAGGGGCCGAAACGTTGGATACACAAGTGATGATTTAATAAATCGTGTGTTTCACAAAAATTGGAGTGCTAGTCCATGCTGAACTATGTATAATATATTTGATTAGTATTAGTAATTTATTCTTTGAAAGTACTGTACATTCATTTTCAAAAACAGAGGTTCTTACAAGTTTATGATCATAAAATTACCTTTATATTGTGGGGTGACTTGGCAATTGATAAACTTGTATCGCAAAACACTTGCTTTGAAAAATGTATGTATTACCAATAATACATGGGGCCAGGGAATGTGCATTGACCAATCTCCTCTTTTTTGTATGACAGTTTGAAACAGAATTGTAGGCTGTTTATTGTTAGGAGCATGGGACCTATAAGTTTGGTGTGCATACAACAACCTAATTACAGTTTTATCTCATATCAGTAGCCAGATGGAATAATCATTAACGGCATTTGTCTGGAGTTGTAGATGATAATATTTTTTGGGCAAAAGCTGTTGATAGAAAAAAAAGCACCTAATAAAAATGTCTAAACAACTGCCTGTGCCTTCACATATATATAGGAAAACGTTTTTCCAAAAGGCCAAACTGAGAGTTTTAAACTGAATGAAATCAACGGCATTTGTATCTGAATTAAAATATTTCTGCAATGTTTAAAATAATCATTTCAATAATGGCTTCATCTTTCTATATTTCATTTGTATAGGAACAAATGATAATACTATCATAAGTATCATGTATAGTCAAATTAAATGTTCCCAAACTTTTTAGATTTATGTGTCAAATATCCTGATGCTAAAATATGATACATAGTTTTCTTTTACATGATTTTTGAACAGGTCTAGATGAATTATAATAGAGGTTTTAAATTAGTTTTTCAACAGAATGTTGCACAGATACTAATGTTATAATTTTTCATCTGTTCAAGAAATCTTAAAATATTATTTAGGATAATTAATACTATATGTTGTAATGAGAACTGCTACTCCTATATCTGTTAATTCTTAAATGAAGAAAGTGTCATGGCACAGTTTTCACATCAAAAGAGGAATGACTGTCAACTATGTCTGATGTCTGTTTGTTGGTTTTTTGTTTTTTTAAAGGATTTTATTTAGCATTTTTAACAGAACATATATACACGACACACAACACTATAGGCATTTACATCAGCATATCTTGGTCTCGCAGGACCACAGCATATTAATATATAAGAAACAGGCACATACTTAATAGCAAGTGTCTCGCAGTGTGTTAGACTGCAACATGTCCAGGGTACCTCAGGCTCCGTTTGGTCACGCAGGACCAGAGGGTGTTTTTGGTCACATTTGGCATGCAGCATACGATATACAGTCATACATTGTAATACATTTAATTTGCTTACATCGCAGGTTCTCTTCAGTGTAGGCCTCCAGCCATGTATCCCAAATTTTTTCAAACTTTTGGGGACAATGTCTGGCTTAGTAGGTAAATTTTATTACTGGAAGTCTATCATTGACCAACTTTTGCCATTGCTTTAATGTCAGGGCTGGGGACTCATCCATTTAATGGCTATTTGTTTTTTCGCATAAAAAAAGGGGTACGTAATAGACATCTGGTCTTAACGAGGGGTGCCAGGTCTTCTACTATACCTAAAAGACAAACCTCTGGTGTAAGCACCCCAGGGAGCAGGACTTTGTTGGTAAGATGTGCTACTACCTTAGCCCAGAATGTACTCACTAAGGGGCAGGACCGTAGTAGATGAAAGAAATCGGTATCTGATTGCCCACACTTAGGACATCTGCTCCGGGATTCCTGCCCATGAGTCTTACTGGGGTGATGTATGTGCAATGTATGATTCTGAATTGTACCATTTTGTCTTTTGTTGAAAATAAAAAATTATAAATATCACACGTTGCCTCTTCCCAGGCTTCATACTCTGGCTTTCCCAAATGGGTTTCCAAAAGAGGATATCAGGATTCTATAAAGGTTAGAGGCCAGTTTACGGGAGCTACGGTTCCACAACCTCTCCTCGAGTGGTTGTATTTTGGTCTCAACAGTGAGGGAGCCAAATTGAGCTGCTATGGCATGAAGGAGCTGGAAATATCTATGCCACAAGATGCTTGGGTGCCCCAGATTAGTTGCCAGTTGGGCAAGGGTCAGGAGGGAATTATCTATGAACAGATCAGATAAGTGCCTCACCCCTAGGTTAGGCCAGTAGCTGAAATCTGGGAGGTGCCGCAAGTGCGGAAAATTAGAATTTCTCCACAAGGGAGCCCGGGGGGAGGATGGGGGAACAGTTTTTGCCAACATTTTAGTAACTAGTGCCCACGCCAATTGCAAACAGTTTAGTGTGGGTGGCAGCTCAGGAGTGTCCTTGGCTTTCCTGTATGGTGTGTTCCAAATTGCTTCTAGTGAGCCAGCCAGGGCAGTCTGCAGGGCTGTGAGGGGGTTCAGGATCCGGATTAAACCAGTTATGTATAAAAGGCAGCTGGCTCACATAGTAGTACATTTACAGGTGAGGGAGGGCCAGACCCCTTGTCTAACGGGGCCATGAGTGTTAGTTTACTAACCCTGGGAGGTTTATTTGCCCAGACAAAGAGGAGGAGAATGGAGTCTATATGTTTAAAAACCTGTAAGGGAATCCACCCTGAGGCGTTTTGTATAAAATACAAGAATTTTGGCAGGTTTATCATTTTAAAGAGATTCACCCTTCCCCACACCGTTAGGGGCAGGTTCACCCATTGATTGACAGCTCCCCTAAACCTTTGTACTACCGGGTCAACATTCTCAGATATATCATTTTGTGTATTTTGAGAGATTTGTACTCCAAGATATCTGAAACTAGGCACCCAGCACAACCCCTGAATTGCACCCTCTCTTTTCCAGTCTCTAGTGAAAACAGGATTGATTTCTCATTGTTAATGACCAGTCCACTGTATACCCCAAACTTGTCTGCCAGGTGCAGTGCGTGAAACAAAAGGAAATCATCCGCATACAATGCAATTTTTTCTTCAAATCTCCCGCATTTCAGACCTATGATCTCGTCGGCCTGTCGGACCATTGTGGCAAACGGTTCTATCGCTTGGGCGAACAAAATAGGGTAGAGCAGGCAGTCCTGCCTAGTGCCCAGAGATAGGGAGAACCTTCTGGAGAGAGTACTTGGAAATCTTTAAAAAGCTTTATTCAACATGGCAGCTTAACAGCGACATTTCAAGTGGCACTCCACTTTTTATCAAGCATAAACACATAATGGTCTCATAACCTTCTTTTTCTATTCCAGGTTTCACTGAAATAATGCAAGATGCAATAAAGTTGGAGAGACAAAACGGTGTCAGAATTAATGCTACAATAATTCAGTTGTATTGAATTTTTGTTGCAAAAACTTGACTCAGATTATTGGACAAAAACCACTACTTTATTGGATTATCCAGGGCAGATCACAATGCCAAGAAACAACTTCAGGTACATCTGCCAGGTACTTCTACATGACCTCGACAGGTTTGAGATGGCTTATTTTCAGATTCGGATTTTTAGCAGCTTTTGGGTATAATAAATCTCTAAAAATTCAAGTTTTTATTTTTCCACAAAGAATTTGATTTTTCCCTAAAAGACTTGACCAAAAAAATCAAGGTTTAATAAATAGGCTCCTTAGTATGAACTCAGCACTCTAACAACAACATGCAGATTGAGTAGTGCTTTAATAAAAGGCCCACTGTATCTGTATTAACAATCGCCAGTAGTTTTGCTCATGCTTGCACTACCTGCCTACATCAGTTCAGTTCTGACTTGCTTCTCTCTGTTAACACGCACCCCCTCCCTGTCATCAACCCTTGACACCGGCCTGCCCTAAAAATATTATATCCACCAGACAACTGAGTGTTGCCTGAAAATACAGTATGTGTGGAGGGGTGCATAATTTATTGAAAGTGTGGGAAGAGACATGCTTAGTGATTAGATGTGGCAGTAGATTGATTTGGCTGTCACCTTTCATGCATCTCTCACTTCAGTTGGTAAGAGTGTGTCAGCAACTTTAACTACAACTCAAATTTTCAAATATCCCCCTCTTTCAATCTATTACTTGGAAACATAGTTGACTCAGTGTGGCCACACACATTAAAATGATTTGCAACTGGCTGATCTCTTTTGTATTCTGATATTCTATCCTTAAAGAATAAGTAAACCTTGAAAATTAGTGAATATAAAGTTGACGAGAGTGCCATTCTAAGCACTTTTGTAATTTACATTCATTATTTATTTTGTTTTAATTCCAAGATATTAAGGGATACATGTACTGTTAATATGAATGAATTTTGTTACAACAGCGCCACCTGCTGGTCAGTTTCCCAACAGTCTGACCAGCAAGTAGTCAAGGAAGTTGTCAGGAGAAAGAAAGAGGCTGCTCTGATGTTCTTCTGCTTAGGAAAAAAATTAGAAACCTTTCTCACATCTTTCCTAAGTAGAAGAACCTCAGAGCAGCCTCTTTCTCTCTCCTGACAACTTCCTTGACTAATTGGTGGTCAGACTGGTGGGAAACTGACCAGCAGGTGGCGCTGTTGGAACAAAATTCATTCATATTAACAGTACATGTATCCCTTAATATCTTGGAATGAAAAAAGAATAAATGATGAATGTAAATTACAAAAGTGCTTAGAACGGCACTCTCATCAATTTTACATTCACCTATTTTAAAGGTTTACTTATCCTTTAAAGGAGAAGGAAAGGTGAAATGACTGACAAGAGCACATTGCAGTAGAATGAAAAGCCAAACTTTAAGTAAAAAGTCAGCCTTTTCACTGTACTGTACATGCACCAGCCCAGGGCCATTGGAGAGCAAAGAAAAAAAATCGCTCTGTGGTGCTCACTCAGAAGTACCCCAGAAAGGTGCAGTTTTTTTGCTAACATGAGCACTGGCCTGGGGTATTAAGTGATTATAATGCCACTGTGGCATTTTACACCATAAATCACACATTCAAATGTCTAGAACCCTTGAATAGGAATATGCGTACCTGTGG
The DNA here is from genome assembly GCF_017654675.1 of Xenopus laevis. Lineage (NCBI taxonomy): Eukaryota > Metazoa > Chordata > Amphibia > Anura > Pipidae > Xenopus > Xenopus laevis. Next base: position 75,456,932 of record NC_054375.1, on the reverse strand, counting down.
TGTTTATACAAATGGCCTGTAGATGTCACTGTGCCCAGACTTATGCTGTGCATACTTCCTGACAGCTTAAAAGTGAAAGTGAGAGTTACTGTTGTGTAATGGCTGCAAGAATCTGAAGTTTCGAAGTTTCGCCAGGCAGAATTGAACACTAGTGAACGATCGCTAAGATATGCTCGTGCTGACTAATTAGTGATATAGAAACTTCGCCAGCATTCGGCTGCTGCTGAGACGCAACTTCGCATTTTAGTGAATTAGAGTAGTGGTAACGAATTTACACCTGGCAAATTTGCCCCCATATGCAGAGAAACTCTGATATCAAAATATCACTCGCCACAGGTCTGGCTCAGCAAATGTACATTTAAAGTCAAAAAGGCTAAACATAGAATGAATGCAATGATAAACAAATTATACATTGCGTATGTTATCCAATGTGTTTTAGACTTTTCTCTTGCAATGTAACGTTTTTATGAATAAAATTACCATGATCTACATAGCTACAGACATGTATAAATTATTCTATTCATAATCTTGCGTTAGAAAAAACACAATACCGGTGCCAAGGAAGATTACATAAAATCCAGTCAGTATCATCTTCTCCCTCAGAAGTACTATACCTCTTGTCAAGGGAAATTAATTATTGCAAGCTTCACTGTAAATCACAGAAGAAAACAATGAGCTATTTCGATTCTTGGAGTCCTTCAAACATAATAAGACAACAGGCTTAAGAGACACTCGATAGACAGATTTATAGCACAAATGCCATGGTTTATTATAAGGCAACTTGTTATTTTGTCATGTAAAAAAACAAAAGTGCATTGGAAGTGTACTTTTTAAAATATACACAAAGGTGAGAAGCAATCAATACAGTAAATTGCTAAATACACACAACTATATAGAGCTGGAAAATAATAATAAAGGCGCTCAAGAAAGCAAAGAATACAAAGTGATACAAGCCCTTTAAATGGAGGTGCGGCTGATAACAGATGAGTTGATCCATCAGTTCCTAAAGTTTCTTTGTTAAAAATAAAAATCAAATACATTTTTTTTCCCTGAAACCAAAGTATATATTGTGTGACTCAGTATGGCTTGGGAAGGAAGGTTTGTGGTATAATTGTGCTTGCATTGTGTATTTCCTGATGACTAGGAAGAGTATTTCTTTGTGACAATTCTAGATATACGGTCAGGTTAGTAATGTTATATTTATAATTAGACATGGTTTAACTCTTTTACTGCTTAGTGGCCATTGTGAGACCAGAGCGGATAGTTTGTTCATGTTTTGCAATATATTTAAGTTGGCCAACTATGTCAAAGTCATCCCTGGTCTGGCCAGCTCTACACTCAACTTTCATGTGATTCATTAAGAATTCTATTGCTTCATTATACATTTTACACAGGGACTAAGTTTTACCTGCAACTTACTTGCTGCTTTCAAGGTTAAAACACCCAAACATGGTTGCAGGTTGCAAAAGCTTGAATCATCATAATTATGAGTCGTAGTTATGAGTGATGATTATGAGTTTTTTATTGCTGGCTCCAATGCTCCTCCGTATGAATCTGACCTGCTTTACTTTGCAGGAAATTTGCAAAATGGCATAAAAAATTCCAAAAGCATTAAAGTCATTGGGCGTTTTTTATGTTATGTTTTTCAAACCACACAACTTTTTGTACTATACATTAGAGCGAAAGGGTGTTTTATCAGGTCAAAAAGAGGTCGATTTAACTCATAATTATATTGGGCTTTGTAGAATAGGCAAAGATTGCACACATGAAATAATGTGATCAGTGATCTTTATTTACATAATACAGTTGCCACACATGCTTGCAAAGGGGACAGGGGTTACTGTAGCAAATTGGTGACTAGATAGAAGAATGTGCCAAAAGTGTCTGGTCTGGCCACTGGTGAATGACCACCAGGCAGAAGTCTATATGCAGAGTAAACCAGGAAACACCGTTGAATGGCTGGATAATTAGCAGAAGCCATGGTAAAGTGAAAAGAATAGATTTAATTAGCAAAATAAGAAAATGATCAAAACAGATTGAAAACCAAATACAGGCCCGTGGTAAGGCTAACAGAGAACAATGGTAAAGTCCGGAAATAGACAAAATGGTCAAGGCTGGCTGCAGACAGACGAGGTTCAAAAGGCAAGCTGAGGTCAATGGCAGGAAGCAGACAGGCCAGAGGTCAGAACCTGGGAAATCCACAGCAACAGGAATCAGGTACCAGGTGAGAACAGGAGGACAGGAGCAAGGAAAAAGGCAGCAGATGCGGAACCAGGCAGGGGACACAGGAACCATGAATCACAGAAATTAAAGGCTAGATTAGGCTCCGATGATTAAGCAACAGGAAGTTCCAATGCACAGGCTGTTAATGAGGCAGGAGGAGGTAACTGTGTTGCAGGAAGAGTTATCTGTTCAGGGAAGTGTCCGGTATGAGTGCTAAGACCACCCAGTGACTCACCAGAATAATGCAGGAGAATCTAGACACACAAGCCAGCATTCAATTTCTCACACTTCCTGTCAAAATGTGAGCATGAATTGCGAGGCCCAACCCCCTAGGAGTGATGTCACAAGCAGAGCAGGAGATGCCCAAGATGAGTAATTTGCTGTGGATGGAAGTGGCACTGCTGAGAGTGTGCTGAATAAGAGTAGAGAGCCACAAGCTGCAGTGGGATGGTGTGCTCAGATTCATATTCTCATTCCTTTGTTAACTCTTTTGATTTTATATTCACTAGATTCTGCACATCTTTCCTAGCTCCCCTTTCTGATCAGAATCTGCTCACATTTCAATTTATACAACCTCCTGCAATCCACTCTGCAGTGCCACAGACACACACATGCCATGTCCTGTAAACATAAAATGTCACACTCTCTTTTGTCTCGCTTTATATTCTGATATCCTGTCCATCTATTGTCCTAATCTGTCTACCTCTGTCTTTTATAACATACTTACAACTGCCTTTAATGCATTCTCATGCCAAGCACATCCATGGTAAAAAGCTCATAACAAGGCTCTCCAAAGATGGCCACAAACACTTGATCCTTGCTGGCCAATATCCTGGCCTGAAAGAGCATGGTGCAGTTACAAATCTGCTTTACTTTCTTGTAATACCAGTCTCTGCCTAGCTAAAAAAAACCTACTTTACTACTTCAGTCGTGTCCTACTGCAGGCTAACCAGAATGGATGAAAATAAGTGCAATTTTTCATTAACATGGTAAGCAGCCTGCACTGACTAGCAGGTATTGTGACCACTGCTCCCACATTGATACTTACAACTAGCTGTCCATGTGGCATTTGGATGGATTGTATATGTATATTCATACACAAAAATACTCTATTTTTACAGTCAATTCTGACTTGCACTTTAATGATAATGGCAATCATCCTCAGTATAAGAAACAAGTCTACTTTTCTACAGCTAAATACACCATTTGCTTCCAGATGATTTTGTATTATGTTTTAGCAAATCTGAAATAATATCACCTAGTAGCAAATCATTACCTGTCAATAAATAAACATCTTTTTTAGTCATTTACTAGAAAAACTTTGCTTTTATAAAAATGCCAATTTGTTTTAAAACCATTTAACAAATGTGTCACTTTTATTAAGCAAGGTGTAAATCAATCTTTTTAGTTTTTAATATTCCATAAATCAGTTCAAAATGTCCCAGGCATTAATCATTTGATGTAAACGGCATACTTGAATAGCTCTACGTGTCTTTTTCCCTCTGCAGTAAAAATTATTTATGTCTGACACCCCCTAAAGGGCTTTCAGTTTTAAAGTTTGAAGAAACATGTTTAATTTATTTTTTCAGTGTAAAACTTTGGTAGCTAAACCCATCTTCATCAGTAGCATATCAAACTCCTGAACCACATACTCAAAGGATACAGAAAGTAAGTTACGCGGAAACAAAAAAAATAGCCTTCTTTCCATGACGAGTTACATACAATGTCATACTTTGATAACTCTTATATAAACCTTGGATATACAGTGTAATTAGAACTCGTGGTTTTGGACCTAACCAGTATAAATAATGTCTTATGCTTGAGACATACAAAATATATTAAATGCAAGAATAATGGCAGACAGTTTATTAAAACAAAACAAAGTAGGTACTTGGGATTATTTAATATGAACAAGTGCATTATTTAGCCAATTTATTGATAATAACACTCAATATACCCAGAAGTAACTTTATTCCCTTATAATGTAAAGTATGAGAACAACTTCAAATGGACCTATGCTAAACACCAAACTGGGTAGCAATGTCTCTTGCACCACTATTTTCTATAAATTATCCAGTAACATATGTGATATAACCATGGCTGTCTAAATAATCCTGACTATTCATAGACTACATAGGTCTTAATAAAATCTTACTTTAAACTAGTCAGAGATTGACCCTTCACACACCCACACAATGTAGCATATGTATGTATTGATAGATATTTTTATTTACTGTTTATAAAACTACTTGTGCACAGAGTGCTGCACAGTAAAATAATACATTAACAGACAGGAGTCAATACATTACAATAATAAAATATAAATAAATCCAAAATACATTAACATTCTAGAACAAGTGCTTAGAGTTGATACAAGGGGAAGGAGGTTCCTATTCAATACAGACACAAATAAGAGGATAAATAAGTGTTGCAGTTTACAGTAGTTGTCACTGCATCATAAATACTGTACATAAGTAGGTTAGTCATGAGTTAGATGGAACACAAGTGCTCCGAGAGCTTATTTTTGAAGTGAAGGAAGATTCTCTCTTAGGAAAATGATAACTCGGAGAGAATGACATTCCAAATGTATTTGCCACAAGAGAGAAAAATTTAAGGTAGGAAATAGCAATGGAATTGGGTGGTGTGACCAGGAGGTAGAGCAGTCAGTCAGAAATATATGGAGACAGAGAAGAGATGCAGTGAGGTGCAATTTATGAGAAGGAGTTTATAAATGATTCTTTGCTTAATGGGACACAGAGATAAGAATCTCAGGAGTGGAGAGGCATATTGTCTCCTAAATGGGAGGAGGAGACGCACTGTAGGGAAGAGATGGGAGGCCAGTTAGTAGCAATTTTCAGTAGTCCAGGCAGGAAAGGTAAAGTGCATGGGTTAGTTAGTGGTTCCTTGTTAAAGAAAGGAATAGTAATACTGCATAGGGAAAGGTGATAGATTTTGACAGTGGTGTTTATAAGCATGCTATCAGTAGAAATAGTAAAGCGGTGAAGGTGATCAGTACAGTTATTGTTAGGATACGTTTTCTATGAGGCATTACGAGATTTAAACCTCAGTTTAGTTGTTAATGAAGTGGTCGATAAATATATTTGTATATCACCAGCACACAGATGAAATTTATTGCCAAATGAGAGACTGAGTAATGTTTTTTCAAAGACAGTGTGTAAAAGAATAATAAGCACCCCTACAATGAGTGGACTTGGTGAGATGGCTTTATAGAAAGGGGTGCCAGGGCCATCTTGAAAAGGAAGTGGAGTGATCCACCACAGAGGAGGAATTTATGACTTTATGGATTAAGCTCTCTGTGGCTGGGGTGCCCGGGGGTGGTGTGGGGGCCCCTGAGGGCCCCCCAGTCTGACGTGTTAGCATTTAATACAGAGATTTAGCCATTATTATCAATTATTTGAATTCGAGATTCCATGGTTTGCATTTTATCTTATTCTTGGAACTTGGAAAAAAAAGTTTAAAATAAAAATAAATGTAATCTTATTTTGTCACTCTGTTAACTTTCAAATTCTATATAGGCCTCTATTTCTTCAGATTTACATACAGTGTACAACTGAAATGAAAAGCAGGTGCTTCAACATTCGTAGGTATTCCTTTTCATAAAATTTTTTCTTTGATCAAATTTAATATAGCTTTTGCTAACCCACGGTTTAGTGACCTCATTCACCAGTGGAAGAAAGCTTTTGAATTTTATAGTTTGTGCCAGTGTGCAGTGTATCTATAACTTCATAGTTGTGAAATGAAATGAAAATATTACATTTTGAACTAATGAAAATATTACAATGCAACTGAGAATTTTTAAACAATAAAATGTGAATAGACTACCCACTGACATTAAAAATTCATATAAGGATGGTGATCTTGTTGGAGTTCAGGAAATTAGCATATAAGAGGAATGATGAGTAGGAAAATTATTTTGTATTGTTGTCCTAAACCTCTCATGTGAAAGCAAAATAGGCTGCTCTCCTGTAGCCTATTTAAAGTAAAGTTTAAGAAATGTATTGAATCGGTAGGTGCACATATCTGGCTCTGTTAGAATAGGTATTGTGACAACAGGAAATAAGATGGGAATATGACAAGAGTGTGTAAGGGGTTTGTGAAACCAAGATTTGTGAGAAACCATAGACAAACATTTTTGGGAATGGGAATTTATTGTTACAATAGTGGGGGGGGGGTTACTGTGAAAACAGTGACAGAAGGGTGATTGTGTACACAAGAAGAGCAAGCTTGAACCAAAAGTTGCACTTTACAGCCAGGTATCTTACAAATTACATGAAATATGCAAAGTGCATCCATTTAAGCTCTTTGCTTTTGAAAAGAAAGCCTGGCAAATCATCCGAATGCAACATGGATTTTAAATGAGTGCTGTCATTTCACATATACATAAGATTACCCGAATATGTGGTATCTGGAGACATTAAAAATATTATATTGAAATAAGAGTGCATTAACATTTTCATGCATTTCCAAACCTGACACACCTGGCTTTTTTGGGAGGTATTTGATTTTTTTTTATTTTTCATGTTTTATGGGTAGTAATATATCATTTTTGCTTTCATCTTGTGTTCATTCACAAACCTCATCAAATCATTAGCTTAAGCGAATGATCAGCTACAACATACATGGCCTTTTGACAAGTAACATCTGCCGTGTGGCCACCAGTGCTGTGCACTTTGTGGCTATGTATCAAACGGTGTTCACCTAATAAATAGCATTTTATTGGCTTTGTGTCTGGATATTCAGAACATTTCTAAAAATAGCACTTACACTGTAATGAGTTGACATCCCATTGATATGCAAAAAATCTATCAGTGCCTCCCTCTTGTCAGATGAGGAATCAACCACTGCAGGTCCCAATCCACAACTCTTTAGTACTGAGGCTATGCAAGTAAATTGGGAGTTGTTTTAATTATAATCTTGTCTTTTCACCCTTTGATAAAAACATCCCCTAATGTTGCCCCTAAAAAAAAAATCAGTTATGAAATAAACTGCTTTACAAATGTCACCGTATCTAATATCAATTAAGTTTGTTTGCTTTATCAGCATGTACATTTTTAAAGCCAGTTAATGGTCTGTTATTAGTCATAAATTCAATTTGCATATTGCCGAAACTATTTAATAAATTATCTAAGATGACCTTCCTTTTATGTTAAACATTTCCTGTGTTAATAATTTCATGTATATGTTCACCTCTGCTGTCAGCTATTGTCACTTTATAGTTTAAAGTTCTGCTTTCAACTGTCACACTGCCTATCCACTTTGCATTTCTTTCATGTATTGAATCTTATCTCCATGAAGCTGTCAGATAAGCCTGATGACTCAGCCATTAGAGGTGGCAAAAGAAAATATATTTGGGAAAAAGGAAGAAATGTATAAATCTAATCTTCATGTTGGCCAGGAATGTCATTACAACACTGAGTCTATTTTTAATCCAAAGAAGTAACAGATACAGAATTAGTAAAACATGAATTAACCATTTTCAATTTATAATTAACTGCTATTCTAAGTATCGGTGACAGTATGGATATTTTTGCCCATATTTTGGCACGAGCCTCAATATATACTTTACTATGTGACATTGATCATTTTTCTATGTAGAATCAGTTTTGTTCTGATAATTATACCAAGATATCTTTCTATCGACCTGTATAATATATGGCAAAACAAAGAGACCAAATGGTGCTCCAAAATGATAAAGTAAATAGCTCCCCAGCTTGATCCTGTGGTCCAGGTGCACCAGCCCTAGACTCCAGCTTCAGGGAGTGGCAAACCGATGTATACAGCAAAGAGAACGGACTATCCGGCACTCAGAGGAATCCACAAGGCCAAAAGTATAAATTTAAAAAAGTCTTTATTGATAATAATTAAAAGTATAAATGCATCTCCATAGGCCCTACGCATTTCATACCTCCAAGGTAATAGTATATGGCCACATAACTCCTAGGAGGGGGGGTGTGTGTGTGTGTGTGTGTGTGTATTCTGCCTACAATTAATGATTAAATTACACTACTTTTTGAGCTTAAAATGGCTATTACTTGGTGATATTTCAATAGATACGTTTGAATCTACATTTTAAACATTATTTGAGTCCTTTAAAGTGGACCCGTCACCCAAAAAAATTATTCAAAATCCTATTTTATCACATTAATCAAGCAAAATAAACTTTAATTACACTATATAAATTATTTGAATCTTGTTTCCTTCAGTCTGGGAATTCATAATTATAGCAAGTGGACACTGTTATTAAGACAAGCCTTATCATCTCAGAATCTTGTTTGTGCACCAGAATGGGGGACCTGAAGTCCATCCCCATGCCCTGGTTACACAATTAAATGATGAAGAGAATGGGGGAATGTGGGGAGAGCAGTGACATCTAGGAAGTGCTGAATGGAAAATGAAAGCAATTGTCTGCCCCGCCTCTATGCCTAGGCATAGAGGCAGGGCAGACAATATTTGATTGACAGCTGAGATTTTTAAATGAGTTTACAACAGCTATGAATGCTTTAATAAAAAATAGAAATTGGATTTCATGTTTAATTTGAAAAGGACTTTTATTATACAGATTTTTGTGTGACAGGTCCACTTTAAGGTCTCAGTACACACACTTTTCTGTCTAAATTTGAAGAGCAAGTCAGGTAACATAGTGACTAAGATTAGAAAAAAGTCTATTAGTTTTAATCTCAAGCAGTTTCACCTGAGCAGCAAAAGGTAACAAAATAACTTCCCCTCTAAAATCTAAAAGGCAGTGGAATTTATAGCTGTAACCTTGATGGTTTTCGTTGTTTTTTACCGTAATAATAGACTGTTCAAAGCAGCAATTACTAACTTCCTAAGGATTTGCTCAACTTTACTTTAATCGTGTCATTTGTGCTTACCTATACAAAACTCATTTAATCTCTGCCCTTTACCAGTTCTTTATATATTCAGATGTGCTCTTCAGCTTTTAGGAATCACACTGAATGCTTTAGCAGAATCTATATAAAGTGCATCAAGTAGTGTCTTCCTAGAAACCTAATAGATTATTCTGACGTTAGCTATCCTACTTAAAGCCATGCAACCACTTGAAATTACACTACTGATTATAATGTGTTCTTTTTTACTGTTATCAACTTTCATGTGAGCTTTCCAATGATAGATATAAGAGTTGGTAGTTTGAAATCTTTCAGAATAATGTTACCATGCACAATGAACACACTTTGCTTTGTAACAAACCTATCATCAATGGGATCATGAACAGAAATTAGAAAGATTGGCCCAGGTAAAACTGCATATTATTTTTCTCTTCCACAATAATTTTTCATCCCCCTGTATTGTTAGCCCATCCCATCCTCATAATTGCTGTCCACCTCCATTTCCCCTGCTCTGTTTGTTCCCCTTCACTGGTTCCTACTACTGAACTCACCACTGTTTTCTTCCCCTCTATCTTTCACTTTTGTGCCTCACTGCTCCTTCCTATAAGTTCCCCTCCTTTCCATCCAGTTGCACATAGCTAGCACCATACTGGATTTAGCAGCTTGTAAGGAGAAACAGGGGTGCATAAGGGCAGAAGACCAAAGGTCTAGAGGGGAAAAAGAGAAAGGCAATGTAGGAAGTAGTGGTCATAGCAGTGTGCTGTGATGTTCAAAATGGTGAGTGGTGGTGTTAAGACCATGGGTGTGTGATAGAGCACACACACACACACACACACACACACATTTCATATATGGCACATTCTGATGTCAGAACACACCATTATGGGGTAAACTGTAAATGATATCCATATAAATGTTGTGCATTGGCATATTTCATAAGAAGGGAACAAGAATAGCTAAATAAGCTCATGTCCAGGCAATGGGTCAGGACAGTCAGAAACAGGTCAACAGAGATCAGTTCAGAATACAAGTTTAACAGGAGCATCTACCACTAGCAGGGAGTTACCAACAGAGTGGTCAAAAAATCATGTGACAGGGAATCATTGGCATCAGCGGACTTTTAATAGTGAATTTCATGGCACTCGATGCTGTGTGCTGACCTCACATCGAGGCCCGGACTGGCAATCTGTGGGTTCTGGCAAATGCCAGAGGGGCTGCTATAAGGTCCCATAGAAAGTCAGTATTTAGTGGGCTGGTGGGGGCTGTTTGGGCCTCTGTGTACCAGAAATGCCAGGGCCTATTTTAATTCTCAGCCCGGACCTGCATTCAGAAATCCCTTGTCACTATTGGGTCTGTGTGGATCCTTGGACGCTGACAGTGCTAACATCACCAAAACATGCCATTCCTGTTTACCAGACCTGGACCGATCTTAGTTTATTACTCAATGAGATAATGAAACACACAGCCCATTTCATCACTGAATCAATCAGTAAAAACATCTCATGTTCTTAATTGATGCTGGCACCATGCTTTGAAAAAATATGTTTTTACACAAACTTTCATAATGACCTTATAAAAGTATATATTTTCACTTTTTGATTACACCTTTTCTTTTTTAAAGAAAAAATAAACAATTGATTTCCTTGTATGTTCAGTCATTATTCCATTAATCCATTTTCTCTCACTCTTTCGTTTTTCAACAAACTAAAGCAACCTTACATAGAGGCCCTCTGATCACTTTTGAAATTTACATTAATTAGCATTAATTTAGCATTTTAGTGCACAAATATTCACATTTCTCAATGTAATATTCCTCATATATTATTTATTACAATGGAAAATTTTAGTGCATATAGCACATTTTAAGGCTTGCTTAAAGATGCCATATTTTTTATGAAAAAAGTTACTTTTTTTCAGAAAGAAGTTTTATTAAATAAGTTGTCTTCCACTTCCATTAAATTCACAGAAGAAAGAAATGATTTACACAAGTCAATATTTTTTTTAATTGCACATACAGTATATTTCCATTAACTAATTTGATTACATTCCCCATTTAGACTGCTGATACTAGACTTTCTGTTTAACTGTTTTACTTAGTATTATACAGAAGAGCTACAGAATCAGGAAGACATTTAAGTAACTTTACCACTATATATTTCTTAATTAAAGGGGATCTAGCACCCCAAAAAAACTGAGCACTTTTGCAGTTTACAGTCATTTTTTTATTTTCAGTGTTTTTTAAAATCTTAGCAGTTTTAGACTGCTATTACCAGGCTTTCAGTTCAAAAGCTCCCTGTGAAAGTCATCAGTGATAAAATGGGGCGTATTTAATAAAATTGGAGAAAAACATCACTGGTGATTAGGGATGTAGCGAACGGCGGAAAAAATGTTCGCGAACATATTCGCGAACTTGCGTCAAAAACGCGAACGTCGCGAACCCCATAGACTTCAATGGGAAGGCGAATTTTAAAAGCTAGAAAAGACATTTCTGCCCAGAAAAATGATTTTAAAGTTGTTTAAAGGGTGCAACGACCTGGACAGTGGCATGCCAGAGGGGGATCAAGGGCAAAAATGTATCTGAAAAATACATTGTTGACACAGCGCTGCGTTTTGTGCTGTAAAGGGCAGAAATCACACTACGTCACTCAGGTGATGTTTCTGGACACGGAATGTGAAAAAGCTCACAGCTAGGTGGCACTTGGTTAAAGACTGGGCAAACAATGCCTGCAAGGGCAACGTATACAGTAGTGGGTACGGAATATATTATTGCTGCTGTAAAAACATCACTCAGGTGATGTTTACGGACATGGAATTATTATTGTTATTTAGACAGAATGTGAAAAAGCTCACACAGCTAGGTGGCACTTGCATACCTCCCAACTGTCCCTCTTTTGACCACTCAACCCCCTGTCCCTCTTTTCTCTGAACTGAACAGCCAGAAAAAAAACAGTTTCTAACTTAATTAGCTTTTGGCAGAGAGCTCAGAACAGCTAACAGGTGCAAATAAGATACTTTGTAACAATTTTGACTCTGGTTGGTGCTGGTAGTGGTGAACTACTAGGAGGAGCAGCACACCAGTCCCACTCCCCAACACAGCTAGACTAATAGCACTGGGCTCTTATAGTAGCAAAGTAAAAAAACAAAAAAGAAAATAAAAGCAGTCCTTACAAGGACTATTGGGTTATTACAGCAGTCAGCAGATGAGATCAGAAGCAGTGCCCACAGCAGCTACATACAGAGCACTGCAGTAGAAGGTAGATTACTAGTCAGCAAAGCTAACTAACCTAAACTCACTGTCCCTCAAATCCCTGCAGAGTTCTGTCCCTACAATACAGAGCAGTATCAAGTAGATTACTAGCCAGCAAAGTTACTATCAACTGTCCCTCAAATCACTAAACAGCTCTCTCCCTACACTAGCTCTTCCAAGCACACACAGGCAGAATGAAAAAACGCTGCAGGGCTTCAGTTTATATATGGAAGGGGAGTGGTCCAGGGGGTGTGGGGGTGGTCCAGGAGGGAGAGCTTCCTGATTGGCTGCCATGTATCTGCTGCTCTGGGGTGAGAGGGCCAAAATAAGCGCCAGCTAAGGCGAACCCAAATTGGCGAACGTTGCGCGACGTTCGCGAACATTCGGCGGACGCGAACGGTCGATGTTCGCGCGAATTAGTTCGCGGGCGAACAGTCCGCGACATCCCTACTGGTGATGTTGCCCGTAGAAATCAATAAGTACTTTTGTTCTCTATCTTGAAGGTGACTGTTCAAATCTAATTGCTGATTGCTAATTGGGGTGTTTGTCTCATTTGTTTTAAATGTTACAAAATTGGATGAATAAGGTACTAAAAACCATCTACTTCTGGAATATTACAAATGTAAAAGCTGCTCAGAGGTCAACAGCATTTTTATTTTATTTTAAGCTGCATACTTATATGTTACTGTATAAATGGGTTTCATATATACATTTTGCTGAACTCTGAATTCTAAGCCAGGTGATCAAGATATGTGAATGAATATTTCATTCCAGTTCCCAGGGCTGTGAAGTAGCTTCTATTTCATATTAACTTTTGCTGAGCATTTGCCAAGCTCTCAATAGCACATATTGGTATACAGCACCTTAGGTGTTTTAATCTTGCAGTAGAAGCTGTCAGAAAAAGGAATATAAAACAACAGACAAAGGCTCAAGAGAGAACTGTGAACATGGAAAAAGCAGAGTGGGTTTGTTGATATTCCCTAAAAAAAAGTTAGCTGTGCTTACACAAAGCAACTTCTATAATGAAAAAATAATGAAATAATTACTTATTTGCATTTTGTGAAAGATCAGAAATAATTTCATCTGCCTTAGACCTCAAGTCCTATGCACTATGTGGAACCAAATATAAACATACACTTACAAACACACCTATATACCAACAAATGGCACCACTGGCTGAGTCACCTATGTATCAATAAAAAGTGCACCACTGACAAACCCAATCAGCTGCACATCTGATTTAAAAAAGATTAATTAGTCTGAATGCTGTTTAGATGTACAGTATCATAAATAATAAATAGTAAACCAATTTTGTGCTAAAATGAACATTTGTATTATCTGACCTTATTTTGTCTCAGGTATTTACCATTGTATATTACTACTTGATGTGGCCTAAGTGCCACTGAAATATGTTTATCAGGTACACATTATGTTGAAAACACACTGTCTTGGAAAAATCTACTCAATGTATTGCTACCAAAGCCCTTATTGTACAGGTATGGGATATGTTATCTGGAAACTCATTATTCAGAATTGTCCAAAGTGCAGTGTTGTTATTTCCATCTATGCCATTTTAAATGTAGGAGGGCCAAGTTTTTGTAATCCTTTAAATTTGTTAGTTTTCCCCAGGAGGGTTATTAGCCAGCTAGGTGTGGCTCCTAATTATAGCTTGGAGAGGAAGTAGGCCCCTTTAAGGAGAGTTTAAGGTGTCAGGTTTTCCCTAGGTGATAAAAAGGTGTTTTCCCAACTTGCTGGAAGAGGTGGTCTGGTGCTGGTGGGTCTAAAACAGAGGTGGTTTCCAGTATAGAAGTAAATGCAAGGGTAGCTTTGTAAAGTCACTCTAGGAATGAGAGGCAGGATAAGGGGTTAGTTAGTAGAGCAGCCAGATGCTCCAACATGGACACCATAAGGGTTAGTACCCTGTGATGACAAGGTCACCAGTGTAGAGACTCATGTTGTTAGGCTAATGGATAGAGAGATCCTTGAAGTGTGGGACCACTGTGAGATTCACATTGAACAGGATTGTGCAACAAAGTCAGGCTATACTACCTCTGGGGTGTTGTGAACACTAAACCTGAAACCTGTGAGTATTTACTGGATAACAATTGTTGGGTGCATTTACTAATTAATATTGTAACATCAAGACAGCACCCACCATCTTCTAAAGTGTATCATCTGTCAAACTGGTGCCTAAGATATTTGAAGTATGTCTTATGGTGGAGATACATTGTGGTTAACCCTTCCTCTAGTAGTTAAAGGGATACTGTCATGAGAAAAAAATTTTTTTTCAAAATGAATCAGTTAATAGTGCTGCTCCAGCAGAATTCTGCACTGAAATCCATTTCTCAAAAGAGCAAACAGATTTTGTTATATTCAATTTTGAAATCTGACATGGGGCTAGACATTTTGTCAATTTCCCAGCTGCCCCAAGTCATGTGACTTTTGCTCTGATAAACTTCAATCACTCTTTACTGCTGCACTGCAAGTTGGAGTGATATCACCCCCTCCCTTTCCCCCCCCCCAGCAGCCAAACACAAGAACAATGGGAAGGTAACCAGATAACAGCTCCCTAACACAAGATAACAGCTGTCTGGTAGATCTAAGAACAGCACTCAATATTAAAAACCCATGTCCCACTGGGACACATTCACTTACATTGAGAAGGAAAAACAGCAGCCTGCCAGAAAGCATTTCTCTCCTAAAGTGCAGGCAAAGTCACATGACATGGGGCAGCTGGGAAATTGACAAAATGTCTAGCCCCATGTCAGGTTTCAAAATTGAATATAAGAAAATCTGTTTGCTCTTTTGAGAAATGGATTTCAGGCAGAAATCTGCTGGAGCAGCACTATTAACTGATTCATTTTGAAAAAAAATTTTTTTCCCATGACAGTATCCCTTTAAGCAAGGTCCCACTTGAGTGAGAAGAGTCTTATGTACTAACTGCCTTACTGAGAGTTGAACCCCTTGGAACGGGCCCAAGGTATACTAGCAGAGGTAATAGTGATTTTGGGGTACCCCACCACCATCTACCTGTCACATAAAAAATAATTATATATTTTCTGTGTATTTTCTGTAATAACAAAATCATCTACTTGGTTAGATAAGCTAGAATATATCCATGTTTATGGCAAAACAATTCTTCTGGGTTCTATTAATGTTTAAATGTCTTCAGTAGCCTTAAGTGCTCCACAGCTCCATGTCCCATGCATTCCAGATATTAGATCCCAAGCTATATCTTGAAAAACCAAATCAAACCACTTTTTACGTCAGAAAAGACATACTGGAAGGTAGAAAATGTGTGCCTTAGTGCTGGTAATTTTCAGAATGCACATATAGACAAAAGATGGTACAGGTCAAAAAGGGTGTTTAAATGTGTGTTATGTGTTTGTTGTACAGTGTACAGTACATTCTACAACATATTTATTGTACATATATATTGCTGGAAGTTGTCCTTTACTACATGGATGCCATTGGTGATCACTTGAACTCTTTAAATGGACTGACTCTTTCAAATTGACTCATATTTTTGGTAAAATGCTTTTTTAATATAGGATGACCAGTATTGTGAATTAAGTGCACTTAATTTAACTGGATGTTTAAAGTGTATGAAAACATGGGCTTTCCCCTGTTCAATGGGAATGGGAATGTCTGATGAACATCTTCATCTGAGGAAGGGAGGCTTGGAACTCTCTGAAAGACAGTGAATACCACATACTGTTTGCAGAGTATAATTCCTGTTGAAATTTTGGTGTGCTTGCCTATGTTCTTTTGCATGTGAACTTTCTACAATATGACCTTTATGCAAGTAAGAGCCATGGTCTTGATAAGGTTCTAACTGAAGTCTAACTGAAATCATTTATTATGCAGTACACTTTCATTATGGCTTATCCTTTCTAAAATGTATTTTTTTCGTCACTGTAGTAGCATTTTTACTTGCAGGTGAAATATTTTCTACTTGTATTTTAATAACAATAATCACAGAATGTAAGCGTTGTCTTCAGTGCTTTTGTCTGAGCTCACATCCTATTTTATTTTTATCCTTCAGGCAAATATTTAATCTGTTCAATTACTTTCAGTTAACAAATAATAACAAAGGTAACATTTCTGCATTTACAGAAATGTAAAGAAACTGCAATAAAACAGTACAAGAATTTTCCTAAAATGACACAAAAATCTTTATTATTTTTACTTCTTATACATTTGTGCTAGTTTTATGCAGCAGTAATAGTAGCCTTTTGTGCTAGTTACACACACGATAACACTGTTCATCACTGAAAAGAAAATTACATAACAGCCTACAATATTATTATGTCCCAGCTCAGAAAGTGCTAAAATAATAATGGTTCTATTTTTATATTTACATTTGGTTGATTCTATTTAAGAGGCTCCTGTAAAAGAGAAAATGGCAGTGCCTGGAAGAGGTAACAGTATAAGGACAACTAATGCGAAAGTACTTAAAGGTGGGAGAAAAGCACTCTCATCACATTAGGTAGTTGGTTCTCTTTTTGGATTTTTTAAGTTCTGGATCAACAGGTGCGGTATGAGGGCTGATGCAACCTATCAAAAATCCTAATTGCAAGAGAGCTTGAATGTAAATCAAGTGAAAATGTAATTCTAAGAAATTTCTAATTTCAACCCATGAGGAATGGTCTGCACCAAAAGGAATGTATGCAGCTTACTTAACATCAAGTAAATGGTACTGTTATTATTACAGAAAATAGGAAATCAGTAAAAATAAAATAATTATTTGCCTAAATAGGGCCTTCCCATGTTTAGGAGCTATTTGCATTATGTGCTTTTAATGTAATCTGAAAATGCAATTGCAATTGAAAGCAGTAATTGTTTTTTTACATTAGTGAAGGTGTTCCCTTTAAAAAATGTTGGCATTCATATTTTGGATCTAAACATGGTTACAGACAATCATGGAACCATTACATGTTGTTACACAAAGTCAAATTGATGAAATAAGCATTCAATCTTTATTCAAGCATGATATAAGCATGATATTAGTTCCATGAAATTAAACTGTGCTTGTGTGTATGCCAAACATTACTAAATATCATAACTCAAGTGCCAGATGCTGAAAAAACAAGAATAGCTGGTGTAGAGAGCAGCACTGCACCTACCTTACAGATATTTGCACAGGTATTGCATTTAATTGGCAGTTTATGTACATTACTGTTGAAACATAAAAGCCTTATGTTTACAGTACAGTACTGTATTGCTTGCAAAAAACAAACAAACAAATCACAAAAGCTGTGAAAATGACAGCCACAGAAAATGATATAAAACAGTAAACTTATCTGTATGCAAACTGAAAATCATTGCTGGAGAAAAGGGAAGTATAATCTGTCTGTCAGAGTGAGCTAATAGGAAACCTGTACAGATATGGAGGTGCATAATCATATACCCTCTAAAGCAGACTGTAGTACACTCCTATATCTATACTTTTTAAATGGTCACATTAGATATAAGTCTATAGATCAAATATGAATATAAGCCTTTATAATAAACATATATTTTGCTGTTTTTTTTCTAGTAGCCTGTTGGTCTGCTTTCTGCTATACAGGGTTAAAATTTCTTGCCAACATTTCTCTTCATTTCAAAAGTCCATTCAGGTAAAATAATGAAGATTGTTGAGGTTTTTTCAGGGACACACATACAGGGTTATATGAAAGATTGCTCATGCTGAAAGGCACCAGCAATGTTAAATTGGACCCTTTATATAATAAAAAGACAATCAATTGGATACAGCTATCAAAATGTTATATGAATATTTTGTATCAGGAATGATACATTCAAGGAAGGAAATTTCCAATGCAAATCCAATAAATTTCTGGGTGCACCAGACCTACAGCTCAAGTGAAAGGTATCCAACCAAACAGAAGACAACATGCACACAAAAACAGGCTTGTAAAGGAACTGAGAACTTTATCTCAGGCCACAAAGAAAATCGCAACATCGCAACACTTCGCCAGGCAAAAATTCGATCAGACAATGCTAATTTACTATAACGCAAAGTTGCATCCAGGGTGCCGAACGCTGGGGAATTTTCGCTAGCGTTACTTGGGCAATAAAAGTGAAGATGCGCTAGCGTTCAATTATGCCTAGCGCAACTTCGGTAGAGGTCTTCACTCAGGCTAATTTGCATATGGTTGGAAATTGTAAAGTTGAATGGACGTATATTTTGCAGCAATACACAAGTCCAGGGAACCTTAAAGGAATAGTTCAGTGTGAAAATAAAAACTGTGTAAATAGATAGGCTGTGCAAAATAAAAAATGTTTCTAATATAATTAGTTAGCCAAAAATGTAATGTATAAAGGCTGGAGTGACTGGATGTCTAATAAAACAGCCAGAATCCTACTTCCTGCTTTTCAGCTCTATAACTCTGAGTTAGTCAGCGATTTGAAGGGGGGCCACATGGTACATTTCTGTTCAGTGAGATTGTAATTGATCCTCAGCATTCAGCTCAGATTCAAAAGCAACAGATATGACCCATGTGGCCCCCCCCTCAAGTCTCTGATTGGTTACTGCCTGGTAACCAGGGTAACCAGTCACTGTAAACCAAGAGAGCTGAAAAGCAGGAAGTAGTGTCCTGACTGACTTATACATCAAATCACTCCAGCCTTTATACATTGCATTTTTGGCTAACTAACTATATTAGAAACATTTTTTATTTTGCACAGCCTATCTATTTACCCAGTTTTTATTTTTACACTGAACAATTCCTTTAAGGTTCCCTGGACTTGTGTATTGCTGCAAAATATACGTCCATTCAACTTTACAATTTCCAACCATATGCAAATTAGCCTGAGTGAAGACCTCTACCGAAGTTGCGCTAGGCATAATTGAATTAATAGAGTAAATAGAGTTGTTATAATGCCCTATACATGAGCCCACTGTATAGTTTATGTTCCATATGTTAGAAAATTTCTGGGGGAACCCGTTACCCCCAAAAAAATTTAAGGACTTTTGCAGGCTATCACTCTGAAAAAAGGAAGTGACACCAGCATTTTTTGGGACTTAGAAACTTTTTCCACTAAAAATATGATGTAGGTAACAGAAGAATAAAGAACAATGCACTTTGCCTAGTCTGAACTGGTGAAGGCAAGTCTGGCAAAAGTTCAGTAAAATCCCCATCTTAGTGAATTTGCAGAGTAATGTCCATTCGCCAGAGCAAAAATTTGTCTGGCAATAGAGTGTGAATGTAGCGACGTTACGCCTGCGCCCGTTAGTAAATCAGCGAAGTGCCTGTAAGCAGTAACGCTGGCGAATCAATGCCAGTATTAGTCACTTCGCCCTTAATTAAATCTGCTCCATAGCCTTACTCGTATGGTACTTGGGCACTTAATCATATGCACTTCCAGGAATGAAACTACTAGTTTCCTTTCATCTTATATGTTTCAAATATGACTGTTTTTTATTTTATCATCTTTAATATTGTGACAATATAGCAGTAATACCGCACTTATGGCAAGAAGCAGGAACAAAGCTACCAAAAAGCTGCTAAAGTTTCTCTTTGTTTCAAAAGCCCGCTCAGGTAAAAACATGAAGATTGCTGAGGTTTTTCCCAGCATGACACCCCACGTGATAGTAAACTCACGCCGGGTTTGCTTTAGGATTGTTCACACCAAAAGGCATGATCAATCTTAAATTGTCCCCTTCATTTAATAAAAAGGCAATCAACTGGGTACAACTATAAACATATATGAAATTCTTATACAGTATCTGATAAATATTGGGAAATAACTCCCAGGAATGAAACTACTAGTTTTATTTTCATCTTATATGTTTCAAATATGATGACAATGATTTAATATAATGGCAACATAGCAGTAAAACCACACTCATGGCAAAGAGTAGAAATATTTCAACTATATCTGGTGATTTTAATATTTTTTTGCCATTACTGTTATAAACTCATATACATGAAGTTAAAGTTTGTGTAAAAAAATCCAGTTTAGAATTGTTACAAAAGTTCTGAAAAAATAACTGCCTTTAAAATAGTTTTGTTCGCCAAAATAAATTCATAAATGTGCCTAAAGCAATTAACAGCATGCCCTTTCCAAATTACATATACCTAAACTGTGCCCTTTGCACATGGAATTATTTGTTATGCTGTTAAAAACAGACTGGGGCTTAATTATATTCTTCTGTGGAGTATCTTTGAAATAAGCCAGGATGAAGAGATGCAGACTGATGAAAGAATGTCTCTGATGAATATTTCTGCAGAGAATTACAAATAGCTTGTCTGAGCAAACCTCAGGTAACAATGAAACTGGAAATGATTAATTGTATACTAAACAGCAGTGCAACAAACCCCATATATTTTAATGTGAGGCACAGTACCATATCCAGGTCCTTTTCCAACAACCATCACATTGATATTTAATCATTCTCATCTTTCATAATTCAATAATGCAGCAAGTGCATTCACACTTCAAGAAAAAGTATGCTTTAATAATCAGCTGGTTGATATGCTTTATGTGTCGATTTAAATAAAACCAATAAACCTGCAAATCATAGTTTAGTAGAAAGACATTTAATTGGCAAACACATAACAAGTGATAGGAGAAATGTGAAATGTTTGCAGACACTGGAAACATGAAATAACGGATTTATATTTTCTATGAAAATCTATCAATGGGATGGAATATTTTTTTGCTGTTTTTTACACACTGGACCTTAATAGTACTGTAAGGGGATTACTGGGGAAAAAGTAACAAAAATGTATTTATGGACATATTTGAAGTTATGGTTTATTACATATTTTTACCTTTAATGGAGAACTTGATGAATGAAAAAAATGAATATGACTAAAAATGCCATATTTTATAGAATGAACTTATTGTACCAGCCTAAAGTTTCAGCTTTTTACTAGCAGTAATGATGCAGGACTTTAAACTTGTCACAGGAGGTCACCATCTTGGAAAGTGTCTGCGACACTCACATGCTCAATGGGCTCTGAGCAGCTGTTGATAAACTAAGATTAGGGGAAGTCGCCAATTATCAAGCAGAAAATTAAGTTTATCTTTAATATAAGCCGATGCCACAGGGCTGATTATTAAATTCCAATGCTAATTGCACTGATTTATGTGCTACCATGTAGTAATTATCTGTATTAATTACTAATCAGCCTTATATTATGACAATTATATTCTAAGTGTACTGTATATTTTGAGTCAGTTCCTAAGCTAAGTAAGTGACAGCAGGACAGAGCATGTGCAGTGAATCAGCAGAAAAGAAGATGGGGAGCTACTGGGGCATATTTGGAGGTCCAGATCTTTACTGTTAAAGGGCTGTGGGTGCACTGGGCTGGTACAGAAGCCCAAAACGTAATGCACAATATTTCTAGCCTACATTTTTATTCAAACTATATTTTTCCTTTAAAAACGTTGTTTTGCATATTTATTCCCAAATAGTAATCTCTGATATTTCTTCTCTCTATCTATCCTTGGTATTTGTTACAGTAATGTGTTTATGGACAAATCCCAACATTTTTGACTGTGTTTATAAAGAATATTTTATTATATCCCTTCTTTGCAAATTTATTAATCAGGATCAATGAAGCCTTCCAGGAGCCATCATCATCTGAGGTTATTCTGTGGGCCTGTAAAAACTGTTGTTTTGAAATAGCCCTGACACACACAAGGTTTATGGTAACTGGGCTGGAAACATTAAACCGAATATTTCAGCAGCCTTTCTATTCAAATCTGCAATAATTCAGTGACAAACTTTAGACATTCTAATGGAAAACTTAATTGGCCTCAGTCACCACTGAGAGAACAATGTTACATCTTCCTTCCAAATAACCAATATGTTATCCACTATTTACTCTTAATTTTATGCTCAAGGAAAAATTCCTTTTCAGTTATATAGATTAACAGGTTAGCCAATGGAGGGGGGGGGGCAACTGCTGCTCCCATTGATTTACCTTGGCATTGCCAGTAGTGTACCACCTTGAACCTAAAGTATTTTCTTTTGAGTGCAATTAATATGCAGTCAAGAACTAGGTAAACTAGTACCCAAAAGCACCTCCTTTATATTTCTCAGACATTCATCCTAAGGTATAAATTTGTATAAACTATCGATATCAGTACAGCAAAGCATACGTTCTGGGCCCAAATCTGGAAGAGCATTCAATTTACCTAATAAATTGCTGGTGCCCATTAAGCAGGTATTTATATTTTGAACCAGTGAGCGTAGGTATACTTCTACAAATGTAGCAAGAGATTCTAAAGCTGATTCCATACTCAAAACTAGTAGGCAGCCTGGGGTTCTATAATGACTGTAAATGAAATTTAGGCAACAAGTATAGGATAGGAGTCCTGGTAAATTTAACTTTATTAATGCAGTTGTCAAAGTATTGATTAAGTTTATTCAAGATTATCAGAATATCTTTTAACTGCAATGGTAACCATAAACTCAGATGCTGTCAATGTATATTCAGCTGATGTTATATATGTACTCTAGTTTGTATGGACCCAGGGACCCATATTTACTGATTGTACATTCTCAGGAAAACACATTTTCAATGTTTAGTACTTATAAAATGCTGAAAATCAATTTTGAATCTACAAAGTCTATTTGGTAACTTGGTATAAACCCCAAGCCTTTACTTAACAGTATAAGGTCAGTAGATGTAAACTCATAAGAAAATATATTCACAATGCTATATTTACATTTATTATAGCTTGGGTCCTTTCCCATGGTATAGGCATAACAGTTTTTTTCTTGGTACTATGTTTTCTCCTGCCTTAACAAACTAGCACCACTCCATTCACCCCTCCTTCAGCATTCTCTTGATGTGTTTCTATGAGTTCATGTACTTCTACTCCTTTCCCCTGTAGATTGTGATTGTTGGAGATTGTTCTCTCTCTACAACAACAACTTAGCAAGCCGATCTTCTGCTTTTGTGAAGAACTACAAAGCTGTTGCTGCTACCTTCTCCATCTTCCCCACTAGGTATATGTCTGGTTCAACTGACAATCGTAGGTGTCCAGCTCAAATGTTGTGTTTGCTGGTACAAATCTCATTCTGAGTTCCTTAGTGTGGTTCCTGGTGTTCTTAAAAAATGGCTGCTGCTTGTGTCGAACCCCTTTCTCTCACATGACCTGCTCCTTTTCCTCTGTGATCTTTAGGCAAATTGTCCCCAGCTTCTCTTATAGACATTTCTGTCAGATCCAGGCTATATTTTTCTTGGCATCTTTGAATGAGAACACGGTCATCAGCCCCCAGGTTCAGTCTTATATCTAATTGCAGCCCAAAAGGAATACTGTTTGATCTAACATACTGTGCCACTGAAACCACATGCAGATTCAGAGTGACCTATTTATTTTGTAAGTTCAACAATTATTTACATGCATCACACAGCACAGTTGTTTCGTTATCTGACCATCACCTTGGTCATGTTCTGTCATCATACCTATTCCAGGTATAGGCTGGTTCCACTTTTGGACAGAACACATTTATAGATAGTACCACAACAGGAACTTATCTTTAGAAAGCCTTTGTATGAAATAGTGATTTTGATCTGAAAAGCCTAAGTTTCACACCTCTTAGGCATTTTCTCAAGCTACATAATCTAAACGTGAACCACATATTTATAGCCTAACAACACAGTGCCATCTATTGGCAACTCACATATTAAAGGTGATCAGAAATTATACAATGATACAATATATATATATCTCTCAGCTCTAGATCAACCACACTTCTCAAAATTAGTGGTAAAACATTTCCTCCGTTATTTCATCCTTAAAAAAGTTGTCAGCAAAGGTCTAGACTAGAGCATATTAATTACAAACTACTGGCGCACTTCATGACCCTTAATGGTCACTTCCTCAGAGATTAATACAATATCCAACTTTAAAATACAATTTAAAAATATCTAACTTTTTTTGTAGATTACAACACTACAATATCCCTTCAGCGCAGTGTCAATAAATAATATGCCATCATTTCTCAAACATGATAGACAACTTGTAAAGAATAAATAAATTAAAATTCAATCAAATTAATTACTGTTATTGTATATATAATATACACCATTTCTTATAGATCAGTGAAAGGTCATACCAAAGATTCACTGGTCAAGTAAACAACTCGAAGTAAAAGAATGGCTAGCGGCAAAATATATGTTTGGAATTGATAAATTTAACAACAAAGATACCTGTGTCAGTTGATCAATGTTTGACTAATTTTAGCAATCACATTTTAATGAGGTGAAGATTAATGATAAGGACATTTTTCTTACTGTGCTGGAACAAATTGTTCCAGTGAGGTATATAAATAATTACATCTGGAATGACTGTTATTGTTATTAAAATACAATCCTTCTTAAATTGGTTCTTGAGTTTTAAACTATGCTGACAGATCTTATAGGTCTCTTCAGAATTGTTTTTGGTCTTGCAAATTCATCAACTTGCTACTGGTGTATAAATGAGATTTTTGTATTCTCTGCAGCTTACATGCTGTACTCCAACTTTGTCCTGTATGTAGGACTGGCAAGAGGTAAAGAAAACCCACACACCATGATAAAACCTTGCTAATACAACTACTGGAAAATCAGCTGCTTTTTATATCTCTTCTAACTATCAGTATGATCCTAAATGCACACCCTAAGGTGCTCTAGGCTGTCAACATATCACTCCCTGATCTAAGATTGTGAGCCAAGAAAATTACTCCTCTGCTGTCCTAAACATTTATACCTAGGGAATGGACTTTTATAGGCCATGCTTCCATCTGTTACATGAACTACCCTACTAGCATCCAGCCAATAATTCTGTCTATGGAATGAACAGAAAAGATTTGCCACTACGAATGCAATATCACAAATAGGGTAGCTATTTAAAATAAATACATAGGTAGAGAAATTATATCTAAATTAGCTTGCCGTTTAACAGTTAAATTTGGTTGAAACATGATTTGAAAGGCAAACAAGTCAGTTTACCAAACTGTAATATTTGTGGGCACAATTTATTCTGAACTAGATAAGCTATTTTGTAGCAATATATAATTTCATGAGATAGCATGCATGGCTACTATTCCCTCCAAAACCTCTCTTAATTATTTCTTGTAGCATCTATAAAACAGCTATATTAAAATGCAATGTTCAAAATACACTTAATTCATGTGCATATAACCTCTTTTATTAAACTGTGCAATTAATAGTTTGAAAACACAAGTATTTATTTCTAGAGAAAAATGCTCCATGTGGCCATATATCAGCACAATGAATTCATGTTGAAACAATAAATCCATCACGATTGGTACTTTAAGTCTCCATTTTTATGCAGGAGCACATGCTTGCTGTCTTTATTGTTAATGGATATATTCTTTAAAGCACATCCTGAAATAATTACCTAATTTTGAAAGGAGAAGCAATTATTTTACAGTACTTATGAAGGGCATTTTGGTAACTATAAAGTGAACTCTCTTCTCATCTATATTCAATATGTAACAATTTACATGACATGATGGTAAATCTGCTCTTTTTCACCTGACCTATTTCCATTTTAAATTCCTCCCTCTTTTAGTACTTGTCATTTTAGTTTTCTTAAAAATATGCATATTTGATTACATTCTTTTCTATAGTTAGAAGACTTTTTTTTAGATAGGAACCAATATTCAAGCAGTTCATCATCACCAATATTAAAGTTTAATTAAATCATACATTACAGGGATGATTTAAAAAATGCTATGGGAAAATACAGTGTTTAGCCATCATTTGTTACCAGACAACTTCTGCTGGAACTTACTTGATGCTTGAATTTTTCCCCTTGACTGAAACAGATTATAACAAGATCTTAAGTGGTGTAAAATAATGGAGTCAGATGTGGCGTTCGGCCAGTGTGAAGGTAAAACACACAGCTTTATAAATTTGCCATTTATTTTATAGTATTTTTTACACAATTTTGGTGTTAATAATTATACACAGTATGGTAAATACGTCCCTATGTACATTCTAGCAAGTACACAACAGAAAATGTATTGTGATTAATATACTACATATGTACAAAACATATTGTTTATTAGTGATCTGAAATGTTGGTCTTCTTGAGATGCATATCAGACATTCATTCTATACATGCTTATGGTGTAAAGTAAGTTAGAATTTTTATTTTATAGGCACACAGATCACACTGGGAACAAGATTGTTGCCTACACTACGAATTGGTCATGCACCCGTCTTATAACCTTTAACTAAAAAAGGTTCTAAAATGAGTCAGTTCTGAGGTTAGATTTTTTTTCTATTATACTTCTAATCATATTGAACTGGGGACTGAATTGAAATTCTAGAATACACCCTGGCTAAAAATCTTTGTTTATGGGCAATTAACCCATGTGTATTTGTGCAGTCTCATAAACTGGCCTATGAGAACAGCTCTAATAACAAGTTTTGAATGACATATGGTGCTTTACCTGGATTAGGTTTCATATAAATAGTGTGGATTATCCTTCCATTTTGAGTAATTTACAAAGTTAATGAAATTTACATCCAAATACTGCTTAAACTATAGACCCAGCTCATTATTGTTGGTACAATCTATACATACTGTTCTTTCCACCAACCCATTAAGAGATTTGTATAAGAGGGAGCAAATTTTGCTACCACTGCTATACATCTCCATTGGGGGTAAAAAAGTGTTGTTATACAGAGATAATGTCCCCTTGTATCCACTCTCTGTCCAAAACAGCCCACTTTCCAGTGAAGCCCATCCCTTTGAGAGTGATATTTGACTTTCTCCAAATACACTTCATTACTTTTGCATTTTGCACAATTATAAGTAATACTATTTAATGCTATAGTTGTATGTTTTAAATAGCAAACTGCTTTATGTGCTCAATAACAGGAGAAAGTGTATGTTTTGATTTGCACAGTAGATTGCTAAAAAGAACATGTGACAATATCATCAATGCTGGTCAAATGTTTTCTTCCCTTTGCAAATGTTTCTAAATCTGTGGAATAGGGAATTACATCTACTCATATTTTGTTGGTAAAGTATATTTGGGACATTCTGCTTCTAAAAGATATTTTTTCTGAATTCCATCCTACTTTTACACGAGGTTATCTGGTCATCTGTAATAAGAAAGTATGAATCAAAACAGATAGCTAAGCAACACTAGTTTTGTGTTTTATTATAGTTTGTTCACATAGTAACCTTGTATTACAACAATCATATAATTTCCTAAGATTAATTTAACTTTATATAAAATAAAATGCAGTTTCAATAAATTACTCTTTAATAATCTGTTTTTTATGACAGTGTCAAAATTAGTTATAATTTTCTATATTTCTAGAGCTGACAGGACCAAACTTTCTATAGCAGGTAAATTCTCTCTGCTAATCTGAGCTAAAGTTTTGGTACAAGGGCTTTGTTGCCAACACATGATTATATTCATTTGGGCAAATGTAATTTTTGCATTTTGGCACATGCTTATATTTGGAAACATTTTAGAGCATTTGTAGTGCGTTTAAATATACGCCAAGGCTTATGTTTCAGTGCAAAGTTACCTGCACCTTTGAGCTAAAGACTGTTTTTGACCCTTGCCTGTTAACCTGACTACACCTTATGGTTCATGATCCCTGTCCTGAATCTGTCTGTCTGCTGTCTATACTGATCTCAGCCTGATACCTGACCCCACCCAGATATCTCACTATGTTTTACTAAAATTCACCCAGTACTCTTTATATGTTATACTAAATATACTAATTTATATGGTTATTTTCCTCCTTCACTTCAGACTCCATATCCAGGTACAAAAAGTAAAACAGATAAGAAAATATAAATTAGGTAGAATTTCTGCAGTATGTCATATTTTTAAGGGATTTGCTACAATAGACATTAGGACATAACATTCCATAAACCCTTACTGTATCACTCATTTACTATTGTTAGGCAAATAACTGTAATGGGCACAAAACAGCACCCCTGATTTATAAATGTGCTTGCATCTATATGAGGTTCTTTATGCTTGTGTCTAGCACCAGATAGCTGGTTCTTTGATGCATTTGGTGCGATGCTCAGGCTCCAGAGCTGTGATTCCTGGTGGAATTATAACCTGCTATGAACAGGCAATATTTCCAGGATTCCTTGTGAGGCAGCTGAATGATGTGCCAATGGCATAATTTATGCCAAACTGGCAAAAGCCCAGAGGGCCAATGCCACGAGTTGTGCCTGATATGCAAGCATCTCAGGAACTTGCATGCCATAGTATTATTTTTAATCATTGCTGAGTGCTAGCAGAATTGTACATCTGAATCCAGAGAATCTTCCAGTTGGACAGATGCACTATTATTAGACCAGACTCCAAAACATCACATTAAAATAAAATATTAAAATCTAAAGTAGCAGTAGTGTATCTGTTTAACTGAATGTTTTTTTTTTTTTTCAAATAAGTGCAATCTCTGTGCACATTTTGACTAATCAAGTGCAAGTAGCAGTGTATCCAATTTTTTAGGGTACACTATTACAATTATTACCACTTAGCACTTTAAACTTGTTTGAAAAATTATCGGTATTGGCTTTGAATATAATAACTATAGTTAAATATCGTAAAGCCCAATGTGCTCTTTACAATAGAATACAAGCAAGCATATACCACTATCTAGCCATGTTTAATATCAACTTCTAGTAGCATTTGACTTTGAGGACATACAAAAGCAATAGTTGGAAGTGGTTGCACAAGATAAGTAAATCAAACAAGATGATGTAAGTAATATGTATCCAAGCAGTAATGTAAGTAGGATGTATAACTGAACATAAGTCTTTTCTTCATTTGAAGTGCAGCACCAAAAGCAACATAGCCAATAACAAAAAGATAAGGAAGAGAGCTAAAGTAGTAGGTATACAACATGTTTCAAAGTCTCAATAAAAACCACTTGCAGTGTAAAATAAACTCACTTCCTTATTTTTGATTTATTGGTAATCCTAAATGAAGATGGTAAATAAGGTTAAGTTGTGAAAATCCTACACATTTAATGCATGCTTAATAATTTTGCAGCGGTACAGTTGCAAAATGACAGCCAATGTTTATACCTTACGATATAAAATAACACAACAGTCAATAATGCACTGCCCTTTTAAGTAAAACAAAGACTGGAACCTTGCCCTGAATGACAACAGAAAATATATTGAGAACATTTATTCTGCTAATGGAGGATGTAGGTCACATTTCCAGAAATAGCAGACGCGCTTCCAACAACCTCTGTTTTATGTTAGTGCTTTGCATTTCAATTAACTTTTTTTGAAAGTCTAATTAACTATTGTATCTCCCACTGATTTCCTAATTGGCAGAAAACCGGAACTCTAATGATGATGATGATATGATTGTGGCTAACAACATGACTCTCTAAACAGTTCTTTTTATGCTGTAAATAAACAATTTAAGCTGTAAATGCATCAAAATATATTAACTGCATACCATTTATGATTGTTATAACAGACAGACTTTAATAGCAGATGAACATTTGCACCTAATCAAGCTTACATAAAAGCAATCTACTCATAGTTCAAGTCCCCATGTGTGCTGAATTCCATAAAATTTCATTTCAGCCAGCCCAATGATTTAGCCAACGAGAGCTTCATTCAAATTGTTTTCCAGCATTTCATACGAGTCTCTTATTTTCTAAATTTGATTCATTTTAAACAACACTGCAAAAAATGAAAGGCAAACATCAAAATGTTTTACACAACAGTTATGAAATATAGGTTTGATTTATTACACTGCACATTTAAAAGGGTCAGTGCTCCTCAATATTTCTTTTCCGCAGTAAAGCTCTCTGTCTTGACACATCACTGTGCTCCCTCATTTCATTACTGACTTCTCAATGTTTAATTTCAGTGCATTGCTCAATGATGTTTTATTGTGTTTTTGGATGTGAGGCAAACCAACAAGTACAAATCACTTTCATGGCTGGAAAAATGTTTGGTTACATTGCATGTTAGCTTTCCTATGTACAGTCTTAAAATTTAACCTGGCATTTTTTTCAGCTTACTATATTAACTTTATGAATGAGGAAAAGGTCACCCTTTAGTACAGATGTAAGAAATACCTAAAAATACAAACCACTATAACACAATAGTGGGTTTCAGAAACTGATAGGGACACCATTCCAGTTTCAGAGTTTTACCAAATAAAGTTACAACTATACTTTAAAAACGAATTCTTGGAAATTTCCTTGGATTAATGTCTTCTCTAGACTACACGTAGGTGTGTGCTGCAAACATTTTACTGTTAAACCTACAGTATGGTAGAATTTGGATCAATGCATTCTTCTAGTCCTAGCCAATTCAAAAAGCTTTGCACTCATAGAGAAATTAAAATATTTTACCTATCAATTATCTCGAAAATAAATCTAGAATTATGTAACCAACCTTAGCTAAATAATATGGTGGTGTGGTCTGTGATGAATGTGATTTAAAATGCTAGCCAAACTGTTGGGAAACCTAATGTATTAAGTATGTGGCAAATGACCCCAACATGCCCTACTCCATCAGTCAGGATCAATACTCCTTTACCAGAAAAGTTATTTTATACTGCTGCATGGAGAGGTCTGATTGGGTTGCAAAGCTAGCATCATACTATGTAATTTCTCCACCAGGGCAAATTTGCCATTCAAGAAAATGCAGTAACGGATGTGAATGGAAAACATCTGTCATTGTGCATGCTTGAAAATTGTTTTCTGGCTGAAATCTTCTCCATGTGTGCAGATGCCCATAATATCAGTTACAGTATATTATGAATACATGTTTTTGAAGCTGCATTTTTCTACTGGAGGAGCAAGCATTGTACAGATGTAAGTAATAGCCCTGATTGAAGCAGAACTAAAACCAAAGCACACATACAAATTTTAGCATAAAAAAAAGTTAATTGCACCTTCTATAAGAAAAAGCTTTTTATTTTTGGCAAAATCTTTCATTTCTGCTACTGTATAATAAGCATTGGACAGTGCTTTTCCTTGTCCTCAGTGCATACCACAGTCAATTCTGTCACTCTCATATATCACAGCAATTATTCTTTAACATTTTAATAAAAGGTTTTAATTTACTTGGCTCAATTAGACATTTAACAAGGTTATTAAAGTTATTGTGTCTTGGAATATAATTTTTCTAATTCTTTAACGTAAAAACAAAGCTATTCTAAAATCTTACCAATTTTTTTATGAGAAGAAAGAATATAAAGTGAAAAAATAATTTTGAGAACCCCTCACTCTTGATCACGTAACATCCATATTCAAAATTTCATTTTATTGCTTTATTTTGTGCTATAAGTGCTGTTAATTTCAGTATTTGTTGAATCATGAGCAAAACTACCATAATGGAGAACATGGTCAAGGTAAGCAAAAAAACAGGCATACAGATTAGTATTGCATTCATACATTTTTTTAACTGTTACATCAGCTGTGAGAAATTACATCAAACGATAGATGAGCACATCCCTTATATCATCATTTATCATGAGAATTTATTCTAAAGGCATACTGTAATGATACGCTGTCTAAAAGTCATTTGCTTTGAATATTTTTTTGTTTGGTCCGTTTATCTATAAAACCATTCAGAATGTTGTATGTGGTTAAATGCTTCTGATAATAACGTATTTTATCTAATGTCTTTAGTCATTTTCTGCAATAATGATAAAAGGCAGTAACACCAAAAAATGTAAGAGTTTTAAAGTAATGAAAATATGATGTACTGTTGCCCTGCACTGGTAAAACTGATCGGTTTGCTTCAGAAACACTACTATAGTTTATATAAACAAGCTGCAGAGGAGCAATGCGGAAATTGAAAAACGGCTATATGGCACAGGATAACTAATGGATAAAAGATAACACCATTAGACAGACAGAGCTTATTTACTATCTGCTGTGTAACCTGAGCCTTTTATACTTTGAATGGCTGCCCCCATTGCTACACAGCAGCTTATTTATATAAACAATAGTAGTGTTTCTGAAGCAAACACATCAGTTTTACCAGTGCAGGGCAACATTGCATTATATTTACATTACTTTAAAACACTTTAAAACTATTTTTTGACGTTACTGTTCCTTTAATCCAATTCATTATTAGATGTGCAATGTAGGAGCATTATTTGCGCAGGCCATTATCTATATAATATATAAATACTAAACCAAGTTTAACCAGGCATGAGTGCAAAATAAATCCTTCATAACTTGTCATATAAAAGAGACAATGCTAAAAATGCTTGGCAGAGAACAGCTGTCTGTGACGCAAATAACAGCGCCTTAGAAATAGCCTTTTGTTTCATGTCACGATTTCCTCTTATCAGTAGCAGTGTTCTACTGATATGCATAAACAAATGTGTCCATTGTATTGTATGTTATTGGCCCTTGTGTGGGGCCCTCTGACAAGCTTCCCGATCGATATCTGGCCAAAAGTCGGGCAGATGTCGATAAGGCAAGAGCTATAAATCCCGGCGGATTATGGACCGCATCTATTCGCTCTATTTTTCCTCCCTGGCTATCTACTGACAGTGTGTGAAGCTGCGGATCAGGGAGCTCCGGTGGACGCTCCTCTTGAAGAAACTTTTGCAGCCCTCACAGGTGAACTAGCCATAGTGTTTCACACTGGACTTTTTCCGGCACACCACGCACTCTATGTGCTGCTGCTGCTGACTCTGCTGCCCCTTGTCTCCTGCAGCACCTGGGGTGGATGGAGGTCCTGGCGGACTTGGGGTCTGCGTCGTGTGGGGTGTGTTGGAGAGCACTTGTTTTTGCTCCCTGGCTGTCTCTGCCATGGTGCTGTTTGCCACTGGGAGCCGTTTCCTTGGATTTGCGCTCAAGGGATTTCCCCCTTTCTCCTGCACAGTTAATGATGTATTGTAACTGAACTGTGCCCCCTCCCCTGAGTGTGGATGTGGTGGTCCTCCCCTGTCTCTTGGCTGCTAGACTATAGCAGAAGGAGGGTTCAGGCTGGAGAGGCAACGGATTTCGCTGCCCCAATTTCGCCAGCAGAGTGCACCAGACATAGGCTTCACAGGCTTCTTGAGGAAGTGACTAGCACGGTCACGAAATGCGTCAAGCCATGCTCCCCCTGCCCGCCATCATCCAAATGTTCATGTTATGATTTTAATTCAAATTTCAAATAAAATTGGTTTTAAATACACACTAGTTTCATATATCCAGTAAATATGGCAAGCCGCTAATGTGCAACTGAGGATTCACGCCAGACATAGGGTGGCCAGGAGCGAGCTCTGCAGGACGGATCACTTCTGCCACTCTGGAAACGTACCCTTGAAAAAAAATAAAACAAAAAAAAATGTACAAGTTGATAAATGGGTGCAGCTGTGCTTTGGGACACCTCTTTTTTATTTTTATTTAAATAGGAAAATGTACATATTTACAGTTCGCCCCAAAATGTGAAACAAAAAAAAAGCCCCATTGAGATCCCTGGATAAAAACAACGTGTCCGAGTTATGCTGCAAAACCCCAGTTGGAAGGCAGTCTGTGACATACGCCTATATGCAATAGACCCAACCCCCACCCCAAAAAACATCAATATAAGTACAACAGACTCCCAGGTGGATGTGGCATGCTTACTTTGGCTTGTGTCTGCTCCAATGGGCACACAATGAACAGAGATGACAAGATAATATTAAAGAGCCTTTGCTCTGGTGTTAGGAACTAGCCAGCCAATTGGCTCACCAACAATGGGCATAAAGAACCAGGAAACAAAAGTACAGTACAAACAGGTAGCTGGCACCAGGATTGGCAGATTTATTTCCAGAAAGGCAAGAAGTGCGGCTGGAACTGTGCCCCCTCCTCTGAGTGTGGATGTGGTGGTGCTCCCCTGGTCTCTGGGCTGCGAGGCTATATCGGGAGGAGGGTTCAGGCTGAAGCTGCCCAAATCTCGCCGGCAGAGCAGAGCGGGCCAGGCATAGGGTGGCCAGGAGCAGGAGCGAGCTCTGCAGGAGGGATCACTTCTGAAACTCTGGAAATGGAAACGGCTCCCAGCAGCAGCAGTTCCAGCTACACACTTCCAGTGCTCAGTCAGAGACACAATACATC
The DNA here is from genome assembly GCF_017654675.1 of Xenopus laevis. Lineage (NCBI taxonomy): Eukaryota > Metazoa > Chordata > Amphibia > Anura > Pipidae > Xenopus > Xenopus laevis. The sequence goes on along the minus strand of NC_054375.1, from coordinate 75,422,562 downwards.
ATTAGCTGTGCAGGAGACAGAGGTAAATCCCTTGCGCGCAAATCTTAGGAAACGGCTCCCAGCAGCAGCCAGCACCATGGCAGAGACAGCCAGGGAGCAACAACAAGTGTGCCATGCCACCCCCCACAAGCGCAGACCCCCAGTCAGCCAGAACCTCCATCTTCCCCAAGTGCGGCTGGAGACAAGGGGCAGCAGGGCTCGGGGCAGAGTCAGCAGCAGCACATCGAGTGCGTGGTGTGCGAGTGGGAAACACTATAGTCAGTTCACCTGTGAGGGCTGCAAAAGTTTCTTCAAGAGGAGCATCCGCCGGAGCTCCCTGATCTGCAGCTTCACACGATGTCATTAGCCAGGAAGGAGAAATAGAGCGCTGAAGGATGGATCGTCGCCCTGTCACCTTTTCTGAAGAGGAGCGGAAGTGGAGTTTCAGTAAGTTATTTCTTAATAAAGGCTTTGTGATTTTAAAGTTTAATTTGTCTTGGTGTTTATTTTTCGATATACTAACAATTGTTTTATAAAAAAATTTTAATACACTGCTCCTGATAAGAGGAAATGGTGAAATGAAACCAAGTTTCAAGTTCAAATGTAAATGGCTTTACACTATTGGGCAGATTTACTAAAGAGCAAAATGGCTAATGCTAGCGATTTTTACCCAGCGTTGCCACCGGCAGGGACATCGCCAATTTACTAAAAGGCGCAGGCGCCAATTCTCTAGCGAAAAAGACCGTCACTATCGGTCATTCGCACCAGGCGACTTTTTGCTCTGCCGAATCGGATGCTACTCAGCATATTCACTAAAATGCAGATTTTACTGAATGTTACCTCTTTCACCAGAGTTGCCTTCGCCACCTCAGACCAGGCGAAGTGCTATAAAGCAGCTAGATCTTCCTTAATCTTCTGTCACTTACATCATATCCTGTGAGCCAAAAATGCATCAAAGTTCAAAAAAAGTTGGCGTCTTTTCCTTTTTTTAGCGTGATTGCCTGCAAAAGTCCTAACAAACTTTTTTTGGAGAACCGTTTTTTTTCCAGACATTTCCTAACATATGGAACATTCATTTTACAGTGTGCTCATGTGTAGGCCATTATAATAACTCTACTGTCTATATTAAGGTTCCCTGGACATGTGTTCTAAAAACTGGAATTTGTAAGTATTTGCACCAACATTTAACATAAAGATTTAAATTTCCTGCCCTATGCAAATTGACCTGAGCACAAGATCACTAGCGAATTTTCGATAGGCAGAAATGAATGCTTGCTCATGTTCGCTTGGAAATGTTCGCACTGCTGAAGTAACGCTAGGGGAAAAGTCGCCAGCGTTTGGCGCCCAGGACAAAACTCCACATATAAGTGAATTGCCGTAGTCTGAGCGCATTTGCGCCTGGCGAAGTGTTGGGATGGTTGCAAAATAGATGCTGGCGAAAATTTGCCGGTTAGTGAATCTGTCCCATGTCTCTTTCCACATAGCACTTAAGCTCTTTGTCCTATGATTTATGTGTATATTTATTATGTGATTTGCCTTCCCTGTGTATACTTTTATATATATTATACTTTTGTGCACTTTACAGCGTTGCAGCTCCTTAACAGCACAAATACATACAATTCTTTAATTTTTTTCTGAATGGAACTCATCAAAAAAGTGAGTGCCTTCATTTTAATATGAAAAGCTAAAAATGTACAGTGTTATTATCCGTTATTGGTCTGTGTAATGTTGCTTACAAAACAAGGAGTGGACATAATTTTGGAACATTTTCTGGAAAGGGCATACGTAAAATTAAGATTTTCCTTTACAAAAAAGTTGCTAATTAAAGCATTAATATTAATGTCATTGAACAAAGTATATTCAACATGAATTACCAATATGGGCTACTGTAACCCAAACTCTACAAAAACATTCATGTCTTATAATATTAATAACTAAAAGACCATTACAAGAAAATACCATCAATATATCTATATAGTTACTCTGGATTATGAAAAATTATAGTTATCATTAATGGTAATTCCCATTTATAATATCAGTTCCACATATCGGGTCTTTAATATCTTCATACATTAGATCTGTAGGCACACTATAAAATGACAATATGCCAGTCTTGAAATTACTTTTGTTGAAAAAGTGGCTGAGTATGACAAAGAATATCAAATTAGTCTACATTTTTCAAAGAATGATTGTCTGTCATGCAGTTAAGCCATATTTTCTCAAAATTCATTTCCCAAGGCTGTAAGTGAAATTTCAGGAATACTCATGTGGATCTTTAATAACATACATTTTCTTAGAAACTATTTTACTTCCTATTCTTTCACACAAAAATGCTATTGATACACACATTTAGGTCTGAGGTACAGAGCAAAACATTAAATTATAGGAATAAAAGACTTCACAGGTCATCTCCTGCACAATGTAGGAAAACAATTTCAGATAACATATATTAAATAAAAGGCAATTTATTTCTTTACAGACTCTACTCTGCCACATAAAATAGATTTGACTCTGAATCCTTTGTGTCAGTGGTACTAGTATAATTACAACTGTACAACTGTTGAAGTTCCAGGGACTTAGAATATTAATAAAGTCAACAAAGCAAAGCTGGTGCTTATTTTTAGATCCCCATTTTAATTTCTATTTAGAAGAGTAATTTATTCATTATTCTTCTCAATTGGGATTATAGCTGAGCAAAATGTTCACTGTGTTGTCATGGAGCGGAAGCAAATATTTGAAGACATGAAGTGTTATTCAATAAATATTAGTATCTCTACCAACATTTATTGGATATATTTTCAAGTATCTCATTATATTTGTTACTGCCTACTGGTTTTAATGGTAATTAGGCCCTGGGAATGGGACTTACATGAAACACAATAAAAACCTTATCATAACTGCAAGACACTTGCCTTACTAACTGGTAGGCTTGATTACACTTAAGAATGCTGGCATTACCTAGTTTATAGCAGATTAGTAGTCAGCTGTGAGAATGTACACATGCGTCCTGTTCGGCGCAGGCGCGGGCGCGCTAATGCGCGTCGGCGTCTGACGCGGGACGCTGGCGACGGTCGGAGGCGCCGGCAATGGTCGCGGGCGCAAGGACGTAGGCGGAAACGCCTGTGATGGACGTGCTGGCGTCAGTTCTGCGACGTCAGCGCAGAGATGCCAGTTTGGCGCCAAAGTATCTGTATTTAAACCCAAACCAGACTGAGATGCATTGCCTGGTTATTAGGTTGTTTGAACTGAAACCCTAGCGTCTTGAACTTTTGTATTCCTGATTATCGACCCTTGCCTGTACCCGGATTTGATTACTGCCGCCTGTCTCGACCTTCTTGCCTGTCTCATCGTTTACGAATCTTGCTGCCTGCCTTCTGACCTCGGATCTCCTGACTACGACTTTGCCTAATCCCTTGTACTTTGCTTATCGTCTCACTGGCTACTCTCCACAACCCTGCTCCCTGTTCCACTCCAGGTGGGTAGCGGTTGTGTGAGGCGCTTGTGGGTTCATTATCTTCTGCTCCAGCTCCTTCTACGACTGGATTATACTGGTGAGTTCTGACAGTCAGCACAACTGTAACTCTCTTCTTTGGCTGGGTGCAAGTCCTCCAATGGCCACCTCCCACTGGCAATACTGGCGAAAAAATTAGTCCAGCACCCACTGTTTAGAATAAAACGGCCTTTATTGGACCAAGGGCATTACAGCAACGTTTCAGACCAACTGGTCTTTTAAGACCAGTTGGTCTGAAACGTTGCTGTAATGCCCTTGGTCCAATAAAGGCCGTTTTATTCTAAACAGTGGGTGCTGGACTAATTTTTTCGCCGGCATTACCTAGTTTCCCCATTTTATAATGTATTTTTTTTACACATGCTTTAAATTTTTTTACCATGTGTTACATTAGAGGCTCAGAATTCATATATTTATATAATTAGATGTACCATGCACATATTTACACAGCTACAATGAAGTCACCTCACCACCATTATTTGCACTGGAAACAGTTTACCAGTACAAGCTTTGTAGGTGTTACATGCCTCATCTTCTTTGTCCTGTTGTTAGGAAATAACATGTTAGTAGCAGTTGTGTGAAAATTGCACAACTTTAATTTTTTCCAGTTCCATATAAATGGTTCTACCTGTTTGTCAGGCTCGATCTAATTATCCAACCAGCCTAGGGGTGCATTGAATATAAATCTGGCCCTAGCATATCTATTTTTGCACTGAGACACAGCAGATGAGAACAATAACTGGAGCAGTGTTCATATAGGCTGGAAAGCCAGAGCAAGTGCTATAATTATTAATATCACCACCTGGCACAAAGGCGAGTGGCTGTTTGTTGCCCGATATTTAAGTAAATAAATATGTATATTTATTCTCATACACATATGTACATATTGTAAGTATTCCGGGTTATCAGGATTAATTACTATAAGAGATAGTTCAATCAAAATATATATATTTATTTATTTAACAAAAGCTATTGACACACATTTTCAGTAATAATTATTAAGCACAATAACAAATACAAAACAACACTGTTTATATTCTATATTACAGACATTTACAAGATTAAATGTACCCCTCTTCCTATCTTAAAGGAGAATTCAACCCCTCGTTGAAAAAAACCCTACCCCCCTACCCTACATAGATCCCCTTCCTCCTCCACCAGGTAAATGCCCCTAGCTTATTACCGTATATACTCGAGTATAAGACGAGTTTTTCAGCCCCCAAAATATGCTGAAAAACTCTACCTCGGCTTATACTCGGGTCAAGAGCAAAAACGGCGCAAAGAATAGTCGCCGGCGTCCAAGAATAGTCGCCGGCATCTAAGAATAGTCTCCAAGTATATACGGTACTCTTGCCAAGAATATTCGCCGGCGTCCAAGAATGGTCACCGGCATCCAAAAACGAGACGCCGGCACCTCCAATGGGAGCAGAAACCCTCAATTTTTTGATTGAAACTTACTAGAAGCTGCTGCATTTCTCACCCTCGGCTTATAATTGAGTCAATAAGCTTTCCCAGTTTTTGGAGGTAAAATTTGGTACCTCGGCTTATACTCGGGACGGTTTATACTCGAGTATATACGGTACTTACCCCCCTGTGCAGATTCTGTCCAGCAAAGTTCACGGCAGCCATCTTCTTCTCTTCGGTAAGTAAGTGCCGTATCAGTGCATACGCAGTTGCCGGTCCCGAACAACTACGCATGGGTCGAAAGTCACTGAAATTGCCGAAGCACCAGAAGAAGACACGAAAATGAAGAAGATGGCTGACAGAATCTGCACCGAGGGGTAAGTAAAAAGTTAGGGGCAAGTACCCTGGGTAGCAGCTAGGCTGGGGGGGAGGAGGGAGATGGGTCTATGTAGGGGAGGGGGTAGGGTTTTTTTAAAAAGGGGTTGCATGGGTCTGGTATCTACTTCTTCCCTCCAGACACTACAGGAACTAACTAACTAAAACGTTAACTTATTCTGTCAACTTTTGTTTAGTCAGTAATCATTAGGTTAATGGCTTCCTGAGGCATTCCACCCAAGAATCAAGACAATGAACGGTGTAAGATGCAACTAAGGGACAGAAAGGATTTTGTTTTCCGTTACCCTTAGTCAAAGGGGGAGAGGAAATAGTAGATGTGTGCTAATTAGGATGTGTTTAGTGCTTGCTTTTGTTGTACACTGATCCTACCAATGTGTAAATGGCATAACTTCAGCAGTAAATAGAAGAGTGTGCTTGTGCAGAGAAAAAGCTATAAGTTATAGACTTTTGTGTAAATTTGTGTCAAGTGAGGTTTAGGCACTTTCAAAAGCATGTTGCGAACAGTATCAATTTCATCTCCAAACCATCCATTTAAAAGGGAAAGGGGCAGTATATTGAGATAAGGAGTGTTATGTGCGGTAATTAAAAAATACCTACAAACATTCAGGATGGGGATGGGAACAAAATTCACACCCTTGTATGAGAAACTATATATGAATGGGAGGACAGATTCATTTAGGGGTTAAAGGATTATGCCCACCATATAATTTTATATTGGCATTTTATAGAAGATCGAATAATTATTTGGGATGGAGACAATCATTTCCCTGATGAATTTCGTACTAAGTCTGTGATAGTGGCTATTTCATACAAGAATTCAGGAAAATTCCACTTCCATTACCCATTAACTGTATTGTAGCCTCATCTGATTCAATTGAAATGTTCTAAATGAGAATTGGTTGCATACACCTCATAGTGTCAAACAACATACCCTACAAGTATCTTATCAACTACTCACTATTCCTTAAATGGGTAGTTTGCCTTTAAGTTTAACTTTAAGGGGATCATTTATCAGTTGGTTGGTTTGTGAGGTTTTTTTCTACCTCAAATAAACTCACAACTCACAAAGCCGAATGTAAAAACTTTGATCTAATGCAATTGGGGGGAAAACCCTCAAATACTCCAATGATGAACAATACCTCGAATTTATTGAGTTTTGGAGCACAAACCACCCAAAAGACCTGAAAATAATGGAGGCTATAAACATCTTCAAATGGTTCAAGGGACCTGTACATGACCTCAGGTTTTAGCTGGAGCATTTTCGGATTCAGGTTTTTCGCAGCTTCGGGGCATAATATATCTTGAAAAAGTGTTTTTTTAATCCTAAAAAATTTGACTGAAACTACCCTCAAAAAACTTGAATTTTTCAGGAAAACACAGCTCTATCTTTAATAAATAACCCCCTAAGTATGTTATAAAATGTCCTATTCTTAGCAATTTATCAACTGTCTAAATTTTTTGAATGGTTGCCCTTCTTCATCCTCTTTCCAGGTTTCAAATGTGTGTCACTGACCTTAGCTGCCCAAAATATGCTTCAGGAAGCTACAATTGAACTGTTATTTTTATTTCTTATCTTTATATTAAGAGCATCTTCTATTGCTTTTTCAGTCTTTCATTCAAACCAGTGCTGGGTTACTGGGGTAAACTGGACACTAGCAACCAAATAGCTGATAAATTTCCAAACTGAAGAACAGTAGAACAGATTAGAAAAACTAAAGACCACTCGCAAATTGTCTCAGAATATCACTATCTACATCATACAAGTTAATTTAAAGGTCAACTACCCATTTAAGAACATTGCACAGTTACAAAATAAGCTTATGAGAGTTAATACTACTTGATTATGTGATATATAATGCAGTACCCATGTGCTTTGATGTGTGGGAAAAAAACCATTAACACATTGAGAAAACAGTTTCATAACCACAGAACTACAATAAAAAGGCTATTGCTAATAAAGATTTTTTTGCTAACAAACAGATTACTTGAGAACAAGCAGCTCATACTGTAGATACTTTAGAGAAACTGGACACCTGCTAAATTGGGTTGAAATAGATAAAACCTCATAAAATACAACCCCTCCAAATGACCCCTAATGCACATATACATACCCATACAGATCTATCAATACGCTTATATATAAAAACCATAAACTGTATACACTCACATTTCTACCAAACTACAGTAACTACTAACAGTATACTGTACCTTGAGATTACTATAGCTTTTGATATTTATCCATGAAGTCAATCAGACCACTCATAAACTCATTAATAGAATCTGAAATCACAATATCATCATAAATACATGAATAATCATATTAAAATTATAGAACCAAGGACAGACCACTAACAAAAGTGGTCCAATTAGAAAACATTCCATTTACCACCACTCTTTGTAATCCATTCTTCAGCAACTTCTCTACCCAAGTACAAATATTATGGTACAGACCAATATTCCATAATTTAATAAATAACATTCTTTGTGGAACTGTATTAAAAACTTTAGCAAAATCTAAGTATATTTCTGCTCATCTCCTCATAGAAGGCAATTACATCTGTCTGACAAGATCATAAAACTATAAAACTGTGCCAACACAAGCTCATACTACTGTGATATGCAGTGTATTCAACTATGTTGAATAAAAAAGCTTTTGTACCACTGATTTCAAGCTAAGAGGCCTATAGTTTTTTGGCTGTGAGTGGGATACGTTTTTGAATAATGGCACCACATTAGTAATTCACTGTTCTCTTGGTACCATACCAGAGATATACGAATTCTGTAAAATTAAGTAAAGTGGTTTGTAAATCAGAGAGCTGTGCTATTTTTGTAACCTGGGGCGAAAACCATCCAGTCCTGGATCTTTGTTCATTTTCACATGTTCTAGTCTCTTTTAACCAGTCAACCAGCCAGGAAACTGTAATATGCTGGGTCCTTAGTTGTTTAAACAGACAACAAATAACAGTTCATAGTTTCTGCTTTTTCCCTGCTCTCATCAATCAATTTACCTCCCTTCCCTTCCTGCCCCTCTTACATGGTTTCTTTACATATTTAAACATATATTTTGAATTTTGTTTACTTCTTGCTGCAACACCTTTTTCATTCTTTCATTTTTTAACATCTGATTGTTGTTTTGTATGCCCTAAATGTACTTTATTTCTTACAAACCTAATTGTAAAACTATTTATATGATAAAGATGTTGCTTTGCAACATCTTTTCTTACTTAAAAGGGGAATATACTGATATTTATATTTGTTAAGCATCATTTTGAAGATATTTAATTTTTCTTCCATGTTAACCCAGTGAAAAGTCTTCACCAGTTAATTTATTAAGAGATGTCCTTATACTGACAAGTGTCAAAACTTTTTTGTCTTAGTTACGCCCTTATACAATTGTCTCTGCAACATTATTTCAAAGGTGACCATGTTATCATCATGAATTTGGTATTATTAGTTAGTCATTCCAAGATTCAAAAGAGCATCTATCCTAAAAGGCCCTGAACCACCTAAAGGAAAAAGCTGTCATTTAGCACATTTGCAAACATGTTAGCTTTTTTACTTGCCTACAACCATCAGTCGAGTCAAATTCTGAATAACTGGTGACCCATAATACCCATCTGGCCTAGTTGTGAAGCATCTTCCATTTGTAATAGCAGCCAAGCTTTATTCTCCTCACTTAAACTAGACAGTTTATGGCATATACCAAAGATAATTTTTTTCTTAGCCTTCAGTTGATCTTAAATCTCTACCCATGGACCCTGTGCACAATCCCCAGTGTTATCCTAGTTGTTAGTGCATAATTCCAATTCTGGCTTTCTATCCCTCTGTCCCTCATAAAACAGGTGACCCATATAAATTTAGAGCCCATACATTTATTCCATCCTGCTGGTTCACTGTAATATCAATTATATCATGTTCTGTACATGCAATTAATTATTTCTATCCTATTTTGCTTCAAAAGCTCCATGCAAAGCCCTACAAAGGATGAAGTGAGGTATTTGTTTATACAGAGGTTTATCAGTGGAATGATAATTTATTTCAGCTAGAATATAAGAATCATATGAAATTATGCTTACTTTCAATTTCAGTATTTGCCATGTATAGTGCATGAGATAACTAAAACCATAGATATTTGCTAATCAAAACTGTAGGCAAAAAGTAAGTTCAGCAAAAGCACCAAGCTTTCTTACATAGTTAAGTTGCGGTGAAAAAAGACCAAAGTCTTTCAAGTTCAACCCCTCCAGCACCTAGCGCACCCATACTGATACCGAACTATCTAAATACATATATAAACTGCATATCCCAATATCTATACTCATGGTAGATTTTAGTGTCACAATAGCCTTTGATATTATGATTGTTCAAGAAAAGATCCAAACCACTCTTAAATGCAATAATTGAATTTGCCATTACAACATCACTCGGCAGGGAATTCCACAAGCTCACTGCCCTCACCGTGAAGAACTACCTACGCTGTTTCAAATGAAAGTTCTGGTCTGCTAATCTAAAGGGGTGGCCTCTGGTGCATTTATTAGTTTTATGGGAAAAAAGATTAATTGCTGTCTCCTTTTCTCCAGAGAAAACAACCCCAACCTTCCATCCTCTTAACCAGTTTAGTTGCATGTTGCTGTACTCTCTCCAGCTCAATAATATCCTTCTTAAGTGGTGTGGCCCAAAACTGCACTGTATTCTCAAGGCGAGGCCTTACCAGAGACTTTTTTTTTTTTTTTTGCAAGACTGTATTTTATTTGCTTTAGCAGCCACAGACACTTCCCCAGATCATTCTCAAGGATACCCCCAACACACTACCATTTAGCATATAAATCACATTCATTTTATTTCTACAAAAGTGCATAGCCTTGCATTTATCAACATTTAACCAGTTTTCCAATTTAGTCAAATTGCTCTGCAAAGTGGTAGCATCCTGCAAAGAACGTATGGACAGAGATCACAACCACTGCTATCCATCAAGGTCCATGCTCACCTCCTCATAAAAGGCAATTAAATTAGTTTAACAAAATCTGTTATACATAAAACCATGTTTTTTTCTATATCGCCACGGAACCATGCCAGATCTCAATGATTCCTGAAAAATTGAGGAAAAAGGTTTGACAATCACAGAGCTAAGATTGTTTATTACCCTGGGAGTAATACCATCCAGTTCTGTACCTTTATTTAACTTGATATGTTTAAGTCTCTTTTGAGTGACCCATGCATCAGTAGTTTTAATACTAGAATTGGGTATATTAAAAAGGAAACCTTCATTGGCTGGTTCTTCAGTTGTGTAGACAGAAGAAAAATGACAGTTCAGAATTTGTGCTTTTACCCTGTTCTCAGCAACCATCTGGCCTTCCTCTGATAAAAAGGGTCCCACATCTTCTTGCTTAATTTTTTTACTATTTACATATTTAAAAGATAATTTTGGATACATTTTACTGTTCTCTGCAGTACCCTTTTCCATCTCTATTTTAGATTTTTTTTGCATGCTTTATTTGTTTCCTTGTACCTGATGACATTTTCAGATGTCAGAGGTAACTTGAATACTTTAAAGGGAATGTCAACACAAAAATGTTTTGCAGAGGGGTCCTTATACTGGCAAAGTTTGCACATCTAACATTTATGGGCAGATTTATTAAAGAACGAGTTGTGTTTTCCATGCAAGGTTCCGAGGTTATTTTTTTGGTCAAAAAAAACTTTTGGGTTAAAAAAACTTTTTTCAGGTTTTTTTTTTTTCAACTCAAATTTTTCCATATTTATCAGTTGCATAACTATATATTAATGGGCCCTGCAGCAAATTATTTTTCAGGCCCCCAAAATGTTTAGTGGTTGACTTGTTTTACCAATATTTATTTAAACTGTATATGAATTACCTTCTGGGCCCTCTGCAGCCAAAGGGTCTGCTTCTGCTGTAGTTACGCCACTGATATTTATTAAACGCCGACCACGGAAATAGCTTGAATCCAAAAATAGACCATCTAAAACCTGCAAGGTCATGTAGGAGTCAATGGCAGAGCCTCCTTGAACCATTTGAATATGTTAATAGCCTTCATGACGTTTGAGTTTTTTTTTAAGGGTTTTTCCTGAAAACTCAATTTGAGTGATTCAAGGTTTTTCCTTCCAAAAACTCGATCAATTCACTGATTCAAGTTTCTTCATTGGAGGTGTGAGTTCATTTGAGGTATAAAAAACTCTATAATGCTACCTTTGATAAATAACCCCATTAGTGTTTTAATTATTCCTTTATAGAGACTCTATTCCCTAAATGCTCACACAAGCATACAGATGAATTTGGTATTATAGTTATTATCAAGTCCATGAAGAGAATCATTCCTAGTAGTTTATTGAACTACCTACTTGAGCATATTTACAAACCTGCAAGGTTTTCTGACTTAGCGACCCAATACTCGGGTCAATGTCTGGATAATTCAAGTCACCCTTAAAAATTAGTTGACCTAGTTGTGAAGCTTCTTCTATTTGTAAAAGTAACTGGGCTTTATTCTCTTCACTTATATGAGGTAGTTTGTAGCATACACCAATGAAAATTTTCTTTTTAGCCTTTAGTAGAGAAATCTCTACCAAAAGGGATTCCATTCCCAGTGCTATCCCTGGTAAATTCTTTTGTGCATGGCTTTAATTCTGGCTTTTCATAAAGATAAACTCTTCCCACTGTCCCTCCTAAAAATGGTGTAGCCATTTAAATTAAAAGTCATGACACATGTTTCATCCCACTAGGTCTCAGTGATACCGGTTATACTGTTTTCAGTACATGCAATAAACTCCAGCTCTCCAAATTTACCTGACAGCATACAGTGGAGATTGCAACTAAAGTTAGTATATGCATGTTTTCTTGTAACAGATGGATCTCCTTAACTGGTAAACTGTATGCCCCCTCACTCCTCCCCTATGATCCCTATTCATTCCACTGCACAGTGTAGCCTATCTTCCCCATAATACTCTAGCTCACCCCTTGCCAAGTTTAAACAAGCCTCCAGCCTCTTAGCCATTCTTTTCTCTAGCATAGCAAACCCCCTTCCATTGAGGTGCAATCCTTCACAGCTATATAGTTTGTACCCCAAGGAAAAAGCAGCCCAGTGCTCTATGAACCTAAAACCTTTAGCAACACATTTAGCTTCACAAGCTCCTGCTTTCCTCCTAAATTAGCATGTGGTGCAGAAAAAAAATGGAAGACATTTACATAAATTTAGAGCCTAGATCACTGAATTAAATCTTTAGAGGAAAACTATACTCCCAAAATGATTACTTGAGCAACAGATGGTCTGTGTGCTACCTCAGAGATCTACATGAAATTTGTACAAGAAAGAAAAGAATGGCAAAGAAGAGCTAATGAGGTCCCACAGCCTTGTTAATAAATATAATTAGATTGTGTGTGTAACTTGGAAACCATAAAAGGAATAATTAATGCCTTAAAATTTTTTTGATGCAAATAAATTCATTCAAAATAAATTCATTGTGTCCACACTTTGATATGTTGTCATTATTGTATCTTGTGATAAACATTTAAGAGTAATAAATTAATAAAGTGCAATAGTGCAAGGAGTGCTAATTACGTAAGCAACAGTTTGCATTCCACTAGTCTGTAGAAGAAGGAATCACCCAATAAAACATAACATTTAGGGGCACATTTACTGAGGGTCGAAGTGAATTCGAAGTTAATTTTCAAATTCAAAAACTTCGAATTTCTAAGTAATTTTTGGGGACTCCGACCATCGAATAGGCCAAATTCGACTTCGACTCGAATTGAAAATACTTAGAATATTCAACCATTCGAAAATCGAAATACTGTCTCTTTAAAAAACTTCGACTTTGACACTTTGCCACCTTAAACCTGCCGAATTGCTTTGTTAGCCTGTGGGGACCACCTAGAACCTATAGCCAACATTTGGCTAAGTATTTAGAAGTCAAATTTTTTTTTTTTTTTGAAAATAGTTCGATCGATCGATTAAATCGTTTGAATCGAAGGATTTCATCGTTCGATCTAGAGATTTTACTTCGATCGCAAACGGCCATATTTGATCAAAAAAACTTTGACTTGAAATATCGAACTATTGCAATTCGATGGTCGAATTTCTACGTTTTTTTCACTTCGAAATTCGACCATTGATAAATCTGCCCCTTAAAGGGCAACTAAAGTCTAAAATAGAATAATGTTAGAAATGCTGTATTATGTATACTAAATATAAACATGAACTTACTGCACCAGCAGCCTAATAAGACTAATGATTTATGCTTTCAAAGTTGGCGCAGGCGGCTGTCATCTTGTAACTTTGTTAGACATTTCTGCAATATCAAGACTCGCACATGCTCAGTGTGGTATGAGCTTCAGTTGGGAGGTTAAGCTTAGGGATCGTCATAAATTATCAAAACAGCACAAGTCAAATAATATCTGCCATAGAAGCCAATACAGCAAGACTGATTAATAATCATAATATAGAGACTGCACTGCATCTCTGGATACAAATCTCTACAGGGAATCCAACAATGCTGCTCGAGTTCTGGGAAGTAAGGTGGGGGGGCAACCCCTGCCATTTGAAAGTATGATCGTTTACCTGCACAGCAGTTGGGGACCATCTGACAATTCCTATCCACAGCAGTAAAAGAAGGGGGAATTGCACTGCATACAGTCAGGTTTATGATAAAAACTGTAGACATCTTTTAATTAAAGTATATTGGAGATAGATTTCTTTTTCATTAAAGAAAGTAAAAATGGGATTTTATATTTTTGCCTTTACATGCCCTTTAATAGTTCATTTAAAATCAAAAGAGGGAATTAATGAAATATAAAAACACTTTAAATTATGATGTATCCCGATCTGGTTTCACTGTTGTAAGGATTGCAGTATATCTGAGTGATGAAAATACTGGTCCCACCTAGATCATTACATCAGCCTATATGTCCTCTAGTAGTAGTATGAGTTGGGGTGGGGATCAGGAGGGTGTCTATAGTAAAAGAAATTAGGTAGCTCCCATTGTGGGGAAAACAACAGACAAACCAACACCTTGTATACTGGACCTTAAAGTATCACACAAGTGTCAATTCCAAAATGGTGTACAAGGAGAGTAAACTGACACTTTGTCCTCTCAGAGGCACCTAAGTAGGTATGGCCTATTCCCTATGTCTTGTGTTAAAGCAACACCAAAAGTTTGGACATGAACACAATAGGTTAAATAACCAAAGGTAGTGCATACAAACAGAGGACAGCCCCAGTGTGCTGTACTTTGCAGTATTATACAGACATATATGTTTCCAATACGGTGTGCATAGAGTAACTGGCGCTATGCCCAGTCCCAACCAATAATTTGTCTACCTGACCAACCACGTGCCGAGACCGAGCACCAGGAAGACAGCAAACTGTTCAGTTGTAGAAATTCACACAACAGATTACACTATCCAGTTTCTTAACAGTTGAATCTCCTATAACCACAATAGTTTAGGCCTAGCTCTGCTCTCCTCTGAACCACTACTAGAAAAAACTTGACGCCTGGCAGATAGGGAGATCAACCTAATATATAACTGCCAAGCCAAGAATTCACACTCTTCTTGGTTCTTATCTTTCCTCTCACACCAAGATATTCAGATTCATCTATTCTGCAACCTCGTATCCACATTATTTATATAGCTTTTGTATTTGGCATACTCTTCCTCCTTTGTAATTGAATGTAGTTTTCAATTCCACCCTTTTAGTAAACCCATAACACTACAATATTTATTCATTAATACTCACATTACTGTTTAGGTATCCCCTTTTGAGACTGTAATAGTTGGGAATAACATTAATAACAACCAAATGTTCTGTTTACATGAATATATTTTTTCATTTACTGCTTGTACTGGTCTTTTAAAAAGATTGTGTAGAAATATGGCATGCCTGTACAAAAGAACAATTTTGAATGTTGTGAAACACTTTATTGAAATTTCAAAAAATGTTCAAAGAATTGAAATGACTAGCACTATTAATACAAAAAAAATCTGTCACATTGCTTAGGGCTGAGTTTGCTTATTGTGATCTATAATTGTTTAATACTGTATTCTTCCTGGTGTGTTGATTAGACTAGAACTAGGCAGACAACTAATTTGCATTTATTAGTTATCCAGTTATGTAGCAATATTATGTGCTTGCTCCTTTTGTGAATATAATATTAACATGGCATCAAATATTTGCCTCGAAAAGAACAGAATTGAATTTGGTTACACTGTGAGATGTAAGGTAAAGTCAGATCATGCATGGTTTCACTGACTACAAATAATTGATGCATTGTATAACAGTGATACCTACAGGCAAGTACAAAGAAATGCATGCTGCTCAGTTAAAATTTCTTGTGCTAGTGCTTTTCCGAAAAACACACCTATTTCAAAAATGTATTTTGTAAAAAAAAAATCTCATATATCATACCAACCTATGTTGCAGCCTATTGAGAAGAAGTATTTGGAAGGCAAAAAAAACAGTTAAAAAGAATGAGAAGTCGAATGAGACAATTTGTTAGCTCCTGGTACATTATTGCTGCAAAATTTTTAAAATTATATAAACACGTTCCTGTAAAAATGATCCTTATTAAATGAGTTTTCTTTTTCGAATGCATATTTTTTGCCACATTCATGGTTTTCCTGTATTGACTTCTTTTTTGTTGCAATCATTTTAGGTGCCAAAATTTTTATTTTTTGGAAGAAACTAACTGTAATTACAATTTACATGGTAGAACACAAAACAAAATAGCAACACAAAAATAAACCTGCCCCTATGAGTGGAGGTTTTGTTTTAGTTCTACTGCACTCAGGACAGATGTTCCTAAATGTTAGAGATTGACAGACATAGGCCTGTGTTTCAAAGTAAAATTGTATATCTGCCAGCTTTTGCCAAGTTAGCAGGCTTTCAGTTGTTTTTGGGGGTCAACTGCAAGTTTATCCCTAGCCCACAAGTGTGAGAACATACTTAGAAATTCCAGTATTTCACTAAGGGTTTCTCAGTATTTACTGACATTGTATCTGCAAGCTTTAGCTTAAGTCTATGTTTCAATTTTGTTTTAATTTTTTTTTTTTATAATGTCATGGAGATGATTTGCTGCCACCTGTCTGCACATTTCTGTGAGTATTTCAGGGTGGGTGGGACTTGATTGCACTTAATTGCTTGTCTTGAGAAAGGTCTTAAGAAGAAATGAAATACTGACTAAATAAACATTTGCTTTTCTATATTTTAGCCCCTTAAAGGGATCCTGTCATCAGAAAACATGTTTTATTCAAAACGCATCACTTTATAGTGCTACTCCAGCAAAATACTGCACTGAAATCCATTTCTCAAAAGAGCAAACACATTTTTTTAATTCAATTTTGAAATCTGATATGGGGCTAGACATTTTGTCACTTTCCCAGTTGTCCCTGGTCATGTGACTTGTGCCTGCACTTTAGGAGAATAATGCTTTCTGGCAGGCTGCTGTTTTTCCTTCTCAATGTAACTGAATGTGTCTCAGTGGGACATGGGTTTTTACTATTGAGTGCTGTTCTTAGATCTACCGGGGAGCTATTATCTTGTATTAGGGAGCTGCTATCTGGTTACCTTCCCATTGTTCTTTTTTTTGGCTGCTGGGGGGGAAAGGGAGGGGGTGATATCGCTCCAACTTGCAGTACAGCAGTAAAGAGTGATTGAAGTTTATCAGAGCACAAGTCACATGACTTGGGGCAGCTGGGAAATTGACAATATGTCTAGCCCTATGTCAGATTTCAAAATTGAATATAAAAAAATCTGTTTGCTCTTTTGAGAAATGGATTTCAGTGCAGCACTATTAACTGATTCATTTTGGAAAAAAAATATTTCCCGATGACAGTATCCCTTTAAGTACATAATTTTTTTATGGATAATAGATTCAGAGACAAAAGTGGGAAAATATACATACACATGCACATAAATAACTAATCATAAAACATACTAAATAAAAAAAGCTCCTTACTAATTTACTAGATTCCTGTATTTTATGTGTGACCAAATAGGTAGAGCTACAGGTCTAATGCAAATGTGTGGCTTCAGCTCAGAAAATTGTGGCTTCTGTTGACTATAATAAATTCATAATTTAAGATTTGTATTGATAAAAGGAAATAACAATTCACAGTTGTATAGGAATAAAGCGTTTTGCTACTTAACAATGTTCAAATTTAACACATTGCTGATTCTGACTCTATTGCTAACATTATAAATTCTACCTAGGCTGGTAGAATGCTTAACGGGATCCCAGCCTAGCCTGTACTACCTTTTTTATAGTTCGGGGCATGTATTATAGCTGTGGTCCTGCCGGGTGGCTCAAAACTCAAAAAAATTATTGGTTTCACCTTACTCAGGGTCAACATAGGCGTGGAGAAAATTTACAAAGGTCCTAGAAAGAGACAAACTTACAAACTATATGGAAGAATTAAATCCAATTAATTTTACTTTAAATATATATCTGTTTTCATGACCTGCAAATAAATAAACAAACACCCATGTAATGTTATTTTGAAGCCACACTGATTTTGTACAACTGTTTGTACAGAGGGCACTGCCTTCTCTTACCCAATTTAGATCTTGCAGGTTACAACTCCCATTAGAGAATGTGTTACATGGGGCTCTCTCAATGGGGTCCTCACTGCAGCATGAAGAAAGGGTTAATGATTTTGATTTCATACACACAAACAGATCTATCATTAACTTGGGCACTAGCAGTTGATCAGTGATAATTAACTGTTTATTTGCTGCATATCAATTACTTTAAATGGTATACTGTATATACTTCAGATATTTACTTCTCTTGATGGTACTGGGCACAGACAGAGCATTAGCTTCAACCATCGGTGGTAACCACAGGTGAACTTATCCCTAGCTTGGAGAGTTACTAACAGTGGTGCTGTTTGATGAACCCGACCCCTTCTCCCAAGAAAAAAAAGTAATGGGGGTAAAAACTGAACTGGCAGAGAAAAAATAAATATGTGCTTCCCCCTATTCTTCTGTCCTATTAGAGCAGCCTTTGTAGAAGCCATAACAGCTTGTTGCATCTGCAAACAAGGTGCATAGTCATGGCAGCTTTGGAAAGAACCTGCAGGAGGGCCAGACGGAAGCTAGGTGGTAGGTAAATAGTGTGCCCTCAGAAAGGGTCTGGGGAGAACACTGGGGTCAATGTTGGTAGGTGACACACTGACACCACATGTTACCAACCCTTTTGCTCTTCTCATCAGACCTCAGCCTGACACTCACTCTTACAGAAAGCTATTACAGAATATTTCTTGACACTAAGGGGCTAACTAGGGTTGCCACCTGGCTCGTAAAAATGATGGTTGATCCCAATGTTATTAATAGGGAAAAAAGATAAATATATATAAAGGCCGGTATTTTTTTCCAGGAAAGGTGGCAACCCTAGGGCTAACATATTTTTACAGTTTGGATTTCTATTCTTTTTATGTATTTTGTCTCTAAACAATGTTTTTATTTCTCAAAAAACTTGAGGTTTATTAAGTGGAAAACTCGAATGCAAAACTTCACTAAGTAAAAGCAGTCGAGGACCTATAGAAATGGGAGCTGCACTAATCCTATTGGGCATTTTAGGGTTTTTTTTTTAGATTTGTATGCTAGTAATAGAATTTGTAACGGTTTTTGTGTATTTTAGCGCATTATTCAGTGCTTTTTTTACTATTTGCACATAAGTTTTGCACCACGCTGGAATTCTGTTAGAAAGTTGGAGCATTAGATAACAACCAGGACGTCTTTATGCATGTTTCCTTCGTCGTTCATGGTTATTTTTTTTTTTTTAATGGCGACAAAGTATTCAGCGTCCTGTCCCTTAGAGCCTTACTGCACCAAACAACTATAACCTATTGATCAGAACCGCCAGAGTGAAGAGTGCGCCCCTGCTCGCCTCTATTTATCGGTTTACCTACGTCATAATCGAGCGACTTCTAAGGAGAACCAGGAAGTACGGTGACGTTCTACAACTCCTAATAGGCATTGGTTTACGCCTGTGGTAACGGCTTGGGGGCGTGAATTTACAAGAGCTGTTGGCATGTAACGGTGTTGATATGAATGGGGGTAGTTTGTGTGTGTGTGTGTGTGTGTGTGGCGTGAAATGTCACTTCTGAATGTGCAGCTCTAATGTACGAAGTGATTTTAATGTGTTAGCGAGTGTGAGCGTGCTGTATGCTCTGTACAGATTTACAGGGAGAGTGAATGATAGCTGTATGTTTATGTAACCCTCTTGGCTGCCTTGTTATAAGCCTGTGTAGTGTTCTATACAGGGACGGTCAGTACGCCCCAGTCTTATTGGGAAGCTCTGCAGAAAAATGAAGAAAATCTTTGGCTTTGGAAAGAAAAAGAAACGGGACCCGTCTCCTAATACCTCTGACGCTGGCAGTGTCCTTTCGTTGGGATATGAGCTGAAGGATAAGGACCTAAGCAAACTGCACCGCGCTGCCTCCA
Source organism: Xenopus laevis (assembly GCF_017654675.1). Lineage (NCBI taxonomy): Eukaryota > Metazoa > Chordata > Amphibia > Anura > Pipidae > Xenopus > Xenopus laevis. Next base: position 75,402,825 of record NC_054375.1, on the reverse strand, counting down.
CTGGGGATGTGAGCAAGATAAAACAGCTGATTAAGAAGCAAGATACGAACCAGCTGGATAAAGAGAACAGGTGAGGCAGCTGTCATTTATACATATTGATCATGTGCCATTGGCTTTTTGCTTTTCATACAAAGTTAGGAGCCATGTTTAAATTTCCAAGTGACATAACCACAAATTACAAGAGCAGTCTAAATGTAAACAAATATTAACGTTTGCTTCCCCGAAGAGTATCCTAATTGTGGCTAGGTAGAGTTCCTACTACAATTTCCTATCCAGTATATGTGAAGAGGAGGTTATCCCTGCTCTACGTAATCTACTTTTAGTCTAATAACAATTAGGATTCTGAAGCATAGCACACAGGCCTTTAACATGAATGCAAAACCTGTATTTATAAATGTAAAAGGTACCCATTGCCACCAAATTATTTCCTGCCCAATCAGAGCTGTGGGCTTTGTCACCTAAAGCTCTGGTGGGGCAGTATTTTTGGAGTGATACGGGGTCACGCCTGTATAATAGTTTATAGTTTTCAAGAATAATAATAATTGTTTTCCTAATTATGCTGTCCTGAAAGTGAATTACAGTTAAAGTCTATTTTTGTCACTTCCAAACATTTTTATTTCTCTTAGCTCCCTTGTTTTATTGTGTACCAGGCATTGGCTGCACAGTACAGAACTCAATGAAGAATTTCTGTACTGTACAGGCACTTGTCCATATCAGTGCAGATGGTGCAGGGACACTGAGAATATGGCTGCAGAAGAAATATTGGGCACCCATAAGGGAGGCAAGTCGCTAGCCTTTTGGTCTGGGCTTTTACTATAAAAATCACACCAGTCCAGGATACTTAGTTATTGGGTGCTGCTCCTCCATGTTTAATCCATTTCCTGAAGTGCCCCGTGCAGGAGCCTGCCCAGTATCTTAAACTCGATAAAAGCTAAATTCAGTAAGGGGTCTTTGCAAAATAGATCAAGGGTGGCAGCACGGTGCCCTAGAAGTAAGTGCCACACGTGTTATGTTTATGGAAGACACACCATTTACAATGAATACAAATAAGTGTAAGCTATACTTGAGGCTACCTTACAGTAAAAAATATTAACCTTTATATTATGCTCACATGTTAAGCAGCAGTTTTACAGAAATTGAGCATGAACAAAGTTCGGAGAGAAAGAAAAGTTCCCCACTTAATCAATTTAGCTTAAACAGTCACAAAATTATGCTATTATTATACCTTATTCATCCATCAAATCCGTTAAGATTTAAACAATTATGTGTAAGCATGTGTTTTTTTTAAAAGAGAAATTGAGCATTATTCACATAATTTCTTTCTCTAGCTGTGGTCCCTAGCAATACACTATGGTCAGTTTTATCAGGAGCCAATTTACCGCTTTATATTATTTTAGAGTTCTTGGTTTACTCTTATAATCTGTGTATGTGCTGTAAGTTAAGTGTATGTATGTATGTATGTGTGTACATTATATATACACATATATACATATATACACAAAACCAAGACTACATATCCATATTTATATATCCTCTCAATGCATCTAATATTCTTGATGTATTTTTTGTTAATACAGCTGCAGGAACTATTGCCCTAATAGGAACATTGTTTGGGTAGATCACTGCCCAAACAATGATTGTCTTTTAAGATGTTTTAGTGTGGGACAAGTGTAGCTTTCATGCTACCCTTTTGATTCAGCCATACTTGATTCCCTTTAGGGAAGTTGGCCCTGCAATTAGTACCTATTCAAAGTACTGAATCCTCAAATGAAATTGTGCTCTGTTTAAACTGTTACAGGCCAATGGCTTTTTACATCTGTCTTTATACTGTGATCTTTTGTTGCAATCTTGCAACACACATTCACTTCAAGTGTGCAATAAGTTTAAAAAGAGCCATCTTCTTTTTAGTAATTATCTACTAAAATGCTATATTTAAAATATCAGATACAGGTACTTAGGTTTTCATCAATTTATTAAAATGAGCTCTATACAGTGCATTAATGTATGTATGTTTCTGTTTATCTTTTCACTTACTTCCCCTTAGTTTGAGAATCACTGGATTCACATGTTTTCCCATTGCCATGGCAAGACAAATACAAACAGTTTTTGCAAGTGACTATGGTGTTAGTTTTCACTCCTCCTATTTTCTCAACAGACAATGAAATGTGACTCTAAAGCACAAACCTATTGTCATAGAGACCAGCATACCAAGGTTTTAAGTAATTTAATCTCTCGTAACTATCCAACTTTGTTTTTATACAGTCAATGAAATTCAGGATTTGCTAAATCTTTTTCTCCTTTTTTTTAATAAATATATTTTATTTGCATCAATGAGAAAAACATGACAAGTTCTAATGGGAATTAATATCAATATGCTACAGTAGTCAATAAAAGGGGAAACACAGTAAAATGTAAGGAATTCATTCCACAAAGTCTAATTTAACAGTGGAGCTGAAGCAAAGAATTTAATATAATAAGAACTCCGCTATGTAACAGAAACGGCCTAAAATTGAGAAGGAATTCCTGCCATGTTCCATACTATTCTGTATTGTGAGGTATTAATATGAAAAAGCACTTATCAGGGTATACGTTCTAGAGATGTGCCAAAATTTACTAGATGACTGTGAAACTTATAAAATTCTCGGAAAAAATCCCATAGAGACATTCAGTTTAAAATTAGAACATCTACTAAACGAAGCTAACACTATGGGTATACTTACAGATACAGAATTGAAATATCTAAAAATTCAGCATCCAGTGTTGCCTGTACTATATTGCCTTCCAAAGATTCACAAGGATTTGGCCAATCCACCAGGAAGACCAATTATATCAGGAATAAATTCACCAACAAGCAACCTGTCTCAATATATTGACAGAATGTTGCAAAAATATGTTATATCTTTACCTACCTACCTAAAAGACTCCACTGAAGTCATTCGCACATTACAGAGTTTAGAATGGACGCCAGATATGCTATTGGCAACATTGGATGTGAAATCCCTATACACTTCAATACGACATAATCAAGGACTTAAAGCTACAGCACATTTTTTGGGCAAAGACGAACAGATCCCACCCCCTCAAAAGGAGTTCATTTTAAAGGGCATTGAATTTATTCTAGAACACAATTTCTTTTGGTTCCAGGACAGGTACTATCTACAGATATGTGGGACAGCCATGGGTACGAGGTTCGCGCCCAGTTATGCAAATTTGCACATGGGATATTGGGAAGAATGTCATGTTCTCCCATATCTGGAACTGGGAGCGGACCTTGTCCTATGGCGTCGCTACATAGATGACATAGTGCTTGTCTGGAGGGGGTCAGCAGACTCACTATGTGAGTATGTGGCCTCTCTAAATCAAAATGATCTGAATATTGACCTATCACTGACCTATAGCCATGAAAAAATAAATTTCCTTGATTTGGAGATTTATTCAAAAAACAAACAATTACACTTTAAAACCTTTTTTAAGGAAGTAGATGCGAATAATTATGTACTACCACACAGTAATCATCACCCACAGTGGATAAAAAGTATCCCCTTTAGTCAAATGTGTAGGATAAAAAAGAACTGCAGTGAGAAAAAAGTGCTAGAAGAACAACTAGACCAGATGAGCAACAAATTTCGGGAAAGGGGATACAAAGAGAGAACACTAAAAGAATCCAGAGAAAAGGTAGATAAAATAATAAGGACAGACCTAATGGTAAGAAAAGAAAAAGAAAAAGAAAATAAAGGGGAAACAAAACAAGAGATAGTATTCTCGACCACATACAATCCACTAGCGAAAAGTATAGGTAAGATCATTAAAAGGCATTGGGGAATACTACAATGCGACTTAGAACTGCGGGAGACTATTCCAGACAAACCGAGAGTAGTATTCAAAAGAGCAAATAATTTGAAGCAAATTTTAACTAACAATCATTGTACTACAAAAGAGCAAACACATAAAGAGCATACATGGGCTGGTTTTTACCCATGTTCTTTGTGTGTGGCCTGTAAATATGGGAGAAAAAAGAAAAAATTTGTTTCAGAAGTGAACAAAAAGGAATTTGAAATAAAACAGAGTATCAGGTGTACAACAAAAAATGTGATCTACTGCCTACAATGCGCATGTGGATTGCAATATGTGGGGAAAACCAATAGGAAACTGAGAGATAGGATTAGAGAACACGTTAATAATATCAAAAAAGGAAATGAGAAACATAGTGTCTCCAAACACTTCAAAGATACCCACGGAATGAATCCTGCTAGTTTACAATATTGGGGGGTGGAAGAAGTGAAAAAGGGATGGAGAGGGGGAGATTTGGTAAAAACCACCCTACAATGTGAAAGTCGGTGGATTTATAGTTTAGAAACCTTTACGCCTAAAGGACTCAATGTAGATATTAATCTGAGAGCATTCCTATAATCTAATGAGAATAAGTAATGCATATTGTATGTAATAACCCAATAACCGTAGAAATATAAATATAAATCTATTGTTTATTAATTAATGTTTATATAAAAATGTTCCAAAGGGTCAGGTATATGTCAAAACAGCTCAGATAATCCTAATGTAAAGATCGAAGAGGTTGGGGATATAATGATAAATCCATAGAATAATGAGGAAAGTGTGTGTATATATATGAAAAAAATTTTTCCCCGTGATTGGAATAGGTTGTTGGGTGTTGTGGCAATGTAATAGAGACTTTTTCGCTGGAAAGATGTTGCCATAGCAACATGTAAACAAACAGGACAGAGGAGCGGAAGGGAATAACACGTAAGCGGATCCGCTGCCTCTTCAAAAGGCGACATGCGCACTGACAGCTTTGAAGCCCTTGAGGAAGTCGGTAGACGAAACGCGTCGGGCAGTGACGTCATCCATACGCGCACTGGGACACACGAGGCGGTCGAGACGCCGGCAAGTAACAACTATACCGGCTGCCTGAGTGACTCCTACAGATGGCGGACTGGTGACTTGTATTTTAAATGCGATATTTTAACAGCAATATTGTAAGTGCGATTTTACTGATATTATTGAGATTAAAAGAGTGACGTTTTTACACTATGTCAGCGCATTGTTTTCAAGCCACAGAGCCTGGAGAAAACTGAGGGGATGAACATCTAACTATATTTCTAAACGCCTAAACTACGTTTAAACGTTCGTGAGTATACTCACATGAGTCTCACCTCAGTGTGTAAATTCTAAGCACGGCAAATAACATAATTTGGAGGAGGCACCTTTTTAGAAATAATTTTATTTCACAAGGGGTGTAATCCATCTATATAAAAAATTACTACACTATATGAGAATAAATTTCTTGCTCCCTTTTGTTTTGCCTATACCTCGTGCTGGATGAGCGCTGGTTTCACTTTGCAGCTTTGAATTGGATTCGTTCTAGAGATGTAGTCAACGTCTGCTGCTTTCTTTATCATCACGTTTCTAGGGGTAGAGCCAGATATGGCTGTTTCTCAGTCATAATCAGAAAGCAGAATATCTTACTTTACTGCACATGCTCAAGTCGAGAATGCTTGGGATAAGATGATTGCATGTTACAATTTTTTCCAACACCAGCGCAGTTCTTTTCTTTTAAAAGGAGTATTTCACTTTTTATATTTTTTTTTTATTTGCCTTCTCCTGACTTTCAATTGGGTGTCACCGATCCCATCCGAAAAAAACAAAACACTGTAGAGCTGTGAGGCTACAAATTTATTGTTATTGCTACTTTTTATCACTCTTCTTTCGATTAGGGCCTTCTCCTCCTATTCCTGTCTCTTATTCAAATCAATGCATGGTTGCTTGGGTAATTTGGATCCTAATGCTGAAATTGCAAAGCAGAGAGCTCCTAAGGCAGGCATGTCCAAAGTGCGGCCCGGGGGCCAATTTTGGCCCTTTATCAAATTTACACAGGCCCTCAGCCTCCATCATGAAATTAATAATAATGCGGCCCGCCAGCATAGTGCGATCCGTTATCATGTAGATGTAGCCGTAATATTTGGGCACATTAGTGAAATGATCTGCCACTTGGTCTATACTGCTGCCTGTGTGCTGAAGGTTTTAGCAATAGACACATACTGGCACGTAGTGATGCGCCGATCTCGCATACTTCTTTACTTTACTGTACTGGCACGTCACTACTTCTATTGCACCTTCAGTGCTAAAGTATGCGAGAGCAGCACATCACTCCGTGCCAGTACGTGTCTATTGCCAACACCTTCAGCACCCAGGCAGCAGTATAGACGAAGTAGCAGATCATTTCACTAATGTGCCCAAATATTACAGCTACGGCTACGCGATTCCTTGTTTAAATGAGTTAAATGGTGTTAATGGTTCAAAGAATGTCGGGCTAAATGGTCGGTCCCCACACATTTTCACCTCACCAAATCTGGCCCTTGTTGCAAAAAGTTTTGGACACCCCTGTCCTAAGGTAAAAAAAAAAAGCTAAATCAATTACCACAAATAATAAAATATGACAACCAAGAGCAAATTGTCTGAGAATTCACTCTCTAGGTCATACTAACAATTTAACGGTGAACAACCCCTTTAAATGAGCACTAGGCCATGGAAGGTAGCTAATTTTTTTTTTTTTTTTTTTTCAAGGAAAGCTGGATTTCCTTGTCCTTTAAGAAAATACTATTATCATGTGTTCAGTTGAGGCAAATTCAAGTTTTTATAATTTATTAAGGACTTGAATCCTTGGTCGGTGTGGCTCTGCTCAGAGGAAGTGACAAGACAAAGCACCTGAACTGGTAGCATAATATTGCTGTCTAAAGGTGGTACGTAGAATGTTGAGAAAGGGACCATGATTGCAGCTTAAAAGATCAGATGGGTTAGCAGCTGTGGTAAAAGGGTCCTAAAATATTGCCCCATCCCCAATTGATTTGTGAGAGCTTTAAGATCTATAAAATATGTACGTTTAGGTTTCATCAGGGGCGTAACTACAGAGGAAGCAGACTCTGCGGCTGCAGGGGGCCCAGGAGGTGTATGGGCCCCATGAGGCCCTAATTAATGAGTAATTTTAATAAATATTGGTAAAACAGGACATCCTCTGGAGAGTTTGGGGGCCCCTCAAATTATTTTGCTGTGGGGCCCAGTAACATCTAGTTATGCCACTGGGTTTGATCATGTCCTTACCCTTTTTTATCGCCAACGTTTATTTTTTAAGTCCTTATTCTAACTTTATGACTACAATATATACACATTTTAGGTCAGTGGGTAGCATAATATTTGATCTAAAATATTAATATATATTGAAATGTTTAAACAGTGTATAGGTCACATGGGGTTCAAAGCAAAGGTATTGCTAAAGATTTAACTTCCAACAAAACTTTGTTACTTTAGTTTTGCTCAGTAATACTGATCAGACTTAATGTTACAATATATTTCCCACATTATGATGCTTTATATTGTAATCTGTAGTAATGTTTGCAGTAATCATAATAACTTAATTAATCATACAACATAGTATAATGATTAACAACTGTCTGATTTCTTATAGGACACCTTTGCATATTGCGTGTGCAAATGGACACCTGGATGCTGTTAAATTGTTACTAGAAAGCAAATCCAAATTAAACCTATGTGACAATGACAATCGATCTCCCTTACTGAAGGTGATTCCCATATTCTTTGTATCGAAATTGTCTCTTCAATTTCAATTGTTTTTAAACAATTATTGTGATTAGTGTGTGTGTATGTATGTATGTGTATATATATATATATATATATATATATATATATATATATATATATATATATATATATATATATATATATATATATATACACACACAAATAATAAGTTATTCTCTTGAATTTATGCTGAATAAAAACTAATAAAGGAAAAAAATGTTTGAAATGTGAACCAACCCCTTTAAAGGGAGTCTTAACCCCAAAAAATGAATTGATATAAACAAACCGATTCCTCCTAAGCAGTTTTTCCATTTACATACATTTTTTATTTTAAGTGTTTTCTGAGATATTATTAGTTTTATTATACTGCTAGGCAGGATTTCAGGGAAACAGGAAGGCCCAGAGTGTCCGCAATCCTAACTGTCTGTGCTTTCTATGCACTTGCTGTATTCAGTTAACCCTGCAGGTTGCTGAATCAAAATGTCAAAATGCCTTTTATTGGCTTACATTGATCTTCAAATATCTCAGTAACACATGCATGTATTTTTTCCCATATAATGTTTTCAAAATTATACATAACATAAGGAAAAGTATTTGTCCTTCTGCATATGTTGTTTTAGAGCTGCCATTGTGTGTGTATGGGGGGAAGCTACAGAAGTATAAAGATGAGAAAAATTTAATTACTATACCAGTAATGCTGTTTGTTTTTGTTTCTTTTATTACTAGGCTATTCAGTGTCAACAAGAAAGCTGTGCTGCAGTTTTGCTTGAACATAACGCAGACCCCAATCTTGTGGATATTAATGGAAATGCTGCTCTTCATCTGGCTGCTCTTATTCCATCTGTGTCCATTGCTAAGCAGCTGCTTGAACATGGAGCTAACATCAATGCTACTAATAAGGTCTGCCATTAAAAAAATCCTGGTTTTGGTACCATTGCAGTAGATTTTTTTTGTGTTCAGATCCAGAGAAAATTATGAATTAAAGAGACGGTTCCCCCATACAATGAAATGCATTTATTTATATTGATCATGGTAAACAGACATTTATCATTTCTTAACATTTTTTATTTTGTGACTTTTAAATAATATTTTCATTGCAGCTTTCCAATTAAGTACAAGTTTCAATTTTCAAACAATAATTAACTGTGACACCCAAAGGGAAACAATACATATTAACAATATTTAGATTATATCTATCCACAGTATACTAAAAGTTAACTTTTCTTTTAAGAGAAAGCAAGAAAGGCATAGGTGAAACCAGCACGGGAAATCATTTTGCAGCTGTAGACTTCTAAAGGCAAAGGAGCAGTTTTAAAGCACTACATATTAAAAGGAAAACTATAGGGTTTTTTTATGACCACATGTGCAGTGTGTAAAGTGCAATTATGGACTCAATTCACAATTAATTTTTTTATCCCTGTTACAGATTGTTTTCCCCACAGGTCCAATGAACCCATGTGGCCAAGCTCTTGGTGCAATTGTGCCCGATGCATTAAATTACATGCAATTGCACTCAAAATTGTCAGAGTGGGATTATGTTCTTTCCGTAGCTCTACATTAAAATTACTTCTGCATATGATTCCTTAGACAGAAGTCTGCAGTGCCTATTGATGCACCTTGCAGTGGAAACCCTGAAATGGCTCTTTGCATCAGTAGGTACACTTATGCGCATTTCATGGGAACAAACTTAGCAGGCACAATGGCACTTGTCACAAATACACACAAGTGTGAGGACTTTGTTTAGGCACGAATACCTTTGGTGAATAGCATCCCTAAGTGCAGCGATTGCGTCCATTTTTGCACAACCGCAGTTGCATATGTGAATGAGTCCTTATTTATTCTTAACTAAACTTTAATCAACAAATTTTTCTCCTAATAACCTATCTAAAAATAGTACAGATATGGGATCCGTTACCTGGACACCTGTTATCCAGAAAGATCTGAATTAGGTGAAGGCTATCTCCCATAGACTACAGTTTAATCAAATAATTAAAATTGGAAAAATTATTTACTTTGTGTCTAGTATATAGAAAAACAGTACCTTGTACTTGATCCCAACTAAGGTATAATGACTCCTTATTGGAGGCAAAACAACCCTATTGGGCTTTTTTAATGTGTAAATTCTTTTTTAGTAGATTTAAGGAATTGAGGTCCAAATTCTGGAAACCACCAGGCATTAGGGATAATAGATCCCAATTGCCATATTAGCCTCGTTGGGATACTTGTACATCTTTTTCCTTGAGCCACTATTTGGTTTTGTTTGTACTCCTCACTGAAAACTTGACAGGTAAACAATGCAGGTTCTACCTATAGAAGCTGTGAAGACAAACACAAGTAACCTTATATGCATGCATGACCCTCTTTTGTTTAGTAATTTCAATGCATGTTTGGTGGGCTCTTTGGCACATTGTTTTTAGGCTACATTAAATGCAATGATAAAATATCTAAAAAACATCTCTTGTGCTATTACCCCTAGATACTGGACTTCAGGTATTGTTGCATTTGAAAATGAACTTTTATCATTTGAATTAAAGTACCAATTCTCAATAGATTGTTTCCCATAGGTAGGGATAAAACAGTGATATCATTCTTATTCATGCTGCAAAAAATTGTTTTAAATTAAAATAAATTCAAATTACACATCTTCTAGAACTGGCAGACATGATGTCATTTTAATTTGAAAGCCAAATGAGTGGCCAGAATTCATAGGCAGGGAGCTTGGTTTTTACAGAGTAAAAACAGATTACTGAGCAATAAAACTTCTATGTTTATCTCAGTGAGTGGCATACTCTTAATTAGTAGTGGAGTCTCATAGCCATTGCCTTGGTTACCCCATTAGAGCATACAGTGAGCATCTGCTGCTTGCTGAGAAAACCATAAGATGGGTGTGAATAGCAAAGGCAATGTAAAAAGAACTTGGTGTTCAGAAAAGAGTTATACAAAAAATTCCACTTTGTATCGACTCTATTGAAGGTGTTACTCTTTCTGTATGAAGAATTGAACTTTGTGGAATGGGCTACATCCCATCAAGAGTAGTGTCCATATTGTCTTTTTTTCTTATCGGATATATCCGTTTATAATCAACCTCATCTTTAGACAACTTCAGATATGTGATTAAAAATGTTTCTTAGCACACTGCAAATCATATCTCATATATCAGTGTTTAATATCTACAAATGAAGGAAAATGTCACCAAGCATGTTAGGCTGTGGATGCCTTAGCATGAGATGATTTAGGTTTGTCCTGAACAGTATTTAAGTCTTTAGCACATTTGCACACCGGATGTTTTGCCGCCTGTGATAAATCTTGGCTAACGCAAGGGACAAAGTGTCACTTGTTTCTTTCCCACCAGCTAAAATGATTCCCCACCGTGGCAGAATCAAAAGATGTTTTGTCACCCCGGTAGCTAAGATTTATCCCCGGTGACAACACATTTGCCATTGCCCTTGTGGTTGCAATGGCAGAGAGCAAATCATTTTTGTTCCATTTAAAGAGATACTGACACCAGAAAATAACCTTTTTTTATATCCATCATAACATTATCTTTGAATTCTATTTATAATTTTGCCATAAAAGGATTTCCCTGATGCTTTTACACTACCTTTCTTACCCCCATGTGCCTCTATGAAGGGAATGCCACATTTGTGACGCAGTAGTCTGTTAGCATTAGAAACTCTAACTGACAGACTGAGATTGGATAGTCAGGTTGGCAAAACAGTCAGGTTTAGGAACTTCAAGTAATAATTGCTTACAAAAGCAGAACAATCGTCAAAAAACGATCAATGTGACCTATATGTAACTTTTTAATGTAATATTTTGAAAAGAAAATGATTTAGTGTCTGTATCGCGTTAAGACTAAGAGGCCCTTGGCTGTATAAACATTGTATTATCGTTATTAGGTAAGTTGACTTGACTTTCAGTGCTGTAGAAACATAAAAAAGTTTTCGATTAAAGGAAAACTATACCCCCCAAACAATGTAGGTCTCTATAAAAATATACTTTTGTAGCAGTATGTGCCATTGGGTAATCATAAATAGAAAATTGCCATTTTAAAGGAGAAGGAAACCCCCAGGGCGCTAAACCCCTCCCCCCCTCCCCTGTGCTGCCCCCCCTCCCTCCTCCCCCCTGGCCTACCTGTCCCCCTGGGCAAATGCCCCTAACTTTTTACTCACCCCTCTGCGCAGGTCCTGTCCACGGAGTTCGCAGTCGCCATCTTCTCCCACGCGCGTCTTCTTCCTGCTCTGATCGGCGTTTTCTGGCGCATGCGCAGTAGGAACAGGTACCGGTACGGCTCTACTGCGCATGCGCCAAATGTCACGAAGTCGTGACATTCGCATGCGCCGAATGAAATCGGAAAACTTCGTGACATTCGGCGCATGCGCAGTAGAGCCGTACCGTACCTGTTCCTACTGCGCATGCGCCAGAAAACGCCGATCAGAGCAGGAAGAAGACGCGCGTGGGAGAAGATGGCGACTGCAAACTCCGTGGACAGGACCTGCGCAGAGGGGTGAGTAAAAAGTTAGGGGCATTTGCCCAGGGGGACAGGTAGGCCAGGGGGGAGGAGGGAGGGGGGGCAGCACAGGGGAGGGGGGAGGGGTTTAGCGCCCTGGGGGTTTCCTTCTCCTTTAAGTACAGTACTAACAGCAACCCCTTGGGATCCTACGATTCACAATGCACACAAACAAACCATACACGCATACATGTTGGGTCAATTAATGGACAACGTTTTGTCTTTTTTGTTCCCACGCTTATTCCTGTTACAGTTATATCTGCATTATGTCTGGTCTGGTGATCTCTGAGGGTACATAAAGACCATCATGAAATGGTCTCTCAAGGAAGTGATGTAAAAGGGCAATATTTACTAATATGTGAAGGATGTTTTCTGCATCATAGAAAGATTTCTGTAATCATGTGGTACAGTTGTCTTTCATGATCGTCCAGGTCTTTTGGTGTTTCTGAACTCACCAGTGCTTTCTTTTTTTAACCAAAATGTTGGTTTAGCCATTAAAAATGTTTCTGCTACAGTATATCTTTGATGGGTTTGTTCTCTTTTCTCTGATTAATGATGACATTCTTTGATTAGAGAAACTGACCGTTTCTTATCAGCCTTCCTTGCACTTAATATAGTCTGCATTTTGTTGTTTCCAATTAACAAGCAGTTCAGAAAGGCAAATTACCAAAAAATGGGTTAAATATTGCATTTAATCATAGAGGATGTTTCCTTTTTTTTAGGAAGGCTGTACTCCACTTATTCTTGCCGTCACAGAAAATAATGACGAAATTGTAGAGTTTCTGCTCAAAGAAGGGGCTGATGTTAATGCATGTGACAGAAGTGGCAGGTATGAAAGTATTGAAAAGCAGTGTGTTCTTACCCAGTTGCGGCCTTGTGTTGACTTCCAAATTAAAAGCAAGAATGTCAGATCCAAAATTTCACAAAGACATTTGGAGATTGCATTTACAAATGTTGCACAAGAGTAAAAAAAAAGCATTCAATCACTCTCATATTGTAAGTTGCATCTTGTTTATATTGAAGTCAGGGGATGTGTATGTAGCCAAAATGATGCTGCAGCACTCTAAGGACTTGCTTTTTTTATTACACATTATTTCATATGATATGAAATAAGACACCTGTTTGAAGCAATAAAATCATTTTGCATCAGTGCACATTGTCCCCCTTTTTGAAGTGTGTGCAGAGTTAATTTTGTAAGGGTACTTATTATATATTTTAAGAATTTGAAGTTTGGGACCAGATTTTAATTTTTTATTATTATTAAAATTCCTAAAATGTACAATACATATGTATTGTGTATTTTTGGAAATGTAATAATTGAAATGTAAACTGCCATTGTTATAATAACTATATTTATAATAATATGTTATTATTAATTTTTTTTGTAGTTAAAAATTGTTAGTGTCTTTCTCTTGATTCACAGAACATCACTTATGATTTCTTCAAATAATGGTCAAAACAATTTAGTGAGAATGTTACTCCAGCATGAGGCTGATATCAATATAAAGGATGAAAAAGGCTGGACTGCTGATGACTATGGAGTTATGAATGGACATCATGCGTAAGTTTAAATATAATCCTTTCAGTGTGGTTTTCTGGTTAAAGGACAAGGAAAGGTTAAAACCAAGTAAACTTTTTAGAAAGGTCCAGGTAAATACAACCATAAACACACAGCATTGCTCTGTGAAAAGAGCCACCATGATTCTTTCCTCCTATTCTTTACACGTGGGCTTGGTTTCTGATTTCTTCCTCGCTGTTAAAAAAAGGCTTTAGTTCCTCACATTTTTATGCAATATTTTTGTTCAACCCACTGAATTAAAGCTGAAAGTCTGCAGTTCAACTGCATCCAAATTGTTTCATTTAAAATTCATTGTGGTAATGTACGGAACCAAAATCAGAAAAAAGTTTTGTCCAAATATTTATGGACCTAACTATATGTCATGCTTTAACCAATGTTGGTGAAGGCTGCCATGAAGAATGACTTGTAAATAGAAATTAAGGTATGCTTATAACATGTTTTTTATTTCTACACCAACAATTTCAACAGTCACCTACTGTATAAGTTCGAAAACAAAAGCAAATATCAGATATCACCGGTGATGTTTCTCTCCCATGTTTTACATAGCATGATAAATTAAAACTTTCAGTGTGCCATAGTCCTAAGCTATTTCAGTGGTAAAAGAGACAAAAAGATTACCACAGGGATATAGCTTTATAAATACATTTATATATTCTTATATGCATATGTGCACAATTATTTCTTTTTATGAGAATTCATTAATAAAAGCGGTAGTTCAGTCAAAATATACATTTTATCCAAAATTATTAGATACGGTAATAATCTTTTAGCATTTTGTTTTCTATACATGCTCTGTGTCAGTTGTAGGTGGCTCTACCCTCCCTTGCTGCTACATAACATTTTGGAAATTGGTTGACTGAAAAATTGGCTTTACTTGTTTTACAGTTGCTCACATTTGATTATTGAACATGGTTCAAAGAAAAGACAGAATATGTCTCCATGTTATGGAAGCAATATAAACAGAGATACTTCCATATTCAACACTCCAAATAGAACTGGTGAAATTGGTTGTAGTTTGGTCAGCCCTGCAACAAACAAAAAAGGTATGTTTAACTAATTCACTGCCATTGAAAATAATTTTGCCTTAAATTGATACTGATGAAAGTATTTTTTTAAGAACTTCAGGTTACAATTTATACATACTATATATATATATATATATATATATATATATATATATATATATATATATATATATATATATATATATATATATATATATATATATATATATATATATATATATATATATATATCTTTTTTTTTTTTCTTTTTAAGTTTAATTTTAGGGGGCCGATGCATCAAGGGTCGAATATCGAGGATTAATTAACCCTCGATATTCGACTGGGAATGAAAATCCTTCGAATTCGAATATCGAAGTCGAAGGATTTTTGCGCAAAAAAAGAACGATTCGAAGGATTTTAATCCAACGATCGAAGGATTATCCTTTGACCAAAAAAGCTTAGCCAAGCCTATGGGGACCTTCCCCATAGGCTAACATTGGGTTCGGTAGCTTTTAGGTGGCGAACTAGGGGGTCGAAGTTTTTTCTTAAAGAGACATTACTTCGACCATCGAATAGTCGAACGATTTTTAGTTCGAATCCTTCGATTCGTAGTCGAAGGTCGAAGTAGCCCATTCAATGGTCGAAGTAGCCCAAAAAACACATCGAAATTCGAAGTTTTTTTTTTACTTCGAATCCTTCAATCGAAGTTAATGAATTGGCCCCTAGGTGTTCGTATCTCTTTAAATCTAACAGGAATTTAGGCTCAGATGAGTTAATGTAATTATAATATACAAGTATGTTTCCATCTACTCTTTTCCTTATTACCTTTAGACATTTTCAAAAATGTAGATGCTTCTAGATTTTCAGCAGTCTTGTGATGATAACAATCCATACTTGCAAACCTTACATGAATTTTAATTGCTGTTAATGTGTTTATTATTTCAGATCATTCTCAAGTAGAGTCTGAGAGTTGGTAAGCATTTCTTATGTTTTTTTATGCATGCCCAACTAAATAATAAAGGGCAAGAGAATTTTCTCAAAGAATGTAAAAAATGTCCACATTTTTAACAATTTGATAATGAATAGAAAGTGATTTTTATGTATACTGCTTGCAACATAAACCATAATTGTTGACTGGGATTACTTATCTGGAGATACATATGTGGAGAAAAAGTTACATTGTGGTGAGGGAATAATACAGTATACTATCTATAAAGTGATATAAAATAAAGATATTGTTATCCTGATACATGGTTAAAAAATTAGCTTTTTACAGATCAAGGTTTCTGGCCATTTCGAAATAATCAGTATTAGTACAGAAAAAGATGATTGATAGTTTGAATCAGAACATGAGGTTTGCTAGAATTTGTGCACATTCTTTATGTATAGTGACATAAAGGTATGGTCTAATTGTACTACTGTTTGTTGAAATAAAAACAACTGATTTCTTGTATGCTGATGGATACCAGCCAATCCATAACTGGATGGGCTTTTATAGCGATCAGAGCAAGTTGGCTATGTTCATGTGTGGACATAATCTGCAAGTATTCAAATGGGCTGAGCTGTCTTAATATTTCAGTGGTCCTTCCATGCATGATCAGCTTATTTGTGAATACCTTGTAATACCTTAGCTGCAGATCCTCTGTAATTATGAAGTACAGAAAAATCTTCCTAAGCAGTGTTTTGGGTAAAAAAAATACTGTACATTTTATTTTTGGACTGCAATATTCCTAGTCACCTTCCGTTTCCCTTTATCAAAATCATAATTTAAAAAAGGTACAATACTGTGCTAATTCTTTATGATCTTAACTTAGTGACTTAAAGGAGAATTCAACCCCCCCCCAACTACCCCCCTACATAGTCCCCCCTCCCTGCTCCCTCCCACACAGGTGTAAACACCTGTAAATGCCCCATATCCTGTAATTATCCCTCGTTGCAGAGTCAGTGAAGCTCACAGGCGACATCTTCCGGCGCTTCGGTAAACTTTAGGTCTTTTTCCTTTCCTTCTGCAATTTTCTTCACTTTCGGTGCATGCGCAGTTGTCACAAAGCGGTAGATTGCTCCAACTGCGCATGCATCAATATGGTGATTACTTTATCAAGGATAAGGTGCAAGTGATACAAAAGTGATATATATACCCTCTATTTCCTTTCAAAAAGGGACTCTGTTATGTTAATGGTGGACATTTTCAATAAATAGGTTTAAAAAACATTTTGTGATTTCTCCACTAGATGTCGCTAAGTGACTTTGTGACATATCTATGTTAACACTTAGTCCATACGAGATAGATACAAAAAAAGTAACAAAAAGTATCTACATACAAAAACTGTTTAGATACAGAATGATGTGTGTGTGTATATGTAAGAGGAAAGAGGGATCTCCCAGAAACTTGGATAAACTCATCTTTGTTTTAAAAAGCAAGTAAGTGGACAATTCTCATTCAGACCCAATGGACTAAGGGTATTTAAGGTTTTAATCCAAAATACTTCCTTTTGTAGAAGAATATTGGAGCGATCTCCACCCCTTCTCAGGGGTGGAATATGATCAATCCCAATATACTTGAAAGTGGGAAGTCTGTGACCCTGTTCAAGAAAATGTTTAGCCACTGGCTTAACCGTTTTCCGGTCACGAAAAGCTGTGCTTATTGCGGATCGGTGTGCGTCCATCCTCAGCCTTAATGTCAGATCGGTTTTCCCGACATAGGACAAACCGCAGGGACACGTGATCAAGTAAATCACATGTGTGGTGTTACAAGTGATGTGATGTCTAATCGCATATCTTTTACCTGTGTGAGGATGTAAAAGAGATTGTCCTGGGGACATAAACCGGCATGAGGTACAGGTAGGGCATCTATAACAACCTGGCTTATCGTTAATTAACCAAGTACACTTTGGATTGTTGTAGCACAGCACAGGGTCATTTTTAACCAATATATCACGCAGATTGGTGCCCCTTTTATAACACACTTGTGGGGGATTTGGAAGAATTCTAGCCAAGTCACTATCAGAATGAATAATGTTCCATTGCTTTCTAATAATTTATTATGTAACTAAATAAAATTATATTTTTAAGTAAATCCCAGTGTGCACTCATGCTTCTCGGACTTATATATATACTGTTCCAATGACCAGCAACTCCAGGGGTTTCAGTGAAAATATTGTATTTGAATATATGCAGTTACAGCCAACGTGACGTTTCGGTCCACTCAGGGACCTTTATCTCTGGACCGAAACTGCATATATTTAAATACAATATTTTCACTGAAACCCCTGAAGTTGCTGTTCATTGGAACAGTGTATTTTTATTTTTTACCGTGCACCCGGGTAATTGATGAGAAACAGTGTGCCACCCAGATGAACACGTGTGTGTGTGTGTGTATATATGTATGTGTGTGTATATATGTATGTGTGTATGTGTGTATATATATATATATATATATATATATATATATATATATATATATATATATATATATATATATATATATATATACATATACATATACATATACATATACATACATACATACATACATACATACATACATACATACATACATACATACATACATACATACATACATACATGCATACATATACAAGAACTTTGGGGGAGCCGGCACTCTCGTCACTAGGTTCAACTTTCCTGGGTGCAGTGTCCAAAATTTGGAAATAATTATTCAGTAAAGAAGGTTCGCACTCTCAGGACTTAAAAATTAAATAATGTTTTATTAACAAAAGATTAACGTTTCGGCCTCTCAAAGGCCTTTCTCAAAGTAACAACAGACAATGAAAAATGCATTAAATACCCATGATGGTGGGAAAAGTTAATTGGCTGACATGTCATCCTTGTCATCATCACAATGCATCCAATAGCATAACTCAAAATACATCAATACTAAACATTAAGAAATACTAAGAAATACAGATAATCATATCAGTGTTAAAACACCCCTTGTTTAAGAGAGGAGGATACTTAAAAACAAACTTTATAACAGTTGTTAATCTCACTCGCAATTATTTAAATGTATAAAAATACTAGGAAATACTGGTAGTGTTACAAAGTAACAAATATGAGTCTAGGTAGAAGGTCTGGTTTCATGCTCTCTCCATAGCGGTAGATAAAATGCTGTCTATATTGTATTGCAGCGTGATCAGTGCAGAGCTCTAAACAGGATCACATAATCAAACAAAAAATAATTAACCGGTGCATCACCCCACACAGGGTTACAGAGACATCCCAAGATAAACATATAATATGTGTGTGTAAAGAAACATATTTCCCTCAAACTATTAACCCCAAATGTGTCAGTTGCTACCTGTTCCTATATCATGACATTAAGGTATAGCAGCATAATGTTATACAGTCATGTGTATACAGTATAACGAATTTAGCATCAAAAAATGCCCAATTAAACACTATCGGTGTATAAAAAATTATCAAAAAGTGTTACAAAAAATTATTACAAAAAATTTCAAAAATTATAGTATAAAAAAATGAAGAAAAAGAAAACAACATAAAAAAAGGAATAAAATTATTATTAAGTGCTTTGAAGCAAATCACCAAGTATTAGTACGAAATGTCAATTTCGTCATGTCAATGTCGTCATGTCGTCAAGGAGGTTGTTCGCAGCCGAAACATCAGTTTTTTTGTTTTTTATTGTTTTCTTATTTTAAGACCTGAGAGTGCTCCTGTTCGAACTATATTGCTACATACATTTGTGGATTGCACCCAGCGCTAGTTCACCCTCTTTTTCGTGAGTGCCGCTAGTCTCCATAGTATAGTATAGTGTGTGTGTGTGTGTGTATGTATATATGTATATGTATATGTATGTATATATATATATATGTATGTGTGTATGTGTATATATATATATATATATATATATGTGTATATATATATATATATATATATATATATATATATATATATATATATATATATATATATATATATATATATATATATATATATATATATATATATATATATATATATATATATATATATATATATAACCAGCATGTGCCTGTCCAGGAGGGTGCATGGAAACACAAACTGGACATATTTTTCTGCTTCCAAAGCCAGAAGAAATCATCATGTTTAATATGCCAGCCTGTTCAGCCAGAAAACAAGATTGCTGTTTTCCATACTCGCTGCAAGGCATCTGCACACAGTGTGCAGCCAATAATCAGTGCTATTTCTGCTTCATTGAACATTATTAGGATGAAATCCAGAGATTTTTCTTGTAACAAGAGTAGCTGGAGCATGATCAGGCTTCTGATATACCTATGTATATGTAACCTTTTTGTTTTATTTTTATAGTGTCTCTGACAAGTCGGGAGATGTTGACTCATGGCCTTCTTCAGATGAAGACAATGATGATATAGATTTTTGTCCACAGGTATACCAGAATTTAAAAAGTATTTATTCATAAGGTTGTATTTGAGAGAGTGGCTCCCTCAAAGTAGTGACCATATGTACAATTTTTTAATTCTATATATCCTTGTTACAAATAGTTTACAAATACAACCAAAAATGTAAAATACATTGGGATATCTAATTATATAGATTGGGGATATCCAATTATATAGATTGAAGTCTGTTGTGGACCACTCTTTGAATTTGATCAAATAAGATCCCCTCTAAAATGCTTAATTCACTTCATGAATTCATTTTGTGAGCTTGCATTCCATTAATCCTCTGATTATCATCATACCTTAAAAGAAAACCTTAAAGGAACCGTTTAGTGTAAAAATTAAAAACTGTGTAAATAGACTGTGCAAATTACTAAAAAATGTTTCTAATATAGTTAATTAGCCAAATATGTAATCTCTTAAAATGGTCATAGCTGGTCATAGACATGCAGATATGATCGTGCGAAACGTTTTTTTGGGTTTTTTTTGCACGATTTTCTGACCGTGTGGGGAGTGTCCCGACATTTTTCGTGCCATGGCCATTGGTCATTGGTCGATCGGACAGGTTAGAAAATTTCTGTCCGCTATCGATAATATCTCTGCATGTATTGCCGATCTGCTGATATCAGTGGACTGTCACCAGCTTTGTCGGACATAACTTTGGTACGATGCTGTCAGGGGTAGAACATCGTCTGATCTGTTCTTTTACTACTTTATTTAATCTGAAAGGTTAGTGGCAGGTCGGGAAATTGGGACGTCCGATCGTTCGTCCAATACTGCAGGTATATCTGCACGTCTATTGCCAGCTTTACTCTTTGTTAGTCAGCAACTTGAAGGGGGGCCACACGGGACGTAACTGTTCAGTTATTTTGCTTTTTACCCTTAGCATGAAGGTCCGATTCCAAGTCCCCAAGTCACAGATACTTACTGGTAAAACAATCAAGAGAGCTGGAAAGCAGGAAGTTGGGTTCTGGCTATTGTGTTAGACATCTGGCCACTCCAGCTCCTTTATATATTACATATAACTATATTGAAAACATTTTTTATTTTGCACAGCTTATTTACCCATTTTTACAGTAAACAATTCCATTAAGACTGGCCTGATATTCTTGATCACCTTAGTTAATTTCTAAATTTAAATTAAATTCACACTTGCAATCAGTCTTCAGTTTTTTGTTGTTTTTGAAATGTTTACTTTTATTTATTTATTTGCAAAAAATATGCTTGGAATTTCAAATACCATCTGGTTGCTAGTCTTAACTTTCTATAACAACTAAGTAACAGTTTGGAAATCAGATTGGATGAACATAAGATAAGGACCTGAAAACAAAGATTACATAGTTAAAGGAAACCTATACCCCTGATCAATGTAGGTCTCTATTAAAAAATATATTGCATATATATTGTGTGTGTGTGTGTGTATATGTATGTGTGTATATATATATATATATATATATATATATATATATATATATATATATATATATATATATATATATATATATATATATATATATATATATATATATATGTGTATATATATATATATATGTGTATATATATATATATATATGTGCATATATATATATATATGTGTATATATATATATATGTGTATATATATATATATATATATATATATATGTGTGTTTGTGTGTATGTAATGTTTCAGTGAGTCATGTGACAGAAATGACATCAATAAGCTCTGATTATAACCGATGACATCACTAAGCACTGTTTAGATGGATATCATTTACAGGATATTCATGGCTCTTGTGTATTATACACATATATATTAGGCTTGCAAAATCATAGAACATTTTGCAAGCTCCAACTGATTCGTATGTGTCTTGCTAAGCAAAATCCTAACCCTTAAAGTGATCAAACATTGAAGAACTTTACAACTGAAGGCAACAGGTTTTTTTAGTAGGGCCAAACTTTATTGAATTTGTTCAAAGTTTAATAAGCAAATTAGGGTTTGTATTCAGTGTGTGTGTTTTATAAATTTTTTTTTTTATATTTTTATAATTTGTAGAAGACTCCAAAGCCAAGCTTAACACAACTTCTGGAAAAGAAAAAACATGGTTAGTAAAAATAACTTTATTTGTATTAAAAAATTTTAATTACCAGATTTCATGTGAAATTCTATTTTTCTTTGTTTCTAATGTAGCTTTTGGAAATTCTAGTATTGCTACAACACAACCTGTAGGCTTTACTCTGCATAGTACATCAATTAGTGAAGATGAATCTCTTCATGGTAGTCAAGATGAAGATGTGAACAACCAGCAACATCCTAAACCTTTTTCCCAAACACCTGCCTTCCCGCATCCTTTGTATTTAAGTCCTGGCTCCTTTACAAAACCTCCCCAGATGACTTCTTCTCCCCTTCCAACCATTACTAAGGTAAAATGTTTAATACTGCTTTGGTTATTGATTTTGTGTTTTATTCTTTTCCTTTACCTTACTTTCGGGAAGATAATAATATGAATAATAAGAAGGAAAATTCCAAACCACATTCAGATATAGTCAAGAAAAGAATTTTTAAAAATATTTCTAACCTAAGATCCCATGAGAAATGTGATGATGCTGTGAATGAGGACAATAAGCAGAAGAGTACAGAGAATGAAGTGGCTGAAAAGTTTGTGAGTGAGGGTGAAGAAAATGAATATGAGGCAATTTCTGGACAGTGTGAGGATGAAGACTGTGAGGAGGATTCTGAGCAGTGTGAAAATAAAGATTGTGAGGAGAATTCTGAAGAGTGTGAGGATGAAGATTGTGAGGAGAATTCTGAAGAGTGTAAGGATGAAGACTGTGAGGAGGATTCTGAAGAGTGTGATGATGAAGAATGTGAGGAGGATTTTGAAGAGGATGAGGATGCTTCTGAACAGTTTGAGGGTGAAGAATTTAAGGAAAATTCTACACAATACAATGGAAAAGAATTTAAGGAAGATTTTGAACAGTGTAGGGATGAAGAATGTGATGATAAATCTGGAGACCATGAAAACTGTGAAGAAGCAGACCACGATGATGAATCTGTAGACCATAACAACTGTGAAGAAGTAAACCATGATGATCAATCTGTAGACCATGAAAACTGCAAAGAAGTCCTTCAGCAGTCTGAGAATGAAGATTGTGAAGATGGTTCTGTACTGCATGAGAAGAGATACTGCAAAGATGCCCTCTCACTTTATTTAGATGAAGACTCTGAAACACACTCTACACAATGTGAAAAGGAGGCATGCAAAGATGATCCTAGACAATGTAAGGAAAAAGAATGTGAAGATGGCCTTAGACAGCATGAGGAAAAAGAACAAGGGCACCCAATACATGTGGAGAAAAATGAAAACGGAGAAAGTTCATCTTTAAAATATCAGGAATATGATTATGAAAACTTTAAAGAACACACTGATAAAAGTAACACTCTAACAGATGAGCATTTTGCTGCCGAAGCACCAGCAATTCTGCAACATTTAGCTTTAGATAACGTCAGTGAAAAGACTGATAAGAAAAATGGTACATCAACAAGCAGACAAAATGTGATTAATAAACTAACATTTTCAAAGAGGCATCTCGAAAACAATTGTGATGACGATAAGCACACTGGGCAACCATTAAAAGATTTCAAAGATGTTTCAGACGGTGATGGCATTCCAGTTTCTTTGATAACCGGCTTGTATGAAAATTCTGATGAGAATGTAACGTCACTAGCTGAAAATGAAATAACTTCATTAACAGCCAACAGAGTCAAAACTTGTGATAAAAGAGATGATTCCCAGATTGCTTTCAGAGGAAATCTGGCTTCTCCTAATATCAGTAGCTCAGCTGATAGTAAAATTGTGACAGGATCCAATCTAAAAATAAAGGGTGATGAATTAATGCATGGGACACAGACAAAAATATCAAAGATACACGTAAGTACTGAAAAAGGTAAAGTACGATGTGCGTGTGTGTTTACATTTGTTTAAGCTCTCATACCTCCCAATTGTCTCTGTTTATGTGGACAGTTTTGATTTTAGAGCCTTAAGGGGAAGGGTTTGGGCTTCAGGTTGAACTATAGTCATTGCTGAGCAAAGGAGGGGTTTTGCCTGCAACATCAAACATGTCCAGTCTAAAGTTGTGAGGTATGCTAAATTATCATACTTTCTTTCTTAGTAATTCTCTTGTTTTCATGAGTCTGCTACTTTAAAGGAAAACTAAAGTTTAAAGGGGTGGTTCACCTTTAAGTTGATTTTTAGTATGGACAATTCGAATCAACTTTTTAATGGGTTTTCATAACTTATTTGTAATAGTTAATTATTTGCTTTCCTCTTCTGACGCTTTCCCGTTTGCTGAAATTGCAAACCTGAGAACTGATGAATAAAAAGCTATATATAATAACTCAAAAACACACATTATAAAAAAAAATTGTCACAAATATCAGGGCTGTGGAGTCAGTACAAAAATCCTTCGACCCCGATTCCGACTGCTCTGTTTTTAAAGGAACAGTAACACCAAAAACTTAAAGTGTAAAAAATATAATGTGCTGTTGCTTTGCACTGGAAAAAACTGGCATGTTTGCTTCAGAAAGGCTACTATAATTTATATAAACAAGCTGCTGTGTAGCCATGGAGGCAGCCTATCTTGAAAAAAGGAACTGGTTACATAGCACATAACAGATAAGCCCTGTCCAATACTATGGTGTTTTATCTGTTATTTGTTTTTTAACCTGTGCAAATACTCAGATTTCGCAGTGCAAGCTAACAGTGTATAATATGTTAAATACTTTAAATGCTTTCATATTTTTGGTATGACTGTTCCTTTAATATACTAATGTATTTTCCATGTTGATTAAAAGAAGTTAAGTACACAACATACAAGGCATTTTATCACTGCCAAAGCTCAAAAATATAATCCTGGTAATTCTAAACCAATCAAAGTTAAACTATATAAACTTTTATGGAAAACCTAAAACAATTCATATTTTAATTGCACTTGGTATATAGCTGTAGAATAGCTATTAAATACAATCCACAGTTAACTAAAGTATTGTTCTTAGAAACATAATTGCCTCTGCCATATCCTCCTTCAAAGAAGCTCTTAAATCTGGTTTGATTATTTTTGATACATTTTTGGCGACTCAGACTCCAGATACCCAAAATTGCTCCCGACTCCACAGCTCTGTAAAATATTACTCTCTACATCTTAGGAAAAGTTAACTCAAACTTGAACAACCCCTTTAAATCACGCCGAAGAACTTCTACAAAAATACCTTGGGCCATGGCAGTAATCCGCTAACAGTAAGATTGTGGCATGCACTGCCGTATCATGTTGTGATGACTGATTCTGTTTATGCTTTTAAGAGTCACTTGGATGATTTCTTAGTCAATCATTATATCCAAGGCTATTGTGATTCTTAAATCTATAATTAGTATTGCTATGGCTATATATAATTTATGTGAGGCTATGGAGGGGTCAGTGTGAGTGTGTGTATGTATGGATGCTGGGTTTCCTGTGGAGGGGTCTTTTTAAAACCCGATTTAACTATGCAACAGGAACACCGGCCTGGGGTATCGGGTAAGCTATTAAAATCACGGGTGGGTGACTAACATTTGGCATAACCCAGTGATCATGGCTTTAGTTCTCCTTTAAATGCTTGAAGTATTGTATACTGTTTGTGTGCTTGCTTTGACACAGCCTCTACATTGAATTGACTTTTATAATATGACTTTGTGTATGATTAAATGCTATACCTAAACAAGTGTAACAAACTGGAAAACTTTTGTAAATACTTTAATTTACCTGTCTGCTTTTAGTGACCTTTGACTTGGGTTCTGAAATTACAGCATTAGTATTGAAATTATGGAAAGGTTAAGCTTGCGTAGGTGAGCTTTGGAAGCCATAGGTAAATTGGTGGACTTTGGACTTCCATGCTATGTCTCTACATTAAAGTTTCTGGGGCTGATTAGTCCAGTATCCTGAAACTTTTCATGTTTTTCTTTAGCAAGACTCTTCAAATGCAGATGATGAAAATAGTGACTTTGAAGAATCTGTAGAAAGAAGTCCCATTAAAGCCAATGTGCCTTCTTTGAGTTTATCTGGTGAAACATATTCCAAAGAAAAGCTGCAAGATGTTGAAGGTCCTGCTGTTAGAAAAGGTGTGGTCTCCTTTTTTATATGATGTGATTTTTTTTTTTTAGTATTTACCATGCATTAATATGTCTTTCACAAGATTGTGCATTTTACTTGCCTTTTACAATTTTTTTTTTAACTTAAGTACATGCTTGCAAGAATGTGGTTAATCTAAACTACTAGTATGATAGCTGATAAAACGTTGCCTTAAGATTCTCTGGATTGTAAGCGTTAAAGTGTAACCTTAACCAGGATGGTGGGAGTTTTAAATTTAAATCTTCTGCCACCAAAGTTTCCTCCTCCGTTTTATTCTGTATTGGCATTAAAATGTAAAATGCACCCAAATTTGATAGTATCCCCTATTTGTAGTTCAAATTTCTAGTTTTGGCAGTGGTTTATGGATCCTCATCTCAGTTTACGTAGTGTACAAGATACTGCAAAATCAGATTAAGGATCTAGTAACTGTATTTCTACATTTCTTACCATAGACTTTTAAGTTTGCCTTTCCTTTTCCTACCTCACTTTACAGCTAATAGGCTAGACTGTCTATTAAACTTGAAAGTGGTGTAACATATTTCCTGAACACAGGTCATTGGAATTATATTCAGAATCAGTCCACCCCAACATACGCTTAACAAGTTCTTCTTTTATTCAAACAGTGGAATTAATGTCTGAACTGGGCTTAGAAGAAGATGATATTGAATCGCCTTGGGATTCTGAGGTATGAGCAATAATTCATTTTTTTTTATGAATCATATACATTTTTGACCATGCTGTGATTCTTCAAAAAATGTAAAAAAAAAAAATCCTCTGCACTCACCTATGTTAATATATGTAGGACCTTGATATCTAGTGCATGATACTAATAAATATGCCCTTCACCTTAAACAAAACAGGGATTGTTTGTACACACAGAAAATTGTTCTTTGCAACAATCTATGGACAGATTCCCCTGTGAAGCCTCCCTTGGATGGTTTCTCTTCTCAAGTTAACTTTGGTGACTCTGACCCTGGCCTTGAGAATAGATGTACTTAACAGAAAGAGCAGCTGATAACTTTGTTTTTTGTATGCTTTGAATTGTTGACTTTCTTTACTACCAGGTTTCTTAATGTTTTGTGAGTTCAGGATCAACAGAACTGTGTGAAATAAAGTATGTCTATGTTTCGCCTACAGTTGTCTCTGGTAACTAAACTTCCCCAGCAATTTCAATATATTAAAGGAGAAGGAAAGTAATTTTGCCACTTGGGGATGCCAAATGTAAGGCACCCATAAGTGATTGTATATACTTACCTGACACTCACAGCTTCAGATGTGCAGTAGAACTGTGTATTTGTCTGCCCTGGGAAATTTGAAGAATGAAGAAGCAGGAAGAGGATTGCTCCATGGTGCTTGCTGGAAGAACCCCTGGCCAATGCAGTTTTCTGCTGATAGGAGCACCGGTCCAGGGTGTCAAGTAAATACAATCACTTGGGGTACCTAACATTTGGCATCTCCAAGTAACAAATAACTTTCCGTCTCCTTTAAAGCTGGCAAACTGCAAAATCATTCCTGGTTTGGCAAGTCCTACTCTCACTTTCATCTGATTCATTAAGAATTCTATTTCATCATACATTTTTACATGGACTTAGGTTTACCTTTAACTTGCTTTTCAAAGTTAAAACTCTTCAATTATTGCCCTTCTTATTCGGCACCACAGGGATTACCTGTAGAGACCACAAAATGGAAATGGTGCATTCAAGTTTTCTTGGCTGTCATATTAGCTACTGCAAATCCACACACTGACTGCATTTGATGGGTAAAATTCCGTGCGCATGACCAAGTTCAGATACCTAAATTTGTTTCCTTACAGCATTGCTGCACTAAGTATTTTAAAGAGGTAGATCACCTTTAGATTATTTTCAATATGATATACAAATTGACATTCTGAGACAATTTGCAAATGGTTTTCATTTTTTATGGCTTTTCAGTTATTTAGCTTTTTGTTCAGCAGCTCCCCAGTTTGGTATTTCAGCTTCTATCTGGTTATGAGGGTCTTATTTTCATTAGCAACCAGGCAGTGGTTTGAGTGAGATACTGAAATAAGTATAGGGGAGAGCTTCGTAGTAAGATAAGTAATAAGAAATAACAATAACAAAGCATTGCCTCACAGGCTGCCAGGGTCAGTGACCCCCATTTGAAAGCTGTAAAGAGGTACAAGGGGAAGGCAAATAATTTAAAAAAAAATATACAGAATATATAATGAAAGACATATTGCAAAGTTGCTAGGAACAGGACATTCTGTAACATACTAAAACACAATAATAACTTGAACCACCACTTAAATAAACTGTTAGAAATTGGATGGGGCTTGACATGAAAAATATAAGATAGAAAGTGAGAGTTACAGTTGGCAACTCTCAGCAAATAGTAGCCCAAATTAGTGCAGCATAGATGCTAACTGGGGAGCAATACATGGGGGAATTAATACTAGGCAAGAAGTTTGATGTTTAGTAAAATTACATCAACATTTTTTTTAAACTATAAAGACACAAAGCTCTTGAAATGACATATTTATATCACTGCATACAACAGTCACACTTCACAGGCCTCAAAAGCCCTACATAAATTATACAAATGTTTGCTGTCATGCTAGATCAACTTAAAGAGATTGTGTGTGAGAGTAATGTGTATTTGTAACTGGATTTTTGAACATACCAGCTGTAACAAAGGATATCATCACTAGCATGTTTATAGTATAATGAAGGCAAAGAAAATAGAACACGTACATATATTTTGTATCTTTGGTTGGTGTGCAGATAATTTTATAATGTTAAATAATATTCAATGCTGTGCTTATTGTTTTATTGTGTTTTTATTTTTCATTGTAGTCTGCTTCTGAAAGTTCCAGAAAACAAGTTGTTAGCGACTTACCGTTGCCTGCTGCCAAAACACATATGCAGTGTATTTCAGAGGAATCAAATGAGGGTATGTACACATCACTTTTTTTTTTTTTTTCTGTAAAGAGTTATTGTTACTGTTGAGTTTTGATGCAAAAGTAATGTATTGAACTAGGAATCATAGCCACAGCTTTTGGATGAGATTTTGGGACTTGAGGGTCATAGCAACTGCAGGGTCTGGGTTTGATATCACTGCCTCAATGATAAATATATCTGCATAATGCAAACAAGCTGATACACATTTATTTCTACAATTAAGCTCAAAAACTAAAAGGCCCATTTATTAAAGGTCAAATTTCGAACTTGTGAATTTTTTTAATTCGAATATACTCACAATTCAACTGGGAGGATATTTATGAAAAATAATATTCCGACCCAAAAATTCAAATAGTATTCGATTTAACTGCACTGAAAAAATACAACTTTTGATTTCATATTGTTTCTAAGTAAGGCAAATTTGCAGAATAGTGATGGGGTAGCATTCCCCCAATCACTAGCTTTTACTGAACATATTTGCTTGTTGTTTAATTTGGATTTAGGAATGAGTAAAGGAGGGTTTAGTTTGTACAGAGACTACTCCATGAACTGCTGATTTTTTTTTTTTATTGTACTTATGTGGAAATGAAGTAGAATGTGGCTTTATTTTAGTTCCAGATTCTACCCTGTTTAGTGCAAGAAATAACAAAGGCACGCATAACAATAGGCAAAAAACAAGTTCAGCACAAGCCCTATTTGTTGAACTAATGTTGAAAATACTCTCCCTTTAATGACTGTATGAAAAAAATATTTTATAAAGCAGCTCTGGACCTGACACCTCTCTCTTAATTCAAATTGGAGCATTTTCTGTTTTTTTTCTGCATTTCACTAATGCAGTGTTTTGCACTGATACTGCAGATAATGCAGTGTTTTGCATAGTGTGTAAAATCAGTACAGGTATGGCACCTGTTATCCAGAATGCTTGGGACCTGGGGTTTTCTGCATAAGGGATGTTTCCATAGTTTAGATCTCCATATTCAAAAAATAATTTAAACATCAAACCAAATAGGATTGTTTTGCCTTCAATAAGGATTAATGATATCTTCGTTGGGATCAAGTACAATGTACTGTTTTATTATTACAGAGAAACAGGAAATTATTTGATTATAATGGAGTCTATGAGAGATGAACTTCCCATAAATCAGAGCTTTCTGAATAACAGGTTTCTGGATACCATACCTGTACCAGGTATGAGAGATGACTAAGCTTCTCAAGCTTACAACAAAAATGCTTACAGCCCACAATAAATCCTTGTTTACTTTAAGAATTGATAATCAATTTATTAGAAGTGATGCAACTCCTATAAAATTATATAATTTTTTTCTTCTGTTTCATCTCATGTTTCTGTGAGTTGATGTATGTTCACACATTTTGTTCTCTAGTTTACAAAACAATTATTTTAAAAATGTATATGTCAGTGTAAGACAACCAGCTAACTAGAAAAGAAAATGAAAATATACTTTGGTTCCTTCGCTAGATGTGTTTTACAGACCTTCTTTTCTAATGCTATCAAGAAGCATTACAAAGCAAGATGTGTGCTGGCCTGACTGCCAAAGTGGTAGGAGCCTTACAAAGATTAAAAAAAAGTCTTATGAACATTTTAACCACACTAATAAACCTAGTTTTCTTGCCATACTAAAGTTTTGCTTCCATTTAATATAATTTCTGGCTTTAGCTTGGCAAACAAACATGGCCTTGCATGGTATAAATGTATATTAATGTTATTTCATGATATTCTTTTTCTTTCCTTAGAATTTTCTGAGAAAAGTGCACCTGTGGAATCTAAACAGGTAATCTTCTTATTTAGCACTAAAGATTGTTTTCTTATTAAGCACTAAAGAAACAGTTTTATGTTATGAATCCATCAACATTATTGTTTACTTATTATTTTCTTAAACAGCCAAAGTTGCTTCACGGAGCTTTACAGAAATCTGTTTCCTCACGCTTATCAGTAGCAAAAGATTGTAAGAGCACAGTAAAGTCAGGTAAAAAATATCACACAAATCTGTTTAATGACTCATAAATACAGAAATGTTAAAATATTTGGTCATTTAATCTCTGTATACTTTTGTTTTAGATTTAATGGACGATTTAGGATTAGATGATGCTGATGACATAGAAGGTAGTATATAAGCCTTTTTTTTTTTTTTGTTCCAGTCAACCAATGTTTAAATTTTTAACTTGCGTACTGTGGTAAAAGTACAGAATTGTTAATGTATTGTCATGCTGTGGGTTAAACAGGTAATTAAAGGAGAAGGAAAAGTGTAATTACTAGGGTGTACCAAATGTTAGGCACCCCCAGTGATTATAATTGCTTACCTGAGACCCTGGTCTGGTATTCCTATTTACTGAAATACATTGGCCAGGGGTACTTCTGTATGAGCCCCACGTTGCATGCACACTAGAGTGAAAAGAAGTTCAGCTTTCTACTCTACTGCACATACGCACCTAGACCAGAATAAAGAAAAAAGATGATGGTGGTAGCATGGCACTCCTACAACAGTACACTGGCCAGTTTTCAGCATAAAGGAGCACCAGCCCGGAGTCTCAGGTAAGTGATCATAATCACTGTGGGGTGTTTAACATTTTGGCACCCCAGGTAATTATTTTTTGTACTTTATATCTGTGCAATTCAGTAATTTCAGTCCAAAATGTACAATTGTTGGTGTGTGTGTGCCCCCCCAAAGATGTAGGCCTCTGTTTTTTCAACTTCATAGTTTTTTTATTTTATTTAGTAAACACAAGAGTTTGCAGTTCAGCACAGAAATATACTATAAGTGCACCTGTGCCTGCATTTTCAGCCGTCTGAGTTTCAGCCCCATGCAATATTAGCCTAAACATCTTTGTGCCAATGTTGTGGATTCTATGAGTTCATGTTTCCTTTGATCTGTGTCACACTTTGTGTTTACTGGCAACATATGGTACAGCAGCATCAAAGCACTGGAAAGGGTTACAGACACGCTCTATAGGAATGTATTCGTAAGTAGCATAGGGTTGCATTGCATAGCTGTAATATGCAGTCAAAGCGCTTCATGATTGATCTGAGATCATGATTGATCTGAGATGGAGGGTATGTATTTAAGTTAAAATCCAGAAGTTACCTCTTTCTGCTTAACCTGATGTTTTTCCTCTACCGCATTAAGTAAGACCATTAACTATAGTAAACAAGTTTATATTCATGAAACTACTATTGCGGTGCTGTTGTGCCGCTGCACTAGATCCTTCGTTGATTTTAGTTGTCCTTTGAAGTGACACACAACTGTATAAAAATTTTAAAGAATTCAGTAATTTCAACCCTAGGACCTAATAACCCAGGGATGGCACTACATGTTCAATATATCTGTATTTCAGAGGTAATATAGCCTTCAAAATACACACATGAATATCACCTGAGATCGTCCTGTGATCAGTCGGGCTGATGTAACTTTGAAAATATAGCAATTTTGACAAAACTAAGTGCCAACACTGGCTTTCAGTGCTTGGGGTGGTACTTCTGAATTATTTTGGATCACTTTAAATCTGTCTTAAAAAGTTATTTTTAATGATTAAAAGTCTCATAAAATATGGTATATGCCTGCTTCCAGTATATAGATTTTGGAGCCCATAAATTTATAGTATTTCTTAATATAATTAGAGATTTGCAATCTTCAGACGTATTTTAAAATGGAATTTAATTATTTGGCTGCCTCATTTATGCCCAACTTTTTCAGGGGAATAGTGGATCACCTTAAACAAAAGCATGAATTATAACATAATTGTGTTTGTGCCCTCTAAATAAAAATGCAGCTGGAAATTATTAATTAATTATTGTAAAAATGTAAAACGCATCTACATTTTTTTTAAGTTTAACAAATCTGTGTATGGTTCATATGTTAATTAAGATGCATCAGACTGGGACTCTGCTAGCCTTTCGCCAAAATATACAATGCCCCATCAAAGGACTACATGTCAAGTGCAGAACAGAAGAGACGAAATACTGCCGAGGACTGAGGCTCCTTTACCAACGGTCAGCGCTATTATTCCTCCCGTCCCTTTACCAACAGAACTAAAACCTGATGAGGATGATCAATCTACAACATCAGAAGATGAATTTAATTCCACTAATAATGCTGTCCCAGAACTTCCAAATTACAAAGAAGGTAATTTTTTTTTGTATGTGGTCATTAAAATTATTGTGCAAAATTAAAATGAGCTAATTTTATGGGGCCTAATACTAATTATAAAAATACTAAATGGATTCTGACATTTTACAAAACATTTGACAAACATGAATGCAATTTTATAGCCTTAAACCTTGGCGTTCCAAGTTACAGAAAGAAAACTAGATGCTCCAAGCATTACTGATTACAAATCCTATTAAACATGCTTTTTTGTGATTTAAATAAACTATACCTTTATACATTTTATTTTGTGTAATACCAAAATAAGAGAACAGATATTAAAAAGATATCACGTCTAATGCTCATTGAACTAAAGCCAGTTCAAGGACTCAATCATTAGTATAAAATAGTAAATTATTATTTTATATACTTGTACATTTAGGGGCATATTTATCAAGGGTCGAAGTTCGAAGTTAAAAAAACTATGAAATTCGAATTCAAAAAGACCAACCGAATAGAGGTCAAAGTGGTCCGTATTCGGCCTACTTCGAATCGTATGATCGAAGGAATAGCGCCTTCGATTCTAAGTTTTTTCCCCAAAAAACTTCGATCTCTCAAACTCCACCAATTGCCTCCATATAGGTTCTACGAGGTCCCCCATAGGTGAAAACAGCACTTTGGCAGCTTTTAGGTGGCGAATGGTAGAAGTTTTAATGTACATGTATATTTTTCAACTTCGAATCAAAGTTGGACTATTCAATGGTCTAAGTACCCAAAAATTACTTCGAAATTCGAAGTTTTTTACTTCGAAAATTCACTTCGACCTTTGATAAATCTGCCCCTTAATATAGTATCGTGATTAAAGGGTAGCTTATAAAATGATTTCCACAGTTATTTTTTCTCTGTGGAGCTGTACAAACTTTCCAGCTACTGGTACAGGTATAGGATCTGTTATACAGAAAGTTCCAAACTACAGTAAAGCCATCTCCCATATAATCCCATTTTAAGCAATTAGTTCATATAAATGATTTCCTTTCTCTGTAATTCTAAAACAGTACATTTTACTTGATCCTAACTAATATATAATTAATCGTTATTGGAGGCAAAACAATCCAGTTGGTTTTATTTATGTGTTAATGATTTTTAGTAGACTTAGGGGGTTATTTACCAAAGGTCGAATTTTAGAGGTTTTTTTAATACCTCGAATGAACTCACAAATCAAATGGTTTCTAATTTAAGAAGAAGCTCAAATGGAAAACTTGAATCAGTGAGTTTGGTGTTAATGGAGTTTTCGGGCAAAACCCTCTGAAAAAAACATCATAAAGTCTTTTAACATCTTCAAATCTTTAAGGGACCGATACGGTTGACTCCTACATGACCTGGACAGGTTTTAGATGGTGTATTTTCGAATTCACGCTATTTCCAGGGTCAGGGTTTATTAAATCTTAAAATAAAATTAGTTTTTTTTTAACCCGAAAATAGATTTTTGACAGAAAACCTTGAAAACTCACATTTTAATGGAAAACACAACTCGAACCTTAATAAATCTGCCCCTTAAAGTATGGCGATCCAAACTATGGATAGATTCCCAGGTCCCAAGAAATCTGGATAACAGGCCCCATACCTCTACATCAGGGGTGTCCAAACTTTTGGCTCGCCGGGCCACATTGGAAAAAGAAAAATTGTCTGGGGCCACCCATGAAATACACAAACACGTTTGATTTGTAAAAGTAAAGGAAATACACAGAAAAGAACTACAATGCCAGTTGGATAACCAGATGGAGCTATACACTGGAATATGGGACAACTGGATATTAAATAGACTTATTGTTATATTATTATTACTAACTGGGCAATGGGCAGAGTTCCTCCTCCTCCTATATCCTTTGCGACATGACGTGTCCCCCACAACCAAGCCGGGCCGCATTCATATGCATCCTGGGCCGCATGTGGCCCTCGGGCCGCAGTTTGGACACCCCTGCTCTACATCATAAATCCCAAATTCTGTGTAAAAATATGCTATTAATTATGCTACATTATCTGCTGCTGTGTCAAATGTATTGTGGCTTATTTATTCTCATTTACAAGAATTGCATTTTGTTATCTTCAATTTTTTTACATATAGATTCTTTGAAAGAAATTGTGGAAAAAAATACTGTGGTAAGTTTTTTGGCATGCATTTGTTTTCTTGCATAATCGTTTGATCTTTTTTCTAGGAGTTTCTGGGGGTTCACAAAATATTGCTATTTATATGACTATACAGCTGAACCCATTATTCCTTTTTAAAGAGGTTTTATATGTTTTAGCCTATGGATTATTGAGTATTTGATATAAAACAATTCACATTAAGTTTTAATTAAATCAACTTTTCTTAGTCGATAAAAGGTTCATACAACAACATTTAGTGGGTTATTTGCTAAAACTCAAATTAAATATTTTTATTAAACCAAGCTCGACCAAACTCCCATCCACTATTTTATCTTATTTATCAATGAAAAAACTCGATAAAATCTTTTAGATTTGAAGCCTGAATCGCTCAATTTTTTCGGGTTATCGTCTGAAAACTCCGAAACTCATCACTGATCACGATATCTTCAAATTGTAAAAGGGACATCTGCCATTGACTTCTACATGACCTTGACAGGTTTGAGATGGCGGATTTTGAGATTCTGACTTTTTGCAGCTTCGGGGTAAAATAAATCTTGAAAAATTAGTTTTTCCCTCAAATTTTTTGCCCCAAAAACCTCGACCAGAAAAATTCGAGGTTTAGTAAATAACCTCCTTAATCAACATTTTTAAGATTATTCTTTCTGAAATTTAACCAAGATAATTGTTTGCTATAGAATGCAAGTTCAAAGGAAAAATTATTCCAGCTTTTGAAATTATTCCACATCAGTTAATGGTAAATGTTTTGATGCAATATGATTCCCATTTACTTTCCTAGTGTTTTATCACTGGACCATATCTTAAAAAACACCATAGATAAGCCTGATATTTGATTTCAAGTTCCAGAGACTCAACATGTTCCGAATCTATGCAGCATTTTTGTGTTCCTAGCTTTGTTGGCCAGTTTGTCCTGTTGTAATTATGAACGTGTTCATATAATGTCCTGTTTAATGTATATTTGGTTAAATTACAGTTCATGATCACTGTCTAATTTCTTTTGTCTGTGTGTATGTAATAAAGCATGTGTTAAAGGAACACAGTCTAACAAATATGACTGTTAAAAATCGGACAGAGAATGCCCAGCATCAGGCTGAATATGAGACTGTAATGCAAAAATTGGAAGACAACCATGAGTCGACTGACTTAGAATTGTCGTGGGAGGAGAAATATGAAAAGATGTGGGTCGACAATGAAAAAAAAGATGTTAAAACGCATTTCAAAACCATAACTGCTGAGCTGAAGCAAAAATTTGGTGAACTTTATGAAGAAAGAATACCAAGAACCAATAAAACCATGTCTAATGCAAGTAAACCTTTCAACAACAAATTATTTTCAGCCATTACAGATTGTACAGATTATACACATGCATTACCTAACGTAGAACAAGAAAATTGCAATGCAGCAGGTACAGAACTCAAATCTAAATTGGTATACAGTGAAACTCCTTATTCAGTCACAGCTGGGAGTCTACCGAGTAATAATTTGCTGTGGGACCAGGATAGGGAAAAGAAGTCTCGGGAATTTATTGTAGCTTTTGGTACTTCTGAAAAAGGTAACTTTGCAGATTCTCTGGGTCTGCAATCTGAGGACAAATATATTGTTGCTCTTCAGGAACAGAAATGCAGTAATCCTAATTTGAAAGTGGAAAAGCCTAAAGGAGATACATTGTCTTTAGCTCAGAAGGACAATACTCAAAAGCTCAAAAAAGATGATCATTTATCTTTTATACCTTCAAACCTTTCCAAAGAAACTGTGACTTTAGTGAGTAAAGTAAGTAAACTTCAAGACTCTACTGAGTGTGTGTTGGATCAGCAGCATGGAGATAAACATGTACAGGCCCAACAAACTGAACATACAAGTTCAGGAGTGGTGGAAACCTCCATTGTCAATCTCAACAAAGAACTCGAGCAAGATG
The DNA here is from genome assembly GCF_017654675.1 of Xenopus laevis. NCBI lineage: Eukaryota > Metazoa > Chordata > Amphibia > Anura > Pipidae > Xenopus > Xenopus laevis. The sequence goes on along the minus strand of NC_054375.1, from coordinate 75,365,441 downwards.
TAAAAAGATTTAAGAATGAGGTAGGAATTCTACAAATGGCATTTCTCAGTTTGGCAGAAGAGAAAGGACAACTGCAGAAAGAGGTAGAGGTTTGCTTCTACTTCGTAATTCTTTTGGTGACTCATCATCATTTTTCCAGCCTATTAGAGAAGGCTGTAATTATTCAAAGCTTGCATACTTTGCATACATTAAATAGCAAAGCCTTGGAGTATGGATGAAGGCTTCTTTATTCTATTTTCAATTTCTCTGGCATTTTCAAGGGATAATAAATTTCAACTGGGACATTTTCATTCTGCTTGCTGTGTGCTTTCAACCTCATCTTACATGAGATCTTTCTGGGTCATTCTCTGTTGCAATTCTGTTGCTGATTTCTTTATTGTTAATGTTAAATCAATTAAGTGCATTGTGTGTGCTGTGCTTCATTTCATTCATTTCCAAGACTTTTTTTTTTAATTTGTCATTAATGTTCAGTTTGTGTTTGATATGGCAACTCTACAAAGGTTTATTTTTCTTTATTACAACAGGCTGATCAGAAAGGAAACAATCAATATGAAAACTCACAAACACAGTCAGAGCAATTGAAAAAAGATAAACAAAATCTGTTTTCTGAAGAGTCACAAACTATTTCTGGGCAACATGTAGATATTCATCCAAAGCTTGACTCAGTAAAAGGGTAAGGAATACACTTATCATTTATGACAGGAAGGAAGATGTCCAATAGAACAGACTACTAAAATAAGCATTTTTCAGGTGGCTGTAAATGGCAATATATGCCTTTGTTCAAAATGAGCAGAGAACTTGTTCTGAAAATGTAATCGGCCTGTAATTTTTATATTTTTCTTATTTTCAGTTATACAGCACTAATGGATCATTGATTGTGGTTGTTTTTTTTTTTTTTTTTTTTACCTTTACTGGTACTAAATTCCCCAAAACTCCTCCCCCGTGGACCTGGGGAGTTTGTTTTGCAAAATTGAAAAAAAATTTCAGCATTTAGTCATGTTGACAGTGTCAAGTTGACGATTAATGACTGTTAAACATAGCAAATATCTTGCTATATTAAAGAGATACTGACACCAGAATTCAAACCTTTTTTTTTTTTTAGGGATGCACCAAATCCACTATTTTGGATTTGGCAGAACCCCCGAATCCTTCGCGAAAGATTCGGCCGAATACCGAACCGAATCAGAACCCTAATTTGCATATGCATATGCAAATTAGGGGGTGGGAAGCGGAAAGCATTTTTACTTGTTTTCTGACAAAAAAATCACACAATTTCCCTCCCACCCCTAATTTGCATATGCAAATTAGGGTTCGGCCGAGCAGAAGGATTCGGCCAAGTCCTGCTGAAAAAGGCTGAATCCCGAACCAAATCCTTGATTCGGTGCATCCATACTTTTTTTTACATATATCATAACATTTTAAAAAAGCAGCCCCATCAGTGAAAAATGGTGACCTATAGGTAGCTTTTATATATACAATATTTTGAAGAGTAATTTTTTGTCAGTATCACTTTAAGGAACATGGGCATTAAATAATTTTTAGACTTTTTTTAACAGAATGAAAAACATAATGCGTTTTGGGGACAATAAACCATCAAATGAAAAGTTTGTTCTTGATGGTAAACTAGCCTGGAAACAGATGAAAAATACCACGAATGGTGATCCACTTGAAGTATTTGATGATAGTACATTAAGTGACACCTCCCAGGAAGAAGATGGAAGGTATGATTTTAAATTTTGTAGTTACGTGTAAATATATAAAATTGTCATGCTATAATTATGATGTCTAAGGGGCAGATTTATTAAGGGCGAATTTCGAGTTTATGGGAGGTTCTCAAAATTTGAAAAAAAATGACCAATCGAAATTTATTAAAAAATAGAGAATTTTACTTACCTACTTGACGTAAATTCCTTTTCTTCTAGTCCCGACATGTCAGTACACATGGGCATTGACTCTCCCAGACCTGGAGATAGGACCTATAACATAGGTTCCCTCAGCGACTAGAGGGATACCTGCAATATGGTTATCCAACATAAAACCCCACCTGGGGAAGAACAAAAATCCTGCAACTGTTAAAACAAAAGGTTCCCTAGGACATAACCAGAATGATGGCAACGGCCATCTCAGAACTAAAACAACCTAGAAACCACCAGGAAACCAATCAGAAACTAAACACAACTTGGATGCATCTATCACCAGTGCTGGAGAAATACACGATCCTCAGCTATAGCGAGTGGCCCTTAAAAGACTTGGCCCACATTAGCCTAGTCCTGCAGCTTAATGGAAGCAGCTCACACCATTGCTGACTGAAGTCAACTCCATACCAGAGATCAGCCCAAGATCCACCAACTCCATGCTAATAATACCTAATGAAGACTTAACTAGATGAACACCAACTCTGGGTTATCCTAAATCAGTATATCATTGTAACCATTGTAGAGCCATGCTGGTACAACCCAGTAGCTCCACCAACCACCAAATCTAAACTGGGCATACAACAGCACAAGGATAAGCTGCTGGACCAGCCAAATGTGACTTAAAGGGATACTGTCATGGGGAAAAAAAATTTCAAAATGAATCAGTTAATAGTGCTGCTCCAGCAGAATTCTGCACTGAAATCCATTTCTCAAAAGAGCAAACAGATTTTTTTTTTTATTCAATTTTGAAATCTGACATGGGGCCAGACATTTTGTCAATTTCCCAGCTGCCCCTGGTCATGTGACTTGTGCCTGCACTTTAGGAGAGAAATGCTTTCTGGCAGGCTGCTGTTTTTCCTTCTCAATGTAACTGAATGTGTCTCAATGAGACATGGATTTTTACTATTGAGTGTTGTTCTTAGATCTACTAGGCAGCTGTTATCTTGTGTTAGGAAGCGGTTATCTGGTTACCTTCCCATTGTTCTTTTGTTTGGCTGCTGGGGGGAAAAGAGAGGGGGGTGATATCACTCCAACTTGCAGTAAAGAGTGATTGAAGTCTATCAGAGCACAAGTCACATTAGAAGAGTTTAAAAAGAGTTTAAAAGAGTAGGCATACAGACCAATTGAATACTGCCTATTAATAAGTACCAGTTAGCAGACCCATTAGCCATGGACCAAAACAAGGGCTCTAACCCAAACCAAGGGCCATAATAAAAGCCAGAGGCCACACAAGCCCAGCTCCCCGGCGAGAGGCCCGAGGCTACACAAAGGGACCCAGAGGAGTATTTGCACCTTACCTGATAGCAATGACTAGTCTGCAGGATGGAAACTTCAGCTAGAACCCCGATAGCTTTCAGCTGAGGGATATGCAGACTTCCCAGTGTAATGAATATTTCAAACACACTGTGGATACTGATAAATCATACTCACCGGATTCAGGTACCACACTGCTTCAGCAGAGAGATTCACCAGCCAGTACTGAAAGTACCTTGTGTAACAAGAGCCAATACTGCATTTTGCACAGAGGACTCCAGCTCACAACATAAGACTTCAGATAATACGGTCAGAGGAACACAGGCACCTTACCATATAGCTCAGGCTTGTCAGCAGGAATATCCGGACAGGTGGAACAGTGCTTGTTAAGAGCAGATTCATAAGAAAGGAAGGAGGTGCCATACTGCTTGAGCAGTGCAACCTCTAGCCATTCCTGGAGGTGCCTTAGTAACATGAGCCAATATAACTTCTGTGTCTGCACAGAAGATGCAGGTTCACCCATACAAAGCTTAAAATATTAAACGGCAATAGCAACGGGGCCGAAAGGCACATCTGCACCTTATCAGATAGTGTCTGATTAGCAGGATGGAAACTCCAGCCAAAGCCCTGATTGCTCTCAGCTGAGGGACATAATTAGCTAATTAGCATTCAGACTTCCCAGTGCACTGAGCATTTTAAAACACACAGTGGATACTGAAGAATCATACTCACCAGTTTCAGGCTGTTATAACTAGCCCATATGTATACCCATTGCCTTTTTGCAGAAGTTCTGTAAAGTTCTGTAAAGCCTCACCTAACTCAAAAGCAAAAGGCAGTCCAAAAAGCTCACAGGTAACCATGTGGGAAGCCCACACCTGTGTCTGTTCCCAAAAAGCACTAGATTGAATCTTGTGCCTCGCTGGGCAAATAGCAGGGGGGCTATTTTAGCGCAGGGCTAGGACCATGGGTATGCCCACACCTGCACTGCTTCCCAATAAGCGATAATTTACAGATTATGCATCTTGAGGCATTGGGTAAATTCTTCTCCATTACCTGGGAATCATCCCTCTGTGTCCACACAGAGGTAAAAAATAAACAAAAAATACAAAAGAAAAAACAAAAAGCTCACAGGTAACAAAGTGGGAAGCCCACAACTGTGTCTCTTCCCAAAAAGCACTAGATTGAATCTTGTGCCTCGCTGGGCAAATAGCAGGGGGCTATTTTAGCACAGGGCTAGGACCATGGGTATGTCCACACCTGAATTTCTTCCCAATAAGCGATAATTTACAGATTATGCATCTTGAGGCATCAGGTAAATTCTTCTCCATTACCTGGGAATCATCCCTATGTCCACACAGAAGTAAAAAATAAACAAAAAATACAAAAGAAAAAACTGTTTGATTTTTCTCAAAATCGAACGCGGATCAAATTTGATTCGAGTTTTTTCACACAAAAAAAAAAAATTGGTTTTCAAAAGTACACCAAACGACTCTAAATTGATTGTAGGAGGTCATAGGCTAAAACGCCAATTCGTCAGGTTTTATTATTATTATAAACATGTAACATGTATTTATATAGCGCCAACATATTGCGTAGCAGTGTAAAGTAAAGTGATTAAACTAAATCACATGAATTCTATACATAGAACATATGGAGTTACATACATCACAATCAATACCGGTACAAAAGGTGAGGAAGGCCCTATGCATAAAGAGCTTACACTCTAAAGGGAAGGGAGTAATACACAAGGTGTTTTATATGGCGAATAGTCGAATTTTAATTCTTAAAGGGACAGTACATGATAAATTTTGAAATTCGAATTTTCAATTTGATCCTTGATAAATCTGCCCCCCAGTGTTTACTGTTGTCAGCGTGTATTAGCTCTTAACATTATATTATTGTGAGTTATTTTCATACACTATTATTTATTCACACGTGCATGTATTTTTTTAAGGGTTCCCGGCAAATTTACCAGTGAAAACAATAAGGTAATGTGGAGCATTGTTTATTTTTTTGTCTCTTTTTGAAAGTTGAAAATCTCCTTGTTGTTTTGACTTCTTTTTACAAAGTAGATCCAAAGCAAACCCATCATAAGGTACCCCTTTAAAATCACTGTTGTGTAAAATCCTTATATTTTTGATTTATATTTAGCAATATGGAATTAATTTATGATTAACACGTTTTTTTAAACAGAATAAAGAGTGAAAGTGTGTGGGTATGGTGTATAGATGAATACAAGTGTAGGGAACCAGAGGGCTGCCTGTTCCACACATCAGCATTCTTGTCAGCTATTATCTTTTTTGTATTGCAGGGAGGAGTAAAATTAATCCAAAATAATTTTTTACATATGTATATAGTGAAAAAAAAAGAGAAGCAAGATGGGGTGGGACCTGTATCAAAGGTGATCAATGGTTGATGAGAGCAGGGAAAAAGAAGAGATATTAAACTGTTATTTTTCACCTGTCTACACAACGTTTTAACAACCAGCTTAATGAAGGTTACCTTTTTAACAGATACTTTTAATAATATAACTATTTTTAAATGGGTGACTCAGGAAGAAATTCAAATTGGACTAGAACACATAACGGTATACAAAGGTCCAGGACTGCACGGTTTTCATCCCGGGGTACTGTGATTGTCAAAGCTCTTTTTTGTGTCAATATTACTTGAGGTTTGGCATGGTGCAGAGAAATTGGCAAATTGCTATTGCAATTTTATAACATATGCCTAAACATAACATATATCAAAACAAATCAGTGTATATGCTATCACCCTTTCTTTATCTAGCTTGACAATGCAGGTGAATTGGAGGACTTTAGTCCATCCTCAGACACAGCAACTGAAGAATTTGGAACACCTACTTTACCTTTTAGGAATGCAAAACTGCTTATTGAGCAACTGAGCGCTGACAGTCAAGGTAACTTAGTTTTACTGTACTGTACTATTGTATCATTATATCAACCTTTTAATTAATCCTTAACATCATTTTATCATCTGATCATGCAGATTCTGTCAACGTGTTAAAATTTCAAAATATAATTCATGAATATGAAAGAACTATACAGAGAGAGAATGGAAGATATAAACTCCTAGCGAGGAAAGTAAGAAAAATGGAAAATGAGAAAAAAGACCTACAACAAATCGGTGAAAAAAACAGGGAACTTAAATCAATGTTGGATCACCAAAAAGTGGAATGGGAAAGTGATCTGAACAGTTTGAGGTAACATTAATAGTCTAATCAGTGATGTTTAGAAAACTCCATCAGTCTAGTGCTCTTTTACTGAACATTTGATTCTTGTATAGGTATTTATGCTCTCGGGCACCGAGATGTGACCATAAATTTCTATAGCACCTGGTGCTCGGGTTTATGCTAATTTGACTGTTCAAATCAGAAGAAAGTATGTACAATTGTCAGTGTGTTCTGTATGCTTTCGGTGATTTGACGGGACGGAGTAGTTTCCTCCAAATCAGCTCTTCTGAAAGTGCTTGACTGTGTTGTATTATTTATGTATTTGGAATGGACTTGATTATAGTCTTTCTAAAATAAAAAAGTGTGGGTGCAAATAAGGTAGAGTAGAGAGCAAGGAAGGGGCAGTGACTTTTGAGTGGAGAGACTCAGATGGGGAGTGGGACTGTTTTTACATCCTAAAAAGCATGTTGTCTTTGTGTGACCTACCAACAACTAGTGATTTTCTAGTGGTCTGCTGGCTTACCCCCCAGAATTGGAGTTGGCCTCTCTCAGGGCCACTATCAGAAACATTGGGGCCCTGTACAAGTTATTTATATGGATCCCCCCCATCAGGGCCGCTTCTGCCATGAGGCAAGGTGAAACCCTTGCCTCAGGCGGCAGTGAGCGGCCAGTTACAAGGGGCGGCAAAAAGCCGCCTCTTGAAACTTTCAGAGCCGAACTTCCGGGTTTTAACCCAGAAATTTGGCTCCGCTAGTGCAAAGAGCGCTCTAGCGCTCAATGCACTAGTGATACTGCCCCCTGAAACCCGCTCCGATGCTAATTTTTAAGCGCGGATCGGGAGAGGAGGGGGGCGGCATCTGGGCTACTGCCTCAGGCGGCAGCAGCCCCAGAATCTGCGCTGCCCCCCATGAACACAAGCACACAGTACCAAAAGTTTTGACCACGCATCAAATCAAATTTAGGGATTTGCATAATTTTCCTGATATAGCCGGTCCTCTTTCAGATGAAGATTTCACAAAGCCCAGCCAAACATTACCCACTCCCCTCACCAGTGGTGGCCCTGGTCTGGATTGGTATTCCCATTTCAGGTCTAGTGTTCCTTAGAATTCCAACCCGTTTCTGTCCTGTTCCTCTACCCCCTTCTTTTCTGTTTTTTCAGATAAGATAAACCTGGAAATGGACTTTTCTGTCCCTAAAGTAATAGTGAAGTCTCATATAAACCAGAATATAGTAGTTCCATCGCTGTGGCCAAATTTCAAGAACACCAATGCATGATTGCTTTCCCTAGGTGTAGTTTGTACAGTAAACCAGCATGAACAGGTCCGCCTTGGTTTTTAGTGCTCCTTTTTCTTCATCCACTTCATCCTAACAGAAGAGAATGTTTGGCAAACATAAATCAACTATTGCTAGGCATATGAAAGGATTGTGTCCTTAGAGCTTACTGAGGGTAATTCTATGGCAATCAATCAGATGTTTATCTTTTTTCAGTCAGCTACAAGAAGAACAATGAAAGTAATCACTGATTGGTTGCTATGGGTTACTTACCAGGTGCAATAAGTGCTTATAAATGAACCCCACTGTCTGTGAAAGCTGGGAACTCTCTGTTCAAAATCAGTGCTTAGTCTCATCATTTGGAGAACTTCTTGGGGAGCCAGAAACATGTTTTTAAGGAAATAGTTTGTATTGGTTTGGTAGAGTCCATTAAAAATTCCAAAAAGTTTATTTAAAATTGTAAACTAGAAACTCATCCATAGAATCAAATGGAAATGCAAAATAATAGAAAAAAACAAATGTTTTATTACTTTTATTTGGCAGGTTCACTCTAAAACAGGAAGAGGAAAAAAGGAAAAATGCAGAAATGCTTTATGATAAAAGCCAAGAGCAGTTGAGAAGAAAGGAGGATCTGTGCTGCAAAGAAATGGAGGCAAAGCAGCTGCTTGAATTAACTATAAGAAACTTGGAACTTGAGCTGAGGAGTATGCAGAATAATGTGAAACAGGTATGATTCTACTTTTCTGTAGGCTTTTCCAGTTTACTAAAATGTTAACTGGGGTTTCATAAAGGATTCCATGTAGTTCAAATTTTAGCACATTTGCAAAACACTTTCCTGTTGGTAATATGTATGACGTTAATATTTGTTGATATTGCCTATAAACGCACGTATGGAATTGGGACACGAGGTCAATCTTTTTTAGGTGTATCCATCATAACAGCCAGGGCTTTTTCCCCAGGTATGTTTAACACACATAAGTAAATAAATAAAGGTTTTCTGTGCAAAATAATTGGTTTGTGATTGAGCAATAATTGGCAAATTGAACGTAAATAATACTTTCCATTTTATGTAACAAGGCGAAAGGACAAAACTAATCGAAGTAGACAATGGTATACAATTTATTGAATAAAGTAAAGTTTTTTTGTTTTATTTTTTTACTCGAGCAAGGCAGTGTCATGGTCAGCACCCTAAATCCAGAGCCAATGCTAAGCACCCTGGTCTCAGCTCTTTCACCTTGGGAGGAGCCCTCGGCTAATCTTATGCCGCCAGGTCTTATTAAGAACGGTGCCAAGCTAAGGGTTCTGGACAAGCAGAGGGGCACGATTGTAAAGCAAAAGTCTTTTGGGCAGAAGGTCTCAGTACAAGGAGTAGACAGAAGGTGTAGTCAAATCAGGCCAGATTGGTGCAGGCAGAATACAAACAGAGTCAGACAGGCAAGGGTCAAAAACCGGGATATCTATCAAGAAGAGTCAAGGCAGGCACAGGTCGGATTACAGAGAGTAGAATAGTCGGTTACCAGGCAGGGGTCAGAATCACAGAAGTCAGCGAAGTCAAAAACAGGCAGGGGTCACAACAGGAATCGGATATCAGACAGGAATTCAAATACAGAAGCACCAGGAACTCACTAGGAATGATCCTTTTAACGGGCAATGAGAAACTGTACAAAGTCCCTTTAAATAGGTTTGAATCTTACGCCATTGCGCGCTGACGTCATTACGTCAGCGCCAATGCGCCTGCAAGAAGAGGAGATGCGTGCACTAAGAAGCCAGCATTTTGGAAGAGGATGGGCAACGTGGCGGGCGTGCCCGCGACCCTCTCGAACCACTAGACCACCAGGGAGGTGAGTTGTTACAGGCAGTTTTCAGGGCTTTTCAGTACTGGGGAATTAAGATCCGTTAAGAGTTCCTAAACATAAAGTAATCTTATTTTTTTCCCCACCTACAATTGTGCTAATGTTCTATGCATGCATGTTTATAACATTAAACATTTTTATCAGGTTGAAGAAGAACGTAATGAAGTGCAAAGAATACTTTCCCATGAGCACAATGCAAGAATTGCTCAGGAAGATGTCCTGAATAAAATAAGGAAGAAAAGTGAAGAGGCAGAAAATCAGAAAATGTGGACAAAAACCGCTGACGTAATGAGAGATTGTTTACTATTTAAGGCATAAAATACTGAATTAAAGGCTTTTTAAACTATTAAGTATAATGGACTACTAAATTATTCTGGTAAAATTAGTGTTTGCTTTTCTAATCCAGTTAATGTAAATTGCCCACTTGTAGCAGGAGAAGCAGTCGTGAGCATCTGTAAGGCCCACTTTTAATAGCAGATAAATAAACTGTTTAGAATAACTATGGTTTCATTCTTCAAGCATCACTAAACCTAATTCAGAAAATTTCTGAATATAATGAGTTATACGTTTCACACAGTTTCTTAAATGAGAAATCAAGTTATTCTTTACTGTCCCCCTCTCAGTAATCGTCTCTCTCTTCATGTAGGAGTTGGAGTCGAATTTTGATTGACAATTAGGTCAGATACATTGATGGGTGCTCCCTTTGCCTTGATAATGTATTAACTGTTTCAGAACTGTTTCGCTAACAAGCTGCATGTAAAGAGACAGATTGTGGAGAGAGACAAGTAGAGTGAAGAATGACCTTATTATTTCAGAAATGGTCCAGAATGTTTAACTTATTTATATTTAGAAAGTTTCTTATTTCTATGGGGTGACAGTAATATCATATTTTTATTCTGGTGATAATCTTTCAGACCTCTTTAAGAGGCAAAATACCACCATGTTAAGTATGCGTTCCGTGGCCTGTGCTGAACGTTCTTTTTGGCTATTGTTTTAATCACATAGTCTCTAGTGTCGGTTATTTGTTCAGCTGAACAGGGCAAACTGGGAAACTGAAACTGCACTGTTTTTGATCCTTGTGAGGTAGATAGATTACCAGTGAACAGAATTTCTTCTGTAAAATGGACTCCTGCGAACTAACAATCAAAACAAAGTGTAAATGGAGGGGTTGTATACCCTGTTTAGCTCAAGAAATAACAACCATAAATAATAAAATAAAACAAGTATGTTTTTTTTTTTTTAAAAAGTGTGTTCAGAGCAAGCTCTATTCATTGAACTCAAATCGAACAAAATGTTTCACATGCTTATTTAAACAAATTTTGAGGCATATTTTGATAGAGGCATAACAAATTATATAAAACATATATGTATTAATGTCTCTAAATACTACAGATGATATAAAAGTTGTGCAGAAGAGGTATATTACCACAATTCTGCAATATATTTCTCTTTCCAGGGTTTTGGACAGCTTTCTAAAATAGATGAAAGAGAAAAAGATCTCAACCTGCAAAATGCCAACTTGCAAGAGGAAATCAATGTACTAAAATTAGAAATGGATCATGTTCAATCTCGGAATCAGCAGGAAGAGATCAAATACATGGATGAAAATGAAAATTTGAAGGAACAGATTGCTGATCTTAGAAGAGATCTTAAAATGAACGAAGAAACGTTAACACAAACTGTTATACAATATAATAGTCAACTTCATGCACTGAAGACAGAGAATACCATGCTGTGCTCAAAGTTAGAGCATGAAAAACAAGGCAAGGATAGGCTAGAAACTGAATTGGAGTCCATTCGCTCACGTTTGACTTCTACTTTACAGGAAGTAGAAAAGAATCAGACTTTAAAAATAGATGTTGAACGCACCTTACAGAGAGACCGAGATGAGTGGCTGCGTTCACAAGACAAATTAAATTATGAGTTGTCCAACATTCGAGAAAACAACAACAACCTGTCCCAGCAACTTAGCAGAGCTGAGGCTAAGTCCAACGGCCTTGAGAATGAACTCCGCCAGGCAAATATGTCTCTTCAAGACAAAGTTATTCATTCTGAAAGTGCCCAAAGAGAGCTAACACAGGCATGTGGTAGAATAAAGGAACTTGAACACACACTCCAACTTGAAAAAGACAAAGTATGCAAAAGTACTGTTAAGCAAGAGTCCTTACAAGAGAAACTGGCACAGATCCAAAGTGATAACATGCTGCTTCGTCAGCAAATCGAGGATGTAAATAATAAAGGTATTATCAAAGATAGAACTGTAAGTGATGTCCAGGACAAATTTACAGAGATTGTTGCCAAACTTCGAGCAGATGCAGAGAGACAAGTTCAGATTATTGAAGAAAGGAACAAGGACTTAATCATTAAATATAATGAGATCAGGGAACAACTGTATAGACTTGAAACGGAAAAAGTGGAGAGAGAGGTAAGATTTATTCTAGTATGTTGAGTATTTGTGTGTGTGTGTGTGTGTGTGTGTGTGTGTGTGTGTGTGTGTGTGTGTGTATGTATGTATGTATGTATGTATATATATATATATATATATATATATATATATATATATATATATATATATATATACACACACACACACAATTTTTACAGTACAGTGATAGTACAAAGAGGGGGGGGGCAAACATTGCAACAAATACAAATAAGTATAAACATTAACAAAGATTAGTTTTTTCAGTAAAGTGTTTTTATATACAACCATATGGCAAATTGCATTCTGAGGGATCAAATACAAATTGTTTATTATGTTGCTTATAATTGACCATTCTATAACATGCTAAAAGTAACCCTAAAGGTAAACCACCCATTAAGACAAAACACACCTAATAATTGAATATGATAACCTACTAAATCAAAGGAGCAGCATTAAACCTCATGAATGTCTAAAATGTAGACACTCTAATGATACAATATGTGCAAGCCCTCTTCCTGGAGTTAAATCTATGAACCTTTCTTAAGTATATTTTATTTACTATGATAATCTTGCAGATTATACTGCAGTAGCAACTAAAAAATTTTATATTATGTGACACCATTGTTTATTTTTCGTTTGTTCTCTGAAAGAGGTGTCCTTTTTTTCCTGTAGAGCACACTAAGACAATTGCAACAAGAACTTGCTGATGCTTTCAAGAAATTATCAATGTCCGAGGCATCTCTGGAAGTTATAACACGTTATCGAAATGACATTGAGGGGGAAAAGCAACTGCTTCAAAAAGAAGTAGAAAAGTTCAAAACTAAAGTACGGCTCGACTTTTACACAATAATTTTACAAATATTCTAAATCTCTAAATGTAGAAACCCTTTATTTTTTCTTGTTGAAATACCAGGTGTAAGAGCAAACTAAAACTGCTAGGAATGATATTTTACAACATATTGTTTACAGGGGGTTAGATAATTTATTCTACTATTTTAAAGCTGTGTTTACTTAACTGTTAACATATATCTATTTTGTATATATATATATACATATATATATATATATCTGTGTTCGTCTGGGTGGCACACCGTATCACATCGATTACCTGGGTGCACGGTAAAAAATCCATACAGTGTTCAAATGACCAGCAACTCCAGGGGTTTTCATAAAGAATTTTTCACAGAAACCCCTGGAGTTGCTGGTCATTTGAACACTGTATATATATATATATATATATTTATATATATTAAAGCACTGCATATCTTGACAGCGCTATATAAATAAATGATGATGATGATATACACACATAATGCTGTACATTTATGAGAGATGAACAAGTTTGTTTTTGGCAGGTACAAGATTTAGAAGAGCAGTGTATTCAGGCAGAAAGACTCCACCATCAGTTAAAGATTTTATTAGAAGATAAAGAGCGTGAAGTATTTGCTACATCTCAGAAAGTGCAGGAATATTCCTCTGCAGCCACCGGAGCTGAAAATGCCATTAAAGAACTGGAAGGACATATACAAAAGTAGGCTCTACAAGATGTGTCTGACCAGTTATGTTGCAGTTCTGATATTCACATAAGTTCATACTTGTGTTATGCCTTTTACATTACCTCGTTTTCAATGTATTTTAGTTTCCTCACAAAGGAAATCTGTGTTTGCATAACCTATTACTTGGTTTAAAGACATGTTTATACAGTATGTAAGTGTGTAATTCATTCAAAGTGACTACTTACATTGAACCTTTATGACTGAAGATTTCCCAAAATGCTAGCATACATTTATCTATCCGTTGGCATTAAAAACACATGGCATTTTTAATTTATTTTGAATAAAATGCATTTGCATTCTCCATGTGTACGGTAAAAAGATGTTTCTCTGCAATGTTTCTAAAAAGGATAGCTGTTTTTTTAATCTGTATTTAGTAGATTTGGTTTATATTCATCTTTTTCAGACTTGAAATTGAAAATGCCAAAATTGAAGCAATTGCAAAACAACAAGCAGGACAGATTGATATACTTCAGAAAGAACTACAGGAAACTCTTTCAGTACGTAGTGCATGCTTAAAGGAATCGCTTTAAATTTTGCATTGCTTTGCCTGTGGCAAAAATCCATTCTCTTTTTACATTAAAAAAATGAATTGTAGTCTAAAAAGGTTAAAATGGAGTTTCTACATCATACATAGAGAAGTCTCAGATTTAAAGGAAAGTTCATAACCCCACCTGAATGTTACAGTTAGAAAGCTGTGGCTGGAAAGAAGCAGTTCCTTCCGTCTGGAAGATATTACAGCTTTATACATCCTTGGAAGGTAGAAAAGTGATACGTAGTACCAAAACCCATGTTTAGTTTCATAAAGCTGCTAATGTCTTTAAAGAGCAGCAAAAAGGACTGTCTTTGCACAGACGTATGGTAGGAGGTAGACATCAGCCTTCAGCCATAAAATAAACTGCAGTACATTCCTTCAAGTTTTAGAGGCATATCAAGAAATTGTTCTTGGCACAGTATTTGCCCTTAAATTATTGTGGAGTATCTTCTCAGTTTACCATATAAATTTTGCCTTGGTTGCTGGGCTTACTTATCTCACCAGCAAACCGGTTGTGTAAATATCCAGTTAAAGGATAACTAGTAGAGTACATGAACAGAAATTAAGCATTATTAAAATTGACAGGCAGAACCAGCAGTGCAGAATTAATAGATACTGCTCACAGTTGCAATTACATATACAAATAACTTGAAAAATGTAAACATTTTAACTAGTGTCTAGTGGAAAGTTGCTTAGAATTCTATTTTCTTTATTAGGCAAAATGTTATTTTTGGTATTACATTCCTTTTAAATAATATATAATTGTTGACATCCTTCAGCCTGAGCTGAATGTTACTTTCTTATTTTATATTTCACAGATACGTCATAAATTGGAAGAATTAATGACATCTTTACAATCCTCAAAAATGGGTTTAGAAGAGAAGTTAAACCATCAGGTACAAATTTCTTTCCTTGAAAATGGCATCTGTGTAGGGTTTTTCTTCCCCTAATTTTTTTCTTGTACAGTAGCAGAGGAAGGCACCACCTATTTTTGGAGTTAGTAGTCTTTCCTATGCAGACACAGAAATCATTGACACCGTCTTTGTCTCAAATGTACACAATGAGCACTATAACAGTCTTAGCCTGAAAATAATAAAAATATAAATATACTTACCACATGATCCAGTGCTGTAATCTGCCCTATACCTGTTAAGGTTAGACAATAAGAAAAGAAATTCAAATCTTCATTCAAATATTCATTCAAATAAATTCTAGAAAACACAGCACTTTTTTTTATCAAATGTATCCATTACACTGATATGAATGTGTTGTTTAAACATACATCTGTATGACCATGTTATCTTTTTGATTAAGGTGCATAAGCAAACAGCATTGTCTCAAAGTGCACAAGACTCTCATAACTTGTGGGAAGAAGAACTAAAGTCAAGATCACGATTAGGAATCCGCTTGGCAGAACTTGAACAAGAAAAGGCAGAATTTGCAGACCAAGTAAATATCATACTGCTACCTCTCGGCGCATTTGTGTTTTGTGAATGTGATTGCTTTGTGATTTCTATTTAAAGATAATACTGGGAAATATTTACTATGTATATGTTGTTTGTATGTTCTCCCTGTGCACATGTTTTTCCTTTGGACACACCGCTATCCTCCCAAACCCTAAAAAGAAAAAAAATTATGATGTTTATTTTTATATTATTTAGCACACACACTTCCATTTTGCTCAGAATTGAAAAGATGGATAAGCCCCACAAAAAATAAACACCCACAATTTTTTTCAAGGTTGAAAATGAAAAAAAGAAAATGAAAAAGTTAATGGAACACAAGCGATCAATGGAGGCACGGTTTGATCAGGAAATGACCAGAAATACAGACTTACAACAAGAAATTGCTAGGTAATTATATTTAAAGTGAAAAAGCTTTCTGGGGGAATATAAAATCATATATCATGCTTATTTTTACTTTTAAGTATGCACTTTCATTTGCCATATACAGGTATGGGATCCATTATCCGGAACCCCATTATCAAAAAAGCTCTATTATAGAAAGGCCATCTCCCATAGACTCAATTTTAATCAAATAATTACAAATTGTAAAAATAATTTCCTTTTCCCTGATCATTTTGGATAGCAGGTCCCAAAGCTGTACTGGACAGGTCCCATTCAAGAAACAGAAGTTCTGTTTTCATTTGACATAATAACAATATTATTTCTGATCTTGTTATCAAGGTTAACAGAGAGATACTTTTTTTTATGACTGCCAGTTTTCAACAGAAACAAACAGTTCATTGACACAGTGTAAACAGTTGCCTAGTACCATAATTGTCTTGACTTTTATAAATGAATGTATGTCATTCCTTTGTAGACTGAAGAAACTCCTGAAAACAGCAAAAAAGAAAATAAAAGAACTTGAATCTGGTGGCATCCAACACAGTACTCCAGATGGGTTCAAGAGCACACACTTTGAAAAAGAGAGTGACATCCTGAAGTTAAACGAAAAGGTCTCGCTTTTTCCACAGTCTATGAGCTCTCAACAGTAAAGGCTTACCATAAGATTATGATTTTGTTAAGTTTAGTAAATAAAACTGTAAATATAGGCCTGCAAAGTAACATTATGGAAATAATCAAATGTGCATAGATATTAATTACATTTTATTGGCAGTCCAGTTTGTATAATAACTTATCTCACATTGAAAAGATGAAATAAAAAAAGATATCTGACACATAGGAAACTTCTAATTCAAACAAATTCTTCAAATAATTTTCGATAACATTGTTGTCAAATCGGAAGTCTGCGTGGCAGATGTAGTCTCTTGAATAAAGTGCAACATAAATTTTTGGTATAACTTGGTCCCTCAATATATTATATTTTGAATACTGGGCATAGATAAAGCTTCCCCATTTCCAAGAAACAACAGTGATAAAATTTGTTAATATGGAGAACACGCTGTAGTGTAAAGTAAATACTAGATTGAAAATTTGATTAAACTAGTGTTTTGAACCATAGCGGTTACACATAAAATAAAGCTAGCAATGTGTGATGCTTTATGTAGTGTATCTATAGCTGCCCATAGTATTGCACTGCTTTTCTAAGGACCCCCATGCATTCTTAAGGTGGCCATACACGGGCCGATAAAAGCTGCCGACAGACTGTGTTGGCAGCTTATTGGCCCGTGTATGGGGCCCCCCCGACGAGATCTTGCCAGATCTCAATCGGATGGGACGAAAAATCCCGTCGGATCGCGGCTGCATCTATTCATTGATGCGGTCCCGCGATCCGACCGCCCATTACTATTCGTTAGGATCCGATCGTTGGGCCCTAGGGCCCACAATCGGATCAGCCCCATATTGCCCACCTCAAGTTATCGGAGAGAAATCCGCTTGTTTGGCGACATTGCCAAACGAGCGGATCTCTCCGTGTATGGCCACCTTTAGACAATTGATGCTACAGAGGAAGCATCTTGAAGATATAAATCACTCAAAAGTATGCTCCATGAAATCGTAAAGGGTGCGTTATCCCACATGTTGTGCATAAGATAGAATAATTGATGTTACATGCATAGGAATGTAACAGAGCAGTACTGTTAATATAGTTTCCGTATACCTAAAGTTTTATATTTTATTTTACAATATTTTGATTTGTGATTGAGGGAAAGTTTTTGCATTCCTGAATTTTACTTTATGCAAAATTCATAACCGTATCATATACAGTTAAACCTATTCTTCCCACAGATTCATGAACTTTCTTTTCGTTTGGAAAATGAATCCTCAAGTTATAAGCAGCTGGAATCTGCAAATCGAGATCTACAACAGCAGTTATCGTCTATGAAGATTTTTCACAAGAGTCAGGAACACCTAGAAAACGGCAAGAGGCAACTAGAAGATGAAGTCGCTAACTTAAAGCGGCAGATAGAGATAAACAAGGTGGATCAAAGTCTTATTGAAAAGCACAAGCGGGAAATAGAAGAAAGAGGAAGGCAAGAATTAAGACAGAAGTTAGAAGAAGTGAATCTGTTTCTTCAGGTATCGGCCTGTTATTCAGTCGAGCACCGTGTCTGCGGTGCTCGATAATCACTTATTTGCTGTAGATGTATGGGATTTGTTTTATGTGTGAAATAGCTGTATTTTTTATAGTTTTTACAGTTCTTAATTTTTTAGTGCTATTTCTTATTTCTGTAATAAAAATGATTCAGTATGCCATACTCATTCTCATGCCATTATCAGGGTTGTTTGTCTTAAAATCAACTGATAGTATGATGCAGACAGTGGTATTCTGAGACAATATCAATTTGGTCTTCATTTTTTATTTTTGGGATTTATGTTTTTTGTTGTAAATTTGTGAGGCTTGGAATATTTACAGCTGTCTGATTGCTAGGGCTTCATTGCCTTAGAAATCAGGCAGAAGTAAGGAAGTCAGAATTTAAGATAAATTGCAGAGGGCCTGAAGAGAAATATAAAAATATTAAAATTAAAGCCATACAATCAATTTGTGTTTTTGCCAAATATTATTTTTAGTTGTTGGCCCTATAAGAAGCAGAATAGACAAATAGAATTCCACTTAAAATTATGAGCAGTTGAAAAATTTCTTAGAATACGTTCATATATAACATACAGAAAGGCTATTTAAAGGTGAATGTTAAAGTTCACTAGCATAAATCCAAGTTGGCATAACAGCATTATCTTTTTAAATGTACTTTGGTAGCTTTTCCCTTTATTTTTAATACCAAAATTTCACAACCCTGTTGCTGCTGAAACACCAGTATTTGAAACCTAATGTATTGGCATTTAGAGAGGTTGGGGGTTCAATGGACCAAGACAAGTTGACGCATGTGCTTTGGATGAGGTTGATTTGCTGGGATGTATAGTATGGGCAGTATATATATATTTTTATTTGTCAAATTACAATGTTAAACGTATTACATTTGTTCAGTATCTTATATAGCTCCATTTGTTTACTGTTTTAGTCACAAGCTGCTTCACAGGAGACACTGGAACAATTAAGAGCTGCAAATGATGCTTCAGTAAGAAATCAAGTGGAGCACAGAATTCAAGAGCTAGAGTCTGAACTCCATAAAATAAAAAATGTACAGCAAGAGAGCATGCTCCAGAAAGAGTCCACTCAAACAGAACTTGAACGATTCAAGGAGTTGTACAATGAAGAACTGAAAAATAGGAATTCTCTGGCAGTAAAACTGGAAAGGTATGTGAAAATATACTGGAGCAGAAAGTTATGAATAGCCATACACGCCTATTCCAATACTTCCCAAATTTCCCATTTTCTTTACCTACTTTCTCTTATTTACATTGTTGATACAGCAATATATTAGTGCAGCACCAATGCTAAGAAATGTGGTAACTGCATCTGCACTATATGTAACCTGTTGTCTAGTATTAAACTTAGAAAGCAACTAAAGCATATATACTGTACATTGAAGGGATAATTCTCCTGAATACAAACTTATCAACCTTCCCATGCCTACTGTCTACTGTGATAGGATCATCAAGTAACTGCATGTTACTGCAGCCTATTGGCATATTTTTGGGTGAAATTACCATAATTCAATCATCTTTCTATGAAATTTAATAAGGCTGGTTTTAAAAAAAGATGAGGTGAAAATGGTTGTAAAATCACCATAGTCCATCTGCCATAGTACAGTCAAATTCCTTGAGGCATGTTAAACTATTTAACCACACATTGTTCTGAACCAGTTACCTGGTACTGTTCCCGTCTTTCACTTCCAATTTAAAATGCGTGGCTTGATGGCAGGTACTGGTGAACCTATGGCACAGTCACATAAAGTGTCATTCGAACACTTTTTACACATCCGTTTCACAACAATTTACACATTGCTCAGTGAGTTTCATGGCACCATGGTGATTGGAGTGTGATGGCTTTACAAACATCCAGGCAACTGCCTCAATAAGATTTAAGGAACCAACATGATTGCTATTTATTGTATTTTGAGTGTTCATGATTACTGAGCATGTCCAGTTTATAAAGACTTACTATTACTAGATATATCACTAGATATAACAGCTAACTCATGGATACCTGGATGAAAGAAAATATTCATCATTTTAAAATATTTTCTATACGTTTCCCCTGTTATTTCCCTGCTATGTTGAGATCAAGTAATTGCTCTTGCTTTGGATCATTGTTTTGCAAGGATTATTAACAAGTCTTTAGAAAGCACAACATATTCCACAGCTCTGCATATTAGGTGTTTTCACATTTGCATATCCTAATTTCTATGGCAAGTGAAATAAGGTTGTTTTGACATTGGTATTCTGTGTTGCACCTAGTGCTAATTAAACTATCTACTTAAATCCACAGAGCTAATGAAAGGCTTGCGGATGCCAATGCTAAGCTTCTAACCGAGCGTCAAAGAACGAAATCATTGATTGCCAGCAGTATTATGAATGGCAGCCTTGCCACAAGTCCTGTTGCAGATGTCAGCCATTTTGGAAATCTCTCTAACAGTGGTTTCAGACTTGGTGGAAGCTTTCTTAGTTCAACAGCCAATGGATTAAATACAAATAGAGTGGAGTCCTACCTTACTAAGGTAAGAAACGTGCACCACGACCGAGGTCAGGCGCATACCTTGCTTTTCAAGGCCAAATTTGGAAAGATTGCATTCTGATTCATTTAAAATGGGTAAATACGTATGTCTTCTATCGAAAACTGCAATTTGCTGCCACACTTGGTGGTTATTATGATTTTTTTTATGTACTTTTATTTTGCTTTGTTTTTTTTAAATTCATCAGTGCTCCAGATTGTAAATTCTTCAGCTATTCGGTTGTAATTTACCCCAGCAACTAGACAGTGGTTTGAATGGCAAAGTGGAAAATGAATTGCAGAGAAAAATAATAGTAAAAATAACATTATAGCTGTGCAGAGCAGTAGGTTTAAACTACTGCAAAATCAAAACTTATTTTGACAAGTTTCGCTCTCTGGGAATAAGCTGGCCAGGACAAAGCAAAACATCTGCACTTACCATATGATAATTGCTGGCACTAACCAGGAATTTATCTCCTCCTTTTAGATGCAGCAGGAGTTGGAAAAAAACATCACTAAAGAACTGGACCAAGGTGTGTGTACATTTGTAACCTTTAAAGGAAAACTATACCCCCAAAATGAATACTTAAGCAACAGATAGTTTATATCAAATTGAATGACATATTAAAGAATCTTACCAAACTGGAATATATATTTACATAAATATTGCCCTTTTACATCTCTTGCCTTGAACCACCATTTCGTGACTCTATCTGTGCTGCCTCAGAGATCACCTGACCAGAAATACTACAACACTAACTGTAACAGGAAGAAGTGAGGAAGCAAAAGGCAGAACTCTGTCTGTTAATTGGCTCATGTGACCTAACATGTGGTTTGTATGTGTGCACAGTGAATCGTACGATCTCAGGGGGCGGCCCTTATTTTTTAAAATGGCAATTTTCTATTTATGATTACCCAATGGCACATACTACTAAAAAAGTATATTATTATGATAATGGTTCATTTACATGAAGCAGGGTTTTACACATGAGCTGTTTTACTCAGTATCTTTTAATAGAGACCTACATTGTTTGAGGGGTATAGTTTTCCTTTAATTGTGTCCTTAATCTATGTGATTAAAAGTGAATTTGATGCATTCAAAGGAAATTGAAACTTTAAAAGCAAAGGAATATAAACTTGTTCAAGGTGTTCCTGTAAGCACTTTTGCTATTCACTTTTTTATTTTTGTAAAATGTTTGTATTGTATTGTTAATATTATGGAATTGAAAGCACAGTGCTGCCTCCTGTTCAGTAAAAAAACAGTGTTCCCTGCAGAAGCAGCCTCAGGCATTACCATTCAAGCAGTAATTGCAATGTAAGCCCCATATTTTTTTTTAGTAGATAGATGAGCTGTTTAAAATACAATGGATATGTCGTTTGTCATTTATACCATTATTTTCTCTTTCACTCAATTCACACCCAACCTTTTCGAATACAATGGGATATAATTATCAGAGTGAAGTTCCCCACAGTCTGCTAGAGTGAAATCCCACCACTCTCCATTCATTTCTATGGGATTTTGAAAGGCGTATTTATCAAAGGATGAACTTTCACCATTGATAAATACTATTTTAAATACCCCATAAAAATGAATGAAGAGTGGCAGAATTTCACTGTAGTGGACTTTGGCTATCTCTAACTTAACTCTTTGATAAATATACCCCATTAACTCTAATAGGGGATGTCATGCCTAAATACTAAAATTTTAAAAAAATAAGTTCTGATCTGGAAGTATAAAAGGTTGCTACACACAGGCCCTACCACCAAGGCAGTAAAGTCTGCAGAAATAATCTAAAATATTTATCACATCCATGTCCTTGTCAAAGTGCAAACCAGGGTCATGAGGGTTGACTAAGATTAAATGGACTGGAAAGTGTATGGCTTGTTGGTTGGTGTTCATGTGTCATAGTTTATATCGTATTAAGTGGCATATTAAAGAATCTTACCAAACTGGAATATATATTTAAGTAAATCTTGCCCTTTTACATCTCTTGCCTTGAGCCACCATTTCGTGATGGTCTGTGTGCTGCCTCAGAGATCACCTGACCAGAAATACTTCAACTTTAACTGTAACAGGAAGAAGTGTGGAAGCAAAAGACACAACTCTGTCTGTTAATTGGCTCATGTGACCTAACATGTATGGTTTGTTGGTATGTTTGTGAGTACAGTGAATATTACGATCCCAGGGGGCGGCCCTTATTTTTTAAAATGGCAATTTTCTATTAATGATTACCCAATGGCACATACTACTAGAAAAGTATATTATTATGAAACTGGTTTATTTACATGAAGCAGGATTTTACACATGAGCTGTTTTATGCAATATCTTTTTATAGAGACCTACATTGTTTGGGGGGTATAGTTTTCCTTTAAAGCCTAAACACAGGGAACCCCATGAAGACTCTTATCAAAGGTTGGCTCTTCCAGTGACAAAAACACGTTTTGACTCATCGATACATATGAGGCTTTGAGTGGAGATCCAACTATGAAATACGGAAGAGATTGATTCTGCTCTGTTGGGTGCAGTTCAAGATTAATGCTTTCCATATTACAGATTTGTGTTGTGTGTAGTTCCAGTTGATAAGAGGGTAATAGCATTTTTATGTCCTTCATGAATGACCTACATGATGGACTTTCAAAACATACAATCCCAATGTGCATCTGCTATCATTTCATTAGTTAGAAAATAAGTGATAAAGTTTAAAGTGTTAAAAACTGTTCCCTTCTAGCTGTAGCCTGAGAGTTAAATACATTTATTTTCTTGTTTCAAGCATCACATGCACACAATTGTATATTGCCATATTCAGTGTGCTTTATTTTTTCTTCCTATTAGCTAACGCTGAACTAGAAACCGGGTCGTCTGCAAGAGTTTCTCCTGTAGGTTCCATTGCAGGGTCCTTAAGAAACTTAAACGTTGATCAAGACCCAGTCTCCAGAGCCACCCAGCAGTATCTTGAGGTCCTTAAGAAGAATAACATGATCTAAACACTATTTAAACGTTATGAAATTGAAACTGCTTAAACTAATGTGAATATACAAATCTTACTTAGCTGGAAATGTTAATTAAAGGGGAACTATTGTGAAAATTGAAATGTATTATAAGCTTCATCACACTGAAACTTTCTGAATATAATCAATTAGAAATTCTGTACCATTTCTGACATAATCAAGTTGCTCTACACAATTTGCCTCTCTTCATGCAGGAGTTGGGAATATGCTTTTAAATGACAGGTTTAATATATCTTTTTTTGTGGGGGGGAGCTCTCTTTCCTAGCTAATGTATTAGAGCTAACTCAAGTAATTCCAGCAAAAATAAAATGTAACAAAATAACTGACTTTGGCACAAATCCTGCATGTGAGCACTAATCTTGTAGAAAAAAGGTGCCCCCCCCAAACACTGCACTGGACCTAACGGTCAATCAAAATCAGTCTTCCGAATCCTACATGAGGACAAAATGAAGAGAGACGGGTTGCTGAGGGGGTAGAGAGAGTGAAAAATTAACTTGATGATTTCAGAAACAGCACAGGATTTAGACAGTTTCAGTATAATGAAGTTTGAATTAGATTTTGGTTTTGCAATCGTTACCTTTTAACTGTTTTGCATAATGCACTTGTAGATACAATATTCTACAACCCGCAAAAATCTAAGCCATTAACAGCACACTAAAGCAGGTTGCATGTGCATTTTGTTTTTATTTAAAGGGTTCATTTACATAAGCAACCAGCAGAGTTGCAACTGTCACACACCTTCCACTATTCCCAGACAACACATCTGCCTATAGTCTTGCCACAACAGAAGCTTGTTTGATTTTAATACAGAGATCCGCAGGCTTTTTGGGTGCAAACCTCATTTTGTGGTTAAACCAAGCTATGACTACACTGTTAAAATGCTGCCAATATCCAACAATAGAAATGAGGATCCTTCCCCTGTCACATCACCCAAACTCGTACCCTGGGGAGTAGGTTTAGTAGTTTAGAAACCTATACTCTTAAAACAACAGAACGCTACTACATGCAGTGTTTCTGTCAGGGCCAAACGGCTCAGATGGGTTAGGAGTTGGGACCAAAAAGGAAGTTGCAAACAAAGAGTCCAATACATGGGACCCAAAGGGGCATGTTCTTAGTCCTATCCAGGCGAAGAGATCAGGTCAAGCAAGGTCAGGAGACAAACAAGTAGGTCACAACAAGAAAATCAATCAGAGAGAAATTTTAGCAGACATAGGAACACTCAAAAGTTAGACCTATACTCTGGCATTGAACCCAGGTCCTCAGCTATTTATTTAGAATTTTTGAGCCAGAAGTGTTGTGATGACCACGTGCTTGCACTCTGATGTCATTGCATCGCACCACGACCCATGTGACAGACATGGGCGCCAGCTTTTAGGATGTGACATTGGAGGAGATAGGAGCACCTTTGAGTGCTCCTGACAGTTTCTTAATCTTATCCTGATGACTTTCTGCAAACATAAAAAAACAGGCAATTTGTTCATATAGCATGGGCTGTACCAGTTGGTAAGACTGTTTGGTACACTGAAATTATTCTAATAACACTACAAACATTTACGGTACATATTTAGCAAGAACCTAGTAGTATTATTTTTATATTGGATTTTTGTTCTGCATCTATTTATTCGTTGTTTGTAACTATTTAATCATCCGCTCATTTAAAACCATTTGTTGAAAAAGTGCATGGTTTGCACCATTTGCTGCTGTTAATTGTAATTCTACGTGTTCTACATGTGCACTCTGTCTAATAATGTAAGAATATTCCATTTGTAACATATCTTAAATAATTGTTAGCAAGGGTACTGTATATGAGAGTTGTGTGCTCTTCATTCTGTAACAGTATTTATACTAAAGAACAGATTTTTAGTGCCAATATTTTCTAGAATGTATTTTTATAAACCAGTCGCATTCACTGCATAAAGACAGTTGCATAACCATAGTGGGGGTTTTGAACGTTGCAGTTGAAATGACTCTAACTGCCACAACCAAACTGTAGCTGTAGCTTGAAAGCCTGAAGAAAGCATCACAGCACCTGGATTCATAAGAAAGGATATTTACTCAGACATGATTCTAATCATCAAGAAAATCTTCAGGAAAGATTTCAACCCTTTTAGTTTTGGCACATTCGATTTTAGGATTGTCACTTTGCCCTCACCTTATATTTTATTACATTATTAAAATAAGGAAGTATGTTTACAAGCTAGAGGATAATGTCACCTGAAACATAGGAAATTGCCTACATTTGCTATTGCTTAAAACGTCAGGTTGAGTTAGCGGTAGCTTCACTGAATTTTTGGAGGAAAATGTATACGGTTTATAGAATATACAATCTCCAAAAAAAAATCAATCGGGCATATGCAGTAGGCACCTTTTTGAGGTCTTCACAATTCACAGTAGAGAATAGGAGAGCTCAGAAAACAGGGTGGAGCTTCACATTAGACAAGGAAGTAGCTGAGAGAGCTGCAGTTGAGCTGCTTGTGATACAGAATCACAGGGAGGCAGAATGCAGGGAGAAAGGTATGTTATGCCAGGGTTAATCTGAGTAATGTTAGGGATTGGGAAAAAAGTTTACTTATTCTTTAAGGTCTTACAATGGTATCTTTTCTGAATGACTCAATGGTCTGTGTTGCTTTCTTACCAGTCTAGTTCTACTGTTTAATCCACCCATTTGCTACATTTCATAAGTTTGAATTCATGACAAATCTGGTACACAACCATCCTTTATTTATCATTATCTGTATTTTAAATAATAGTTTCTACTATAAACCTGTGGAGATCCGAAAGGATATATGCTCACATTAAATATTTTATTACCAAAAATGTGTCTGTGTAGTATATTCCAAACATAACCAAGAATTATTCATCCAAAAAACTGTTAAAGGTATTGTGTGGTGATATTGTTCTTGCAAATCTAGAGTTGCATTGAAAGTTACACTGATATGGGATGGTGATTAAAACTTGGGATCTAAAGCCAAAACATTGATGTAAACTTACTCGGGATGAGCACTTTTGCTATTTACATTCATGTACTGTTTTTAGCAGTTTCTGAGATATTTGTAGATTTAAAGGGTTTACCAGACTTTTGCTGAAAGCCGTCTTAATCTTAATTAAACTTAACTGCGAATATATCAGAAACCATAAAATTTATGTAAACTGAAAAAAGCACTCAGAGGGCTGCTTTGAGTAACTTTACATTAATGTTAGCAGCTGCTGAGATTTTATCAGTTTTAGACTAATACTTAGGGGCACATTTACTATTGGTCGAATATCGAGGGTTAATTAACCCTCGAAGTTAAATCCTTTGACTTCGAATATCAAAGTCGAAGGATTTAAGAATCTTTCGAAACTAACGATTCGAAGGATTTTAATCCATCCGTCAAACGATTTTCCTTCGATCCCAAATTGCCTAGAAAGCCTATGGGGACCTTCCCCATAGGCTAACATCGGTGCTCGGTAGGTTTTAGGTGGCAAAGTAGGTGGTCAAAGTTTTTTTTAAAGAGACAGTACTTTGACTATTGAATAGTCAAACGATTTTTAGTCGTAGTCAATGGTTGAAGTAGCCAAAAAAAGTATTTTTTATTCTAATCCTTCACTTGAGCTAAGTAAATGTGCCCCCTAGAGTTGCCACCTTTTCTGGAAAAAAAATACCGGCCTTCCTATATATTTATCTTTTTTCCCTATTAATAACATTGGGATCAACTATCATTTTTACCGGCCAGGCGGGTAAAATACTGGCCAGTTGGCAACCCTACTAGTACTACCTGGCTTTTGGATCAACAGCTCTCAAAGTCTGTAACCCTTCCTTACTATACAGGAAGTGCATTTAATGTTAAGTTTGCGGACCTTCAAAGAGAGCTGTTAAAGAAATTGTTCAGTGTAAAAATAAAAACTGGGTAAATAGATAGGCTGTGCAAAATAAAAAATGTTTCTAATATAGTTAGCCAAAAATGTAATGTATAAAGGCTGGAGTGATTTGATGTATAACATGTCAGTCAGAACACTACTTCCTGCTTTTCAGCTCTCTTGGTTTACACTGACTGGTTACCCTGGTTACCAGGCAGTAACCAATCAGAGACTTGAGGGGGGGCCACATGGGTCATATCTGTTGCTTTTGAATCTGAGCTGAATGCCGAAGGTCGATTACAAACTGACTGAACAGAAATGTCCCATGTGGCCCCCCTTCAAGTCGCTGACTAAGGGGCATGTTTACTAACATTGGAGATAAATATCTGGAGAGATTTCTGGAGATGTTGCCCATAGCAACCAATCAGATCTTTGCTTTTGTTTTCTAAGTTATAGATGGCTGTTTAAATCTAATTGCTGATTGGTTGCCATGGGCAACATCTCCAGAAATCTCTCCAGATATTTATCTCCAATGTTAGTAAACATGCCCCTAACTCAGAGTTATAGAGCTGAAAAGCAGGAAGTTGGATTCTGGCTGTTTTATTAGACATCTGTTCACTCCAACCTTTATACATTACTATCTATTTACACCGTTTTTAGTTTCACACTGAACTGTTCCTTTAAGCCATAGAGCAGATCTAAATTGCAAGTGCTTAGAGGACCACCCTTTATTTAGAAACCCAATATTCAGAAAGTCCTGAATTACAGGAAGGCCATCTCCTATGCTTCCATAGACACGTTCTCTAACATGATTAACTCTGATATAGAAAAGGGTTTGCATAAACATGTTGTCCCAAAGGTAAATAATCTACACCTAAAAGAAAAAAATGCATTAATTAACTTGCAAAAGGACAAAGGGTTAATTATTAAGAAAGCCGATAAGGGGGGCAGCATTGTCGTAATGAATAAGGAGGATTATTTGAAGGAAGCGCATAGACAGTTAAACAATACTGAACATTATAAACCTCTTAATAATGATCCAACGGAAAGGTTAAAAACTGATATTGACATGTTTCTCGAAGATGCATGCCTAACAGGGGTAATCTCTCCTGAAATACAGGAACTCTTACGTAAGGACAACCCCAGGGTGCCAATTTTTTACCTCTTACCCAAGGTGCATAAAACCTTGATAAATCCCCCAGGAAGACCTATCGTGTCAGGGGTTAATTCATTACTACAACCCCTGGCCATTTATATAGATACATACTTACAGGAAATCCTACCCAAATTAGACACTTGTCTAAGCGACACCACACAATTTTTAAAAACAATTGAAGGGTTCACAGTAGGACCACATTCTACTATACTTTGCACTATAGATGTCAAAGACCTATATACCTCTATCCCACATGATGAGGGTATTGAATGTACCAGGGAATACTTGTCCTGTGAGAATTTGCCCACACATGAGATAAATTTTCTATGTGATTGCTTGGAGCTGGTGTTAAAACGTAATTATTTTCGGTTTGATTCTGACTATTTCCTTCAGGCCCAAGGTACCAGTATGGGGGCCAACATGGCTCCGGCCTACGCAAATATTTTTATGCATAGGATTGAGCATGAGCATATCTTACATAACCCAAAATTTAAGGAACATATTGCCTTATGGAAAAGATATATGGATGATATGTTCCTGATTTGGACAGGTTCCCCTGAGATACTCACAGAATTTTTCACATATCTTAATACCATCCATGATACCATCAAATTTACCACCTGTATTGGTCCCAATAGTGTTAATTACCTAGATGTACAGGTCACAAGTTCAGATGGCTCGCTTACGACGGACCTGTATAAAAAACCCACTGATAGGAACAACATGTTGAGAAAGGATAGCTTCCACCCAAT
This sequence comes from Xenopus laevis, assembly GCF_017654675.1. NCBI lineage: Eukaryota > Metazoa > Chordata > Amphibia > Anura > Pipidae > Xenopus > Xenopus laevis. Next base: position 75,336,173 of record NC_054375.1, on the reverse strand, counting down.
AGGGACAATTAAAGGGCTCCCAAAAAGCCAATTCATAAGGGCGAGAAGGATAACATCATCTGAAACATTATATAACAAACAAGGGGAGGAATTGGTGTCTAAATTTGTACAAAGGGGTTTCTCCAAAACAGATTTGGATAAAACTATGGATGAGGTAGGCAGAATGAAAAGGGAAGACCTAATGGTAAGAAAGACGCCCACGCAGAAAAAACTAGGGATACCTTGCGTCACTACATATGGTCCTCACTCGTCTTTCCTTAAAAGAACAATCAATAAACACTGGTCCATATTACAAAATGATAAGACTTATGGGAAATTGTTTTTGAATAACCCATTGTTTTCATACAAAAGGGGTAAAAGCATAGGTGACCAGCTCACCAAAACTGATATTAAACGGCATAAGTACAAAAAAACAGTATCCGAAAGAGTGGGCACCTTTCCATGTCTCAACTGTGGACACTGTAGTGGTGTAATAAAAGGAGATGTCTGTACCCATCCCAGCAAAGGCTTCCCCATAGGACTAAAATGTTTCGCCACTTGCAATACGGAAGGGGTTATCTACTTATTAAAATGCCCATGTGGACTGGGATACGTGGGACAAACCTCAAGGATGTGCAGAGTAAGGTTAAATGAACACAAAAGTGTGATTAGAAACTTTGTACCTGAAATGGAAGGGTGTGACCCGGCGATAAGTAAAAAGAAGGACAGAATCAAAAAAGAAACTTTATTAGCGAAGCACTTTTATGTACAAAAACATACAGTATCGCAATTAAGGTGGCAAATCCTTGAAAAGATTACAGCACCACAAGGGAACGAGATGAAGCTGGCATTGCTTAAAAGAGAAGCGTTCTGGATATGGAAACTAGAAACCGTGCAACCTAAGGGTTTAAATGAGAATTTTAGTTTATCTTGTTTTCTGTAAACACTTCACTGCTGTTACTTACACTGTGTTTCCTTTCCACAGATAACCTGGGCCAGCGGGAATTATGAGAAATAGAGATTACGGTTAACACCCCGCTGGTTGTGAGTAGTATTAGCCATTTTTGGCTATTAATAATTATAATTGCTGTGCTGAAGGGATTACATACATGCATTTCTGTATATATGATTGAACTTTTGAATCTACACAAGGACAATGAGTGTCAAGCCTCACTTTGAAATACACTGAACCCTGGTGGACTATGGGTAAAGGGGTGGGATCACATGTACCCCAAATGCCTTAAATATGTTTGTAGCACTTAAGTTTGTATCCTGACGAAGGGAGGGTTAATCCCCCCCGAAACGTTGATGCACAGGTGGTCACAATAAAAAATAGGGGACGCTCCCCACCTGCAACATATTTGGTGTCTGTGCGATTCTCTTTCTACTTTCCACTGCATCTCCTATAAAGTCCATTTGTAGCAAAAGGTTCCAATTTTTTTAATTTCATTTTTTTCTCTGTAACAACAATAAAAACAATCCTAGTGGGTTTATTTAAAGGACAAGGAAAAGCTAAATATAATATGAACTTAAACAAAAGGTGTACCTCTATGCAGGCTATCAGAGTAGAAATCTTTTTGATGTGTGCCTCGGTTTAAAAGATCCATAGCGGACTATCTCACAAATGCTTGCAGTACAGAATGCCAGCTACCCAGAAGTCACGTGCTCCTCTCAAGACCAAGACTGTCACGCATGCGCATTAGATCATAATTGGCTTTAGCGTGAGCGTGCTTTCTCCCCTGCAGCCGGCTCTGTCTCATAAATATTTTAATTTATGCCCGCCCTCCATACAAGCCTGGCCAATAGGAACCGTTGATGGGCATTGTTCTGTGGGTTGTGCTAAAGCTTGTTCTTAGAGGCTATAGGTGGGTGTGCTGGATTCCTTAGCCACTCTCTTCACTGCAGCCGGTTACTACAATATAGTCAATATGTATAGAGACACACACACATAAAGACTAACAGACACACAAGTCACGCAGCTCCTTTAAATAATATCAGCAAACAGCTCTTTAGGAAAGGGTAAGAGTAACATTGGAGTGAATATTTATTATGATTGACAGCAGAGAGCGCTTCTGATGCTCGTCCACCGCTACTATTGTTACACGCTTTCAATATTAATGCATGCGCAAAACCGCAGGATGGATGTAGATGATGAAGCGCTCCAGTCCAAAATGGCAGACGCGATCATCGCGTGATAACATGAAAGCAGAGATGACAAATGTCAGAAGAGGTATTTGGGGAAAAATAAGTTATTGATCGAGGGGGGGGAAGCAGATTTATCAAAGGTCGTATTTAAAAAACTTCGAAATTCGAATGAAAAAAGACCAACCGGAAATGTATTTATTTAATTTTTTATGGCCGAATAGGTCTGTTTTCGATTGATTTCGAATACGATTCGAAAACTTCTATTTATCAAAGTCCACCAATTGACTCCAAATAGGAGTCCCCCTTAGGCTAAAACAGCAATTCAGCAGGTTTTAGATGGTGAATGGTCAAAGTCAAATTTTTAAGGAGACAGTACATGATAAATTTCAATATTCAAATTTTTGAATTTTTTTTCAAATTCAAATCAAATTTGGACTATTCCCTAGTACACAAAAATTAGCCTCGACATTCGAGTTTTTTTAATACGAATTTTCACTTTGACCTTTGATAAATCTGCCCCTAAAATGATGTTAACAGTAAAAACTGAGTTTCCTTGTCCTTTACTGTTTATTATGGAAAGATCCATTATCTGAAAAAACCAAGATCTGAAGCATTCTGGGTAATATATATTATGCATGTATCATATCCAACAAGGATTAGCCGTGGAGAATGAATCATGACTTATTACAAATACTGTAGAAGCACATAAAATAGCAGAAACTTTGCTGGTGATACAGATGTTCTCCGGATACCTTGCATGGTATCACTATGGTCATAAAAATGCAAAGTAAAAACCGCACACACAGCACCGACATGGTGGTCAAATAAATCGCACAAAGCACCATTTCAATGCTAAGCTGTATGTGTGGCACCTATTTTGCATCCGCATGATCATGAGTTATCTCTTCATTCACATCATTTTGAAATCTTTGGGGGCACAAGTTTTGATACATTTGTAACGCTAATTTGGATTGTATTATAGGCCAATAAAGGTCAGTGTCCAGCTAAACAGTAGAGCAAGGGTTACACTCAACTCTAAGACTTAAGGCAGGACCTTCGCTAGGTGAAAGTTATAAAGGAAAGGTGCAATGGAATTTTACTCCCATAGGCTACTGTGGTTAAAAGTAAAAATAAAGGACACCAGGAGGTTCTTGCAGCAACAAAACAGGACAAAGTTATTTTGCCAATGATCCACAGGGTTATACTCAATACTCAAGAATCAAAAGAGGCAAGGTATTGCAAATGTTAAATATACCAAGCTAGTTTAGCAAAAGCACTGTAACATCATGTGGATGCAGCTAAGGAAGTTTAAGGTGCACCGCTAGGAATGCCCCGTCGTGGTCCAGATCCCATACAGAGGATGATGAGGAGAATAAATATAATCCCTTCACTTTAGGCACTAGGAGCCACTCCCTACTACAAATCGTTGTTGGAGCACTGGCTTCTCATTCTAATTAACCTCTCTGTCTCACTCTCCTAGAGAGTGCAATGAAAGAGTTAACCTTCACCTGTCTTGGCTGTGATAACTTTTTTCAGCCAGTTGTAGGTTGAGCACTGAAAGCAATCAGTGAAGATTTTCACTAAACCCAGGACAGACTAGTGCACTTTTGCAATTTACATATAAGCCGTTTAAGACTACAACTACTGTATCAGGCCTTTGGTGAACAACTTTCTTTGACAGTCAAAATGCCTAACTGTGCATATCCTGTATACTGCATTAACTGTATGATCGCTGACTGGCTTTCTAGTTCTAGACTTATACCACCAGGCTATTGGCTCAATATTTAAAAATGAATTAAAAAAAAAAAATAGAAAATGAATGCAATTTACATCTATTCATTTTTTAAACTTCCCATTTAACGGCAACGGCTTGTCGACGCTAGTATAGATGATTCAGCTCAAAACTTTATTTAGCCTGAGATACCACTTGTACCAATAATGGCAGATAGTTGTCATTAAAATCATCCACAGCCAAAACAATATGATCTCCGAAGAGCAAGGGAAATGCATTGATTGTATCCTGATGTTTTGCTTTTGAAAACTTGAAAACAAAACGAAAAAGTGGTTGATCACATGTACAGTCTGGCAATATGGACTGGACTAATTATGATGAGGCCTCCAGTAAATTGTGTACTTGGTTTAACAGATATTTAAACTATATTTAAAAAAACAATCGTACAACTTATTGCAGTAACTGATAACTAATGACAAATGCGCATACATTTATATATCATTAATCTTTAAAGGATGAGCAAAGAGGTAATAACCAGGAATGCCGATTTACCAGGAACCCCCCCCCCCAGTGATAATTATTACTAATCCCAGAGTTTCCTCTATGCTGAAAAACACATCAGCCTGGGGTACTACTACACTGCTGGGTCCTGTCATCTTGTCTGCTGCCCTGGGTGGTGCACATGTGCAGTAGAATGTAAACCACATAAAGCAGATATATTCTTTTGTAACCATTTGGACACAACTCTTAGTAAATGTATCCATATTTGGAATTGGGAATTGCTGAGATACTGACTTCTATAGATAAAGAAAAAAAACATATCTAAAGTCCAAAAAAGTCAATTAAAAAAAATTTGCCCCTACAGCAGATTGAATAGTAACTTTTTATCCCAGTGCCCCACCTCCCATGTGGCACCCACAATCCCCCTGCTCCCACTATAATGCCCATGAAGGAATCACAGGACAGGTGAAGGGGGGCTTCAAATGCAGTGTGGAATAACATGAATTGGCCCATCTAACTATACCACCTAAGTTTATAATAAGGTACCTCTGAAAATCATATATTCTTTAAATGTTCCGTTCCAAATATACCAAATTAAAAACCATTGTTAGTTATACAATAGCTACAAACCCCAAAATAAAAATGTGCCTAATACAAGAAAACATAATCCTAAACAACTTTCCAATATGCAGTTACTAAAAATGTTCAGTGCTTTTAATGTTATTTGTAAAAACAATTGCTATTGAAAGCAGCATTTGCTTAACTCCTGGTTGTTACTTTTTAAACAATGTTTAAACAATGTTGCAAAAGTCTTAGTTCCCAGCAAAGACACTGCTATAGCAATACATATACTAATAACTTAAAAACCATAGTACATTTATAATTAATGTTTATTGCAATATTGCTTAGAATTAGGGGGTTATTTTTAGTTTTTTTTTGGGTTGACATTACCTTCAAAGAAAAAAATCAGATGAAAAAAAAAGTGTACAACAGAGAATCCTCCACAAGTTTAATACTGTTACACTTGTGGACATTCCCCCATTGTACACTTTTTCCCCCGATAAGCCTTTGTCTTTAAAGGGATACTGTCATGGAAAAACATGTTTTTTCTAAAACACATCCATTAATAGAGCTACTCTAGTAGAATTCTGCACTGAAATCCATTTCTCAAAAGAGCAAACTGATTTATTTATATTCAATTTTGAAATCTGACATGGGGCTAGACATTTTGTCAATTTCCCAGCTGCCCCTGGTCATGTGAGAGAGAGAAATGCTTAGGAGAGAAAATGCTTTCTGGCAGGCTGCTGTTTTTCCTTCTCAATGTAACTGAATGTGTCTGAGTGGGACATGGGTTTTTACTATTGAGTGTTGTTCTTAGATCTACCAGGCAGCTGTTATCTTGTGTTAGGGAGCTGCTATCTGGTTACCTTCCCATTGTTCTTTTGTTTGGCTGCTGGGGGCGGGGGAAAGGGAGGGGGTGATATCACTCCAACTTGCAGTACAGCAGTAAAGAGTGATTGAAGTTTATCAGAGCACAAGTCACATGACTTGGGGCAGCTGGGAAATTGACAAAATGTCTAGCCCCATGTCAGATTTCAAAATTGAATGTAAAAAAATCTGTTTGCTCTTTTGAGAAACGGATTTCAGTGCAGAATTCTACTGGAGCAGCACTATTAACTGATTCATTTTGAAAAAATAATTTTTCCCCATGACAGTTTCCCTTTAAGGGCTCTTACAGACAATCGTTTTTACCTGCGCTCCCCTATGTTCCGGTTTCATGTGTTCAGCCGCAGGGGAGAGCAGGAGCAGACGCACTGAATTCACACAGTACTCACACAGTCGCATGTAGGCGCCGAATGCAGGAAAAATGCAACATGCTGCGTCCCAACCTGCGTTCTGCGCTTACATGCATCTGTGCGAGTACAGCCACATTGAAAATAATTCAGGTAAAAACGTTTGTCTGTAACAGCCCTAAGTCAGACATTGTGGGGGGACTGTTTTATCACTAATTAAACAGCAAATACAGTGCAAGATTCAGCACTAATTCCACAGTGTATTTCTTACAATATAGCAATGCACCTGTTATTGGGATTGTGAAGTTTTCTCCATCTACTTCTGTAGACTACCTACACCCTCTTTTCCTGGCCATCCTCCGTCAGCATAAAATACACGAATGGGTTAATCTCCTGCTGCTTCCCAGCCTGGACAGAAGAACATGTTAATTTCCTTAGCCATAAAGCCCAACCCCCTTCTGACTCAATCAGTCTTCTTTTCTTCTGTCCCAGTCTGGATAGCAGAGGAGATTGTTCCCTCTGTGTAATCCTTTTTTTCTTTTTCTTTTTTGGTTTTTGTAGTACTCACAGCATGAAGAGATTACCGGGCACAGTTCTTGGGGGATCTTCTCTCTGCCCGTAGCCCCTATCCTGTACGGCAACTGCGTTGCTTGGAGGGGGACCCTGTGCGGCCAGGGTATGTTCGCCGCTTTTGCGGCTCCTATTTGCGTACCGCACTTCCGGGTTCTGGTGCGCGCGATGACGTCATCGTGACCTTTTTAAAAGTTCATCCTGCCGATTCCTCGCTGCCCTTGTTGCTGAACTGCGGGTTATGCGATGGATTCGGCTGCCTCCAAGAGAGCCGCTCCTAAAGCCACTACGTGAGTACAGAAGATATTTTTTTCTGCACCTTCTTTCGAAAAGAATCCCCACACTAACGGCTATGCCTATCCTTATTTCTATAGTGCCTCTGCTCCTTTGGAAGAGCCAAGTAAGAAGAGCAGGCATGATTCTGAGAGACGCTGCAAGACTTGTAGCAATGCTGCCATTAAGGATAAAAGAGTTTGTCAAAACTGCTTCGATGAATATCTTTCTAGGGAGATAGAGGGACCCTCTCAAGACCCACCTATACCTTCCACTTCCTCTGGTCTTCCGGATCAGCAGTCTTTAATGCAGTGGATTAAAAGTGCAGTCTCCCAGACTCTTAAAGAGACAGTACTCTCTACTTCAGATCTATCTCTAATAAATAAGGATTCTTCTGTGCAAGAGATCTCATCTACTGATACATCTGATGAGGAAGATGCTGATGAAGAAATTTCAGTTTTTGATCAAAAGCATTTAGTGCCTCTTATTAAAGCTATCAAGCGTACTCTGAATCTAGAGGACCCAGACCAGCCCTCAACTTCCCTCCTTTTTTCTAAGAGAAAGAAGACAGTTTTTCCTGTCCATAAGGAGGTTCAAGACCTGATCCGTATTGAATGGGAAAAGATCTCTAAGAGAGTCCCGGTTGAAAAGAGGATTCAAAAGTTATATCCCTTTTCAGATGATATTCAGGAAATTTGTAGTACACCTCCTTCTGTGGATGCTCCGGTAGCGAGATTGTCTAGGAAGACTGCGTTACCTATAGATGATATCTCTGCCCTGAAGCACCCTATGGACCGACGTATGGAATCTGAATTAAAGAAATGTTACATGTCGGCGGGTGCAGCCTGTAAGCCATCAGTGGCTTTGGTTTCAGTAACTAAGGCTCTCTCTTTGTGGTCGGAGAATCTGGAGCAAGCTGTGAGAGATTTGGTGCCCAGAGAAAAGATCTTAGAAGGTATTCAAGATTTTAGATTAGCATCTAATTTTTGCCTTCAAGCCTCTTTGGATTTAGTGCAGTTATCGGCACGGGCCATGGCATTTGGCGTTGCAGCCCGTAGAGCCCTTTGGGTGAGATCCTGGTTTGCTGACACAGCTTCTAAGAATTCACTTTGCAAGATGCCTTATGAGGGGAAGAGATTGTTTGGGAAGGCTCTAGATGACATCATTTCTAAATCTTCAGGTGGAAAGAGCACATTTTTGCCTCAGACTAGACGCTTTCGAGACAATTCTCGAAAACAGCCAGAGGGGTTTTCACGAAGAAGAGACGAGTCTAGAGGATTCCGATTTGGAAGAGATTTCAGAACCCCATCCTGGCGATCAAATCAGGCCGCTTTCAAATCCAGAGTTAAGACTCCAAGATCACCTAAACCCTCTCCAAAGGCTCAATGACGGTCTCCCTGTCCATCCTCCTGTTGGGGCAAGACTGCTCGCATTTCAGGAGGTATGGGCCCAAGAAATTTTGGATTCCTGGGTAGTCGCTACTGTACAAAGAGGCTACCGTTTAGATTTTTCTTTAAAACCTTCCGTAGATCATTTTGTTTCTACCACTATACCCAAAGAGCCCTCAAAAAGGCAAGCTCTTTTTCATTATGTCCAACAACTGTTATTAAAACAGGCAATTTCAGTAGTCCATCTTCAAGAGGAAAGAAAAGGGTTCTATTCTCCTCTTTTTCTAGTCACCAAAGCTTCCGGAGATCTACGTCCAATATTGGATCTTCGAGAAATAAACAAATTTCTAAAGTATCAGCCATTCAAGATGGAAACCTTGTCGACAATAAAGGCTGTCATTCATCCAGGAGATTGGC